>NC_087062.1:13469220-13797168 GCF_963678635.1 Symsagittifera roscoffensis | reverse complement strand
GATCAGGTACACCGTCTGCTCTTCACGCTATCTTATTTTCGGCTAGATAGATTCGTGCAACTTCTCAGTCTAATACCGATCTTAATCTTACTCTTATATCTCCTAGTCTCAATAGATCTAGTGTGTACTGGTTTATGCGAGTTAGTTCTTGGAGTTTATCCAGGAGGAGAACAACTGTATTCAAAGTGTTATTTAAATTGTTCTGGTGCTGAAACTGCAAGTAGTTTCAGCACTTACAAATAAGTGTCAATGTTAGAGATGGAAATTGATTGGTTAGTTATAAACATTTTATAGTGACAACCTATCAATAATATAATTGGTTCATAAATACTAGTTTAGAACTGGTTCCAACATGTTTGGCGAGGGAATTCTGTGGTATGCCACTTAGGGAGGGAGACTGTTCGGTTGATCCGACCATAGGATCTTGTTAACTACCCACCCCCCTTATTGCAATAGGGGGGAAATAGTTAACAAGGTACAAAATTCTTATACGCTTAACTGTTTAATTCTTTCTTTTTTTGGGGGGGGGGGGGGGGGGGAGATTCGTTACAAGGTACCATAGGGGGGAAATAGTTACCCGGGGAAAACTTCTTATCATATAATTTCTGTATGAGAAACTTCTTGTCATAAAATTTCATACAATTCCATTTGTACAGAAAAATGTATGAAAACTCTATGATAAGCATTTTTCCATACATGAAAATTGTATGATAGGTGTTTTTCCATTAACCAAAACGTTGTTTTCTTGTTTCTACATGAAGTTTTGAAAAATTTTGGTTGTGTTTGTGACCAAACAATAGTGACAAAGACCTTGGTTGACTTAGAGCACCAAAGTTTGGACGGTCGTGTATTCACAATGCTTAGAAACACAGAAAACAACCTGAATTGTCTACGAGCTGTCTTTCACAAATGATATAAAAAAAATAACATACTTTTCAAACTTGGCGAAGTTTATCAACAACGATTATTTTAAAAATTTGAATTTTTAAATTGTCAGACATTGATCAAGGCATACATAAACATGCAATACAAAATAGATAGGAATTTTCAGCGTTTTGAAAAAAGTTATAAAGCGAAAAGGAAAGAATCCCATCATTAGTGTATCCAGGACTACGTTATACACACAAGAAATTAAATTTTGCATGCAAAAAAGATTTGTAATTGTTTGCTTGCGTACAAAAATCGATTTCCGGTTGAAAAAAAAACAAAAACATTTTGAGGCAAACTCAAATTTTTTGTGTCGCCATCAAAAAAATGCTAGTCATACAATTTCCATATATAGGAATTGTATGATAAGAATTTTTTTCAAAAAACGAAAACCTTTGACTTTATCTTCAGATTGTTTTATTAGAAATAAACAGCCGCAGAAATTAGTTTGTATCTTTTTCACCCATTTTTCGAAAATTATATGACAAGCCTTTTCCCACACACTTGATGTATGGAATTGTATGATAAGCATTTTCGGTGTATGGAGGTCAACCCGGGTCACAAGATCATATTTTCGAAAAAGCCTAAAGATAAATTTTGGGTCGTATAATAGAAAGACACATTTTTGTCATGCTACCTGATTAGCATTTTTTCAACAGAAACAAAAGAGCGACGAAAACTATTCGTTATTTGCGCATCTAAGTAGTTTCTCCTTCCACAAAAGAGCGTGAGCGTCTTAATTGTTCGTTTAATTGGGAAGCATAGGTTTCCTGATAAAGTTTTAGCCTGGTTCGAATTCAACTGGCCAATCCAGTAAAACAGTATCAGTACATCCTAGCGGGACTCTTTGGTCTGAAATTTACCGATGCGTAACGCAATCTAGTTTAAAATAGGCGAAAGTAAACTTAAGGGCAAATAATATGTAAAGATGTTTTTAATAGTGGCTCAGCTGATAACAATACTGCCAATAGAATCAATACTTTTATTTTTTTCGTTTTCTGGCTATTTTCTTGTAAATCTGATATACAATTCAGTTTGACTTCAAATGGTTTATTTATAATACCACTGTTCACAGGTTTGTATTCTATAGTAAGCAAATTTTTAGGCCGTTAGATGGCGTTTCAGTCTTACAACAGTTTTAAAACTGAGTATTCGATTTTTAACTACTATGGTTATTATGATTGTTTTGTTTGGATTTGATTATACGTTTTGAATCAAGTTAACAATAACCCGGATCTACTTAGCAGTTACCCAAACCCCCCTTGGATCAACCCAACCGTAGAATCTAACCACCAACCCCCCCTAAGTGACCTACAGTAGAAAACCTTCCCCAAGTATGTAACAATTCTGAAAACAATTTATGTAGAAAAAAATGCTTTTCATCCAAACGCGTAATAAAAATTAGTGTGTGCATTTTTATGCAGGACTGTATTTGTATGTTTTAAATTGCAGCAATTAATGTGATTTTAGGTCCGGAGTGGCCTTCTCATATAGTAATTTCGAATAGGGGTACACCGTCTGTTCGTTACGCTAATAATTTTCGACCGGATATTTTTAGTAATCGATCGTGATTGGTTACTTAAAAAATTTTTTAGTAAAAAAAACAATGTAACAGATAAATATTCGCTTTAAACTGTTTTCACCCATCTGGGGCTTAGCAAAGTTTTTTAATTCAAAGTTTCTTTGTGAGTGGTGGTGGATGCAGTGACTTTTAATTTCCTTGTAGAGAGTGTAGGTTGAGTTTGTTACCAAGGTTTTGCGATGATGTTAAGGGATTGTTATGAATCCGGAAACGTCGTATTGAAGTTGCAGATTTGTGCCAGTAAGGAGGACTCAATTTTGCAAGTCAGAGTGAGACAACCTGCAATCTCATAATTCGTTTGTAATTGATGGAGTAGCGAGATAAAAAATGTACTTCTCAGGGTGAAGCGCTAAGTGACATGAATACGTATGTTTCAGTTTTTGAATACGAGTTGGCCATTGTTCGGTTTCAATAGATACCTTTGCTGTGATGTTAGCTCCAAACTTTCTATCCACTGAATGTTGTGACTGCGGCAAGCAAAAGCAATAGATTTGCCATTCGATAATCGAAATGTCTTCGAGTGTTCATTTACCCTTTACTGCTTGTTTTTTATACTCGGTGAATTTTTTACAAGCTTCCGTCTGCATTTTAGTTTTTAGTTTATAATTTTTTTTATAATATTAGTTGTTTTCAAGAAACTCCATAGTTAATTTGGTTTCTTGAAGAGTTGCTCACCCTACAGTAAGTTGGTTCTAAGCATATAGCGCAGATAGTGACACAGGCTATAAAGCATGCTCATGACGTCCATCACTGGTGGTTAGACCTGTTGGGTTATAATTGTGATTGTTTTTTGAGTGGAGTCTTTTTGTTGTTTCAACCAAATCTTTTTTCAGTGTCAGTGTTTGGTTTTCAGTGTCAGTTTTCCAAACCAGTCATAGGAATGCTTGAAAGTGTGAAAGTTGTTTAAAGCTGTTATCATTTAGTTTGTGAAATTTGAATATCATTTTTTCACTAAGTTTTTCATGCGAAGTCATCGGGAGTTTTAAACAGCGAAGTCATCAGGAGTAAGAAAGTGGGTGATTTCATGGGGCGAGATGGACAGACTTAGAAAATTATGCGCAAAGGTTAATTTTCTTTTAATTTCATTAATCATTTTTTAACTTATTGGTTCATTGACAATTTTACTGCTTTTTTGTAATAACCTACTGCTTGCTTTCAATTTTTATGCAATGTTTATAAATTTATTAAAATTCCTATTTTGAGAAGCTAAGGATAAAATCTTTAAAAAATTAGTGATATACCTCAATACTAAATAGCAATTAAATGTCTAAAGTAGTTAGTTTCAAAATACACATGCATTTTAACGTGGATATTTAAACGCATATATCCACTGGAAAAAACTTAAATGGTTGTTTGTGCTTGAATAAGAAGCTTTTATAGCATGCTAATCACGTTTCTTTTGCGTACTAGTATCCAATGAAGCTGAAGGGCCTTGATGACTTTGATTTCTTCTGTGAGGAGGTTAAAATCATGGGTAGCGTTTTAAATCAAACCATAAATTGTATGATTAAATTTTGTGCCACGAATGTATTCTAAGAGTGGGATTTCAACAGCCTGAAAGTGTTCGTGTGCAATATTTTTGGAGCGGGACTTTTCGTGGGAAATGTATTTGTAAGGGGGCAAAATGTATACAATTGTCGAAAGGGATCGTAGATTCCAAGAGTGCCGTGCAAGTTAGTACTTTTGATGCAGTAAATGAAGTTCGAAAAAGGCTATCTATACTTTAAATTGATAAACAAGTAGCGAATAGCGGCGATGTGCGTTTATTGAAAGTGAACTTTCGTATGACGTGCTTTTGGATAAAATGATAGTAAGTGTGGGTGTGGACTTAGTTTTGTCTGTAACATCATTTCTTTTGAGCAATTAAAACTTTTTAGGACTGGAGAAAATGAATCTAAATTGAAAATAATGAAAACGGCTGAAACATGTGGTTCTTAAGTGCATGATCGATTACTTGATCAAGTTTTTCGTTAGAACATTGTAAATTAAAAACTTCATCTGTTTGTGAAAAGAATTTTTCTGTGAGTTGTGAATTTACTGGAGTGTCGGTGCAGTTTAGCAAATCTTCCACCATATATCTATGGACATTGTGATCGTAGTATGCAATGTGAATTGATTGGACTTGCGTACAAGGTGGCGGCTTAGTATCTGTGAGAGGCCAATATAAGTAAGACTTATAATCGAACTGCATTAGTAACCCTGTGAATCGCTGTGATAGAAATTTCATCGCGTTAAGTTTTTTCAAGTTAGATGCTAAATGGATCAGTGAAATTGTAAAAGCAAAATCGATGCAGTTTAGGGATTATTGTACAATCATTAACATAATGATCTTGTCGGTTTTGATGTTCTTGTTTATCAAATTAGTATTGTCGGAAAACGGGTTGGATCAAGGATGATATTCATGTGTGTTAGTGTGTCATGGATGATGGCTTCGATGGAGTCGGGATGTGGAGGAGCGGTTTAGTAAATATCTTGAAAGGTTAGTTGGATACTTTTGTTTCATTAGTATGTGATAGGCTCGGGTTGAAGTGATGCAAATGGATGCGGGTTCTGAGGGTGAAGTGGTTTGTGTTAATTGTTGTATAGTGAGTGGCGTGTTATTATTGTATTACTTCTTGGTTATGTATGAAGTTAGCGCAATTGTGTTCAAATTTAAAGTCGTTTTTTGGCCTAGTTGTGCCGTTTATAGTGCTAGAAAGTGGCGAAAGAGGGGGTAGCATTTGTCTAGGAAGAACCGGGGTTAAAGGAAAAGGCAATTACGGGTTTTTTTTGGGAAAAAAGGGTAAATAGGTGTAAACCGGAATCTGAAAACTCGCAAGCAGAGTCGACGGCAGTAATTTCTAAAAAAAATTACAAATAACAAAAGGAGTTTGTTCGGAATTTGGAATGTATTACTAATAAAAGAGAGGAGAGGAGGTCATTGATGGATGTGACATAGGAATGGATGTGACTGTGGACTAAAACCTTTATCATTTTGAGAACGAAAGTTATTTGTATGAGTTTGTTCTAATTTTTATTCACATGTGTCATTTTGATTCCGTGGTTGATGAGTATTGTGAGAAACTGAACTGAGTTGTGATTTTTTGTTTTGATTGAGTGTTGTCTTATGGAAAAATTTGTACTGTACTTTGCGCGTTGAATCAGTCGTAAGTGATTTTGATTTTGTGAACTGTGTGATTGTAAAGGTGGTTTAGGGATTTGTATATTGTTTTGCAGTTCGTAATGTGTGTTCGGTTTTGTTTGCTTAATGCATGCTTTAATTTGTGCGGCAAGTAAGTTTTTTGATTGAGGTAGAAGAAATTCTAGAAAAAAATGCGAATAATCTTAGGCCTACGCTTACTTGTCTGTTGACTTGAGTATGTATAGCACATATGTTATATACTCCTTTAGGAAATGAAAACAAAAATATCATAAAACTAGGCCTTGCATATAAAATTATTTACTTTTAGAAATGTAATAGGGCATCCTAGGAAGTCCAGGACTTCGTCTTTAATGTATATGAAATGAATATATTGATGAAAGCTGTAGCTTGAGATTAGTTCTTTTCTCCGTTCAATAGCTATATTGATTGATATTCTTAAAACATCTTCTCAAAACTTGTGTATAGAAATTTGAGAAGCCTTCAGTTTTGGCAACTTTTGAAAGTTTTGAGCTATTGTTTGTCACTAGTTAGTATCCATTGTACCGAAAGGATCTTGAAATTGTTGTGTTTTATTGTAATGTTGTATATCAATTTTTGAGTAATTTTCCAATGATTGTATATCAAAATGTGGTTCACTGGCTACTGCACGAAAGTTTTGTGTTGGAGGTTTTTTGGTGGCTGCATTAGGGTAGCTTATGATTTGAGATATTAAATATTTACTTGGGATTAAATTGTACTACGTTGTGGCTATTTTCTGATCTACATGGGAAAACGATATCACAAAAATATGTGCGTTGTGCGTCCACGAAATGAATTTTGATTTTGTAACAATAGTGAGTTTTTTGATTGTTGCGATTATTTGCGAAAACATACGGTGATACCTTTTTTTGCAGGTGTAGTACCAAAATATTTTTTTCCGTAATTTATAAATATTGGGCGGTTTTCTGAGAAAATTTATCCTGGATAAGGGATTTTTAGTTCTGTTGTATTGGCGATTGTAGAATTTATTCACATGTGTCATTTTGATTTTGTGGTTGATGAGTAATGTGAGAAACTGAACTGAGTTGTAATTTTTTGTTATGATTGAGTGTTGTCTTATGGAAAAATTTGTACTGTAATTTGCGCGTTGAATCAGTTGTAAGTGATTTTGATTTTGTGAACTGTGTGATTGTAAAGGTGGTTTAGGGATTTGTATATTGTTTTGTAGTTCATAATATGTAGTCGGTTCTGTCTGTTTGATGCATGCTTTAATTTGTGCGGCAAGTAAATTTTTTGATTGAGGAAGAAAAAATTCCCAAAAAAATTATGCGAATCATGTTAGGGTTACGCTTACTTGTCTGTTGACTTTGGTATGTTTTGCATGTAGGTTATATACTCCTTTAAGAACTAAAAATGAAACTCTCATAAATTTAAACTATGCAAATGAATATGTTTACCATTAGAGAATGTAATAGTGCATCCTAGGAACAGGATTTCATCATTTATCTGTATAAATTTAAAAATTTTGATGAAAGCTATAGCTTGAGATTGATTTTTTTCTCCGTTTAGGTAACTATTTTCGTTGACAATCATAAAATATCCTTTAAACTTATGTGTATAGATATCTGAGAAGCCTTCTGTTTCGGCAAGTTCTGATAAGTTTTGAGCTAATGTTTGTCGTCGGCTAATATCCATTGTACCGAGAGGATCTTGAAATTTAGTTTTATTGTGATGTTGTATATCGGATTTTGAATAATTTTGCTTTGAGTGTATATCATAAGATGGTTTCTTAGCTACTGCGCGAAAGTTTTGTGTTGAAATTTTTATTGGTTGCATTATTGTAGCTTATGGTTTGAGATAATAATTTTTTACTTGTAAAAACATAACGGTGATACCTTTTTTTTCAGATATAGTACCAAAAAGATTTTTAATCGTATTCTATAAATGTTGAGCGGTTTTCTGAGAAGATTTATCCTGGATAAGTAATTTTTTTTTCTTCTAGTGTTGGCTTTTGTAGAAATTGTGTTGGGTGTTGGGAGCACTGGATTACGCGTTTTACATGAGGATTAATAGCGAAACATTCATCTAATCCGACTGCATTTTATTTCAATCGGACGTTGAACGCGACGCAAATTGCAGATCTATCAGAGGAGGTTAACCGAAAAAACCTTCTGGAGGCGGAATAAACTTTGATTTCTAACCTGTATTTTTGTTTAGGGGAACGAGGACAGGATGAGCTTCAAAGTCGGAAACCCCATTTGGATCTGGCGCTTACACGATATCCTAGGGTTTTGGATGAATTTGAAAGTGTTTTCAAGAAGGAGAGGAATGAAAATTTCGAAACGTATCAACTGCTATCTCGGAAACAACTTGAAGGTGAGACGCTGGAAAAAAACATGGATTTAGCTGCTAGGTGTGCGTTGGGAGCCCTGGAGCGACGCTTTTGAGTGACGTGTTCATAGTAAACATGTCGAATAAAGAAGCACAAACAGAACTCTGTCGTTCAATTATGACCCCAGATGAAGTCTACCAAATTGCTTTGTCGTACGAGCGGGGGGACAAATACGCCAAAACGTACAAGGTTTCTGGAGGCGGTCTGGCAGCGGCACCAGCAAGGGCATTGCAGATAAAAGCAGAGCCAATAGGCGCCATTCGAGGTGGCTACCGTCGACCATTCCAACGGGGCGGACGTGGATTCGGTAGAGGGAACAACAGTGGCGGCGGAGGAGTGGATCGCAAATGTTTCAACTGCGATCAAAGTGGTTTTACTATAGAACACATTGCAATGTGTCTGGCGCGGAATGTCACGTGTAACATTTAATAGGGGACGCGTGTGGTTGATACATGAAGACGGCACCGACAAAGGGCTTCTTCAAAATGATCCGGAGGAGAGTGTGTCTAATTACGGAGGTTCCGTCGGATGGGTGACTGATTCGAAAGCACCAGCGCATGGATGGGACTCGGACAGTTCAACAGACTATCTTGTTATGTCGATCCGTCGGAAGCAGGAGGAAGAATTGAAAAGAGCGGAGCAAAAATGGCGTTACGAACTAATGGTCGGGCAACTCAAGCCTGGATCGATAGCGGTTCGCCAATTTCTATCTTTACTGTAGGGGAATTGAAACGTACCTTTGGAGCATGCAATGTGCGTCTGCAGCAGTTGGATCCAAAAGATGATCAATTTCGGGACTACGGAAACAACCCGCTGAAGTTTCTGGGCAAGATGATAGTTACACTCCAATCCAATGGATAGACAACATTTATCTGAAATGTTATTGAAGGCTGCAGGCCATCAATTATCGGCCGGGACTTGGTGCCAGAACTGGGATTGATGTTGGCCCAAGCGCCATCGGAGAAGAGGTTGCATAATATCCAGCGACAAGTTGATGCTATGGAGATGGATGAGGATTTGGATGATTGGCAAAACCTTTCAGTAAGCAATTTAACCATCTTTTTCGCAGGGTAGGGCGCATTCGTAACTATAAAATGCAGGCAGAATTTTTCAAGAATTTGATTCCGATCCATCAAAAGGGCAGACGAATGCCCATAGCGTTGCAAGATAAGGTAGATAAAGAAATCGAGAAACTCTTGGAACAAGGTCATATCCAAAGTTGGAAGAGTGTTCAGATAATTTTTTTGCCTACCTTTTTGTTAATACGGTGAAAAAGGTCGCGCTCGAATCAAGAGAACTGAATAAGCAAATCCATAAAAATAAATATCAATTGCCTAATATTGAAGAGCTAATGGATATTGTGGGCCAAATAATAAGCGAACGGAAACAAGGGGATGTTTTCTTCTCAACAATGGATCTCACATACGCATACGGGCAACTACCACTAAGTGAATCTACAAGTAAACATTACAATTTTTCTTTGGTGGGAGGTCGCTCCACCGGTACGTACCGTTTCAAGACGGGATTCTATGGGTTGACAACTATGCCGCCGGAAATCCGACGGGTAATGGGTGCTATCCTTTCTGAATTTCCGTGCGCGCACGTATTCATAGATGATATTTTGGTAATTTCAAAGGGTACCAAAATTGAACAAAACGCCCTAGTAGAGAAATTCTTAGCGCAACTTGATAAGGAATATATGGCTTTGAAATTGGAAAAATGTCAATTTGCGAAAAATGAATGCGAATGGTTAGGTCATCGGATCACGAAATCTGGAATTACGTCGATGGTTCGTAAAACGGACCCGATTGATGAATTGGTCGATCCGAGGTCGCTATCGCAACTGAAGTCATTTATGGGTTCAATACATAATTTTCACAAACATTTACCCTCGTTAGCGGAAACTTCGGCGCCATTACGTCCGCTGCTAAGTAGGAAAAATGATTTGGCGTGCTTAAAAATTTAAGTCGCGAACATTGTAGAACTAACGCACTTTGACGTGCATAAGAATATCCGAATTTTGTGCAAGGCCAGCCATAACGGGCTAGGAGCTGTACTCGAACAACTCGGCACCGAGGGATGGCGGCCTTTTTCATTTGCATCTCGGTTTTTGAATGCGGTAAAAACAAAATATTCAACGAATCAATCAGAAATGTTGGCCGTAGTCTGGGGTTCGGAATACATTAGAAATTACATTTTTGGGAAAAACTTTACTGTGGTAACAGATCATAAGGCCTTAGTGTCATTATTGAACGGAAACAATAAGAAAAACAAAATAATGTTCAGTCGTTTTACCCGTTGGATCGAACGTAATATTTCTTTTGATTTTGTAATTGAGCATATGCCAGGGGCTGAAATCGGCCTGGCGGATTATTTATCAAGGCACCCGGTGGGGGAAGCTACGCGGCTGAGCCTTTATGATAATACGTTCACAGTTGCTAAAATGCATTCAATTACCAATTCGCTCGGCTATAATGAGCGGAAAACCACCGGAGGGAACATTAACAAGCCAAGGAAATTAGTTGTTTCAGCTAATGAGCGCCGATTTGGAACAAGTAATCGAAATTCTCCACAGGCGGAGGGCGGCAAAACGCGTGACCATCGGTTGGCCGATCAAAATGCAGTGATGCGTATAATAGAATGTAATGACCGCAAAGGCACGAATATTGTCAAATCTATCACTGAGTGTCAATTACGTAAGTTTGCTATGAATTCCTTTACAAACAACAACATTCTTTTTGACAACAAAAACATTTCCACAATGACATCTTTTAATTTGAAGAAGCTAAATAAATTAATTTTACGGCATCCAGAGATTATTAGTGGAAGCAGCAGTGGGGTGGAAGTGGTGGATGCGAGACTGGAGGCGGAGACGACAAAGACCCGAGACGTTAAGTGTAATTCGGTGATAACAAGTCCTTCGGCGTTTGGGGGGATGCTCCCGGCCACATACCCTGGAAACGTGGTCTTGTCCGTAATCCCTAGAGATTGCAAAAGTGTCAGAAAAAATGATGCTTTGCCCGAACTATTTCACCTCAACTTGTAGAAGGCCAACTACAAAGGGGACCCTCAGATGCGCACAATCAGAAACTTTTTATGATCGCACAATTATGATCCTGAACTTGAACGTAAAGTAAGAGCAATGGGTGCTTACCTGGGACAACATACTCACGACTTTGGTTGAGAAAAACAAAATACTGTGGTTGATCCATTTCGTTTGAGTAAATTTTTAGAAAAAGAATTAATTAGTTTCAAAGTAAACATGCATATTAACGTGGATATATAAATGCATATATCCACAGGAAAAAACGTTAATGATTGTAGGTGATTGAATAAGACGCTTTTATAGCATGCTAAACGCGTTTCTTTTGCGTACTAGTATCCAAAGAAGCTGAAGTGCTTTGATGACTTTGATTTCTTCTGTGAAGAGTTTAAAATCATGGCAATACGTTTAAAATTATGATAATACGTTCACAGTTGCTAAATTGCATTCAATTACCAATTCGCTCGGCTATAATGAGCAGAAAACCACCGGAGGGAACATTAAAAAGCCAAGGAAATTAAATGTTTCAGCTAATGAGCGCCGATTTGGAACAAGTAATCGAAATTCTCCACAGGCGGAGGGCGGAAAAAAGGCGTGACCATCGGTTGGCCGATCAAAATGCAGTGATGCGTATAATAGAATGTAATGACCGCAAAGGCACGAATATTGTCAAATCTATCACTGAGTGTCAATTACGTAAGTTTGCTATGAATTCCTTTACAAACAACAACATTCTTTTTGACAACAAAAACATTTCCACAATGACATCTTTTAATTTGAAGAAGCTAAATAAATTAATTTTACGACATCCAGAGATTATTAGTGGAAGCAGCAGTGGGGTGGAAGTGGTGGATGCGAGACTGGAGGCGGAGACGACAAAGACCCGAGACGTTAAGTGTAATTCGGTGATAACAAGTCCTTCGGCGTTTGGGGGGATGTTCCCGGCCGCATACCCTGGAAACGTGGTCTTGTCCGTAATCCCTAGAGATTGCAAAAGTGTCAGAAAAAATGATGCTTTGCCCGAACTATTTAACCTCAACTTGTAGAAGGCCAACTACAAAGGGGACCCTCAGATGCGCACAATCAGAAACTTTTTATGATCGCACAATTATGATCCTGAACTTGAACGTAAAGTAAGAGCAATGGGTGCTTACCTGGGACAACATACTCACGACTTTGGTTGAGAAAAACAAAATACTGTGGTTGATCCATTTCGTTTGAGTAAATTTTTAGAAAAAGAATTAATTAGTTTCAAAGTAAACATGCATATTAACGTGGATATATAAATGCATATATCCACAGGAAAAAACGTTAATGATTGTAGGTGATTGAATAAGACGCTTTTATAGCATGCTAAACGCGTTTCTTTTGCGTACTAGTATCCAAAGAAGCTGAAGTGCTTTGATGACTTTGATTTCTTCTGTGAAGAGTTTAAAATCATGGCAATACGTTTAAAATTATGATAATACGTTCACAGTTGCTAAATTGCATTCAATTACCAATTCGCTCGGCTATAATGAGCAGAAAACCACCAGAGGGAACATTAACAAGCCAAGGAAATTAAATGTTTCAGCTAATGAGCGCCGATTTGGAACAAGTAATCGAAATTCTCCACAGGCGGAGGGCGGAAAAAAGGCGTGACCATCGGTTGGCCGATCAAAATGCAGTGATGCGTATAATAGAATGTAATGACCGCAAAGGCACGAATATTGTCAAATCTATCACTGAGTGTCAATTACGTAAGTTTGCTATGAATTCCTTTACAAACAACAACATTCTTTATGACAACAAAAACATTTCCACAATGACATCTTTTAATTTGAAGAAGCTAAATAAATTAATTTTACGACATCCAGAGATTATTAGTGGAAGCAGCAGTGGGGTGGAAGTGGTGGATGCGAGACTGGAGGCGGAGACGACAAAGACCCGAGACGTTAAGTGTAATTCGGTGATAACAAGTCCTTCGGCGTTTGGGGGGATGTTCCCGGCCGCATACCCTGGAAACGTGGTCTTGTCCGTAATCCCTAGAGATTGCAAAAGTGTCAGAAAAAATGATGCTTTGCCCGAACTATTTAACCTCAACTTGTAGAAGGCCAACTACAAAGGGGACCCTCAGATGCGCACAATCAGAAACTTTTTATGATCGCACAATTATGATCCTGAACTGGAACGTAAAGTAAGAGCAATGGGTGCTTACCTGGGACAACATACTCACGACTTTGGTTGAGAAAAACAAAATACTGTGGTTGATCCATTTCGTTTGAGTAAATTTTTAGAAAAAGAATTAGTTAGTTTCAAAGTAAACATGCATATTAACGTGGATATATAAATGCATATATCCACAGGAAAAAACGTTAATGATTGTAGGTGATTGAATAAGACGCTTTTATAGCATGCTAAACGCGTTTCTTTTGCGTACTAGTATCCAAAGAAGCTGAAGTGCCTTGATGACTTTGATTTCTTCTGTGAAGAGTTTAAAATCATGGCTAAGGTTTTAAAACAAGCCATAAAATGTATGATTGGATTTTGAGCCACCAATGTATTTTAAGAGTGGGATTTCAACAGCCTGAAGGTGTTCGGTGTTCGGACTTTTTACGATTTGTTTTTTGTTTGTTCTACTCTCTTTTTTGGTTGTTTCTGCTTTTTTTAAATATTGTATTCTGTTGATGCGGTATTATGACAATGTCTTCTCGGGATTCTTCGTTGAGACAATTGTGTACGATTATTGTCTAATCACTTAATAGAGTAGATGTTGATATGAGTGTTAGGATGATTGATTGATGCAAATCAAGGAGTTAATTGTTTTTTTTTTCCTTAAATTTTAGCTCCTACTCTTTTTGTGATTGTTGGCCTAACTCCTCCGGTCGTTTTGCTGTGGCAAGATGGGTTGAGGAGAGAGTATATTGATACAACAGAATGCTGTTATACTGCTCTTAAACGTATGTGGCGTTTTCTTTTTTATTTATACTTAATCTTACTTAAATAGGTATCGATTTGAGATCCAGGGTTGGAGAAAAGTAAATCAAGGTCTGAATAGTAAATCGAGGTCTGATTCTGTTGAAAATAGTCGAAAACAATAGATGCAAATTTTCTTTGCAAATCGATTTTCACGTCTGATGACAATTCCGTATCAGTAAGTTTTTTTGCGAAATGCCTCTGAGATGCTTAAAATTCAATTGACTTCTGCTTTTACCGCTGTATGTCGTAATGTTTGTGGTGGTGATACAAAAAATATTCCGTCTGTGTTCAAGATATAGTCATAACTGTTTCCTTTATTGCAAAAGCATTGTTAGTGAATACTGAGTTTGCACGCTGTGAATTCAATTTTAAATTTTTTGATAAAAAAACTTGTCAAACATTTTTTATACTATATGTTTGTACTTCATATGGGGTTTGAATATTTTGGTCTGGTGATTGAATATCAGCTGTGATTTTTCCATTTTGTGAGATTATATTGCACAGACTTGATAGATAGCGATCAATAATTTGTATAATTATCCTAACTTCTGGGGCTTTTTCTCTTCATGGACTGTTACTTTTGCGAGGTTGTGACGAAAATGAGTTTGTCCGCATGATGGGGTACTTTCGGGACGTATTACAAATGGTACGATAGAATTGGCTTCAAATTTATTAACGTATTAAGTCAATTGTTTTTGAAGTTTTATTATTTTTAGTGTGTAATTTTTATTACGTCTTAAAAAATAATTCCAAAAAAATGTTCGTACTCGTTTTTGATATTAATTCATTTTTTCAGCTTCGTTTTTTTAAAGATGTTGTCGTTGCTTCTGATACTGAAAATCGTCTTTCTTAGTTTTTGTGTTTAATTGTTCGTTGCTTGCCGTTGAAATATTTCGAGATTGTGTGTGGTTATTGTGTCTGATTCTGAAAATGAATTTTTTTTCCGTGAAAGACGGCTTTTTACGATTTGTTGTTTGTTCGTTTTACTCTCTTTTTTTTGGTTGTTTCTGATTTTTCTATTTATTGTCTTCTATTGATTTGGTGTTATGACAAAGTTTTATTGGGATTCTTTGTTGAGACAATTGTGTACGATTATTGTCTGTTCACTTGCTAGAGTAGATGTTGATATGAGTGTTAGGATGATTGATTGATGCAAATCAAGGTGTTAATTGTTTTAGTTCCTTAAATGTTAGCTCCTACTCCTTTTGTGATTGTTGGCCTAACTTCTCCGGTCGTTTTGCCGTGGCAAGATGGGCTTAGGAGAGAGTATTTTGATCCAACAGAAGGCTGTTCTACTGCTCTTAAACGTATGTGGCGTTTTCTTTTTTGTTTACACTTAACCTTACTTAAATAGGTATCGATTTGAGATTCAGGGTTGAAGAATAATAAATCAATCCACATGCCTGGGTCAAGTTAGATGTGGATCTCAAGTGAAGAATGAACAACTGAAGTTCTTAATTGCTTAGCTTACAATGTATGGTGAGTTATGGAGAAAAAGTGTCAATTAGTCCATCAAGTGATCATCTGACTTAGTTTTAGGTTTTAAGGCTTAAGATCAAGGAGACGCTTTGTTAATTTGACAATAAAAATGGATTTAAAATACTAAATGCCTTAAGATCCAAGAAAATTTTTCTTGCTCTCGAATTTGATTAAGTTAGTATTAAAGTTTTTGATTGTATTGGATAAAGGATTTAAACGTTTTTGAAAACAAAGGAAGATGATGATCCTCGAGAAGCAAGGAATTTTCACCAAACTAGAAATAATTTAGTTTTAAACTAGCTCTATTTTGTATTTTTGTGTTTTTATAAATAAAAAAAATTAAAATTAAGTATTTGTGTTGCAAAAGTTTCTGCAGATTTGAAAATTGCAGTGGACAAAATTTTTTGTCGACGTCTGATTGCAAAAAATTGATAATAGTATTACAAATTTTACTCAAAACATACGTCTTAATAAATTGAGTTTACGGCTCTATTTAATGCAGTTTATATAGTTTTAAGATAAATTACAGCACCATTTTCTTAAAATTATGGCGTTGTTGTCTGCTCTTAGTTTTCTCATGCAGGTTTTGGTTTTCGATGATGGTTTTTTGTTTTTTTTTTTGCTCGGTTTAACTTGACCTACTGAAACGTGGAAATAGGCTGATTTATTGTCATTTTGTCTTATTATGTTTGATTTTTGCTGGAATTAAGTAAATATTAGGTCTTCTCAAGACTCGTTGGGCCCACCAGATGAGTTTAGGTCCAGGGTGGTTTTCTCATAAAATAGTTGCAGATAAGGGTACACCGTCTATTCGTTCTGCTATCTTTTGCGGCCGGATGGGTTCGTATACTTCCTTAGTCCAGTATCCTAATCTTACTCTTATATCGTGGTATCTCCTAGTCTCAATAGATCTAGAGATATACTGGCTATAGCGAAGTTTGAGGAGAGAAGAAAGTGAGCGATTTCAATGTTTGTTATGAATTCTCTGACTGAAGGTATAAACAATCTCAGCTTTACAATTAATAATAAGTTTTATTAATGGATCATGATTCGTTAGTTAATAATATTTTACAGTGAAAATATCAGCGTTTTAAAATAAATACTTGTTTATAACCGGTTGCAAATGTTTCAATTCTTTTTTCTTTAGTAATACAGTTAATTTTGAACAAATCTAGGCTTATCTCAAACTTAGTGTATGAAAAATCTATATTTTCTTCCCACTCATTCAATTTGGGGGAGGGAATTGTACGGTTGATCACCCTTCAAGAGAGGGGGCAACCGTTAAATAGATTAAGTTGTCGAATTGTTGACCAATCAGGAAGCGAAGTTCGAGTTTAAAAAAAAACAACACTAGTGCTAATTTAATGCTTTTATTTATAGGGGTGACAAGTTTTTCTTTTTAGTAAATACCAAAGAGTGGGCGATT
The DNA here is from genome assembly GCF_963678635.1 of Symsagittifera roscoffensis. Taxonomy (NCBI): domain Eukaryota; kingdom Metazoa; phylum Xenacoelomorpha; order Acoela; family Convolutidae; genus Symsagittifera; species Symsagittifera roscoffensis. Next base: position 13,780,240 of record NC_087062.1, on the reverse strand, counting down.
TTTAAGTAGTTGGATCAAAGTAGTTGCAACATTCCTCCTACACTCCCCCCCCATCCCCCCACACAAAATGCTGTTTAGGGGGAGTGCGGAGTGCGTTAAAATTGATTCTAAAATAACATAGGATTTTTTGTCATTGGGCTTTGAGCCAACAAGAATCAAGCATTAGGATGTTAACTTGATCCTACTTTCATCCTGTTTGCCTTTGGCTTTCCCATTTTAAGAAAACACCACGTTAAAAAATATATTTGAAACCTTCATTGTGCTTTTCATTTTTTTGAAGTAGAAGGCGCGCTTGGTTCATAGTCGAAAGTCGGGATCAACCGTACTTTCTCCTCCCCTAAATGACCAACCGTATAATGTCCACACTAGTCACACATTGATTGTGAAAAATCTTTCTGTAATGCAATTGGTTTTTGCAATTTTTATGGATAGCATTTGAATGCTGTTAGTTACCGAAATGATTGTGTTTTTAATCAATTTTCTTCGGAAAAAAATTAACAGCACTTCTCCTGTCAGGGCAAGGCCCTGAGTATTCCAAATGTCTTTTAGGGTCTATAGAGCAGTTATAACCAGAAAAATTAAATGTAAAAAAAATAACAAGAACTTTTAGATTGTTTTTAATCAATTTTCTCTAGTGAACTAACAAGACTGCTCGTATCAGGGCCAAGCCTTGAATGTCCCGATTGCCTTTTAAAGTATAAGGAGCAGTAATTACGTAAATATTTTTAACATATTAAATGTAACTTTTTTCTAAAAATTGAAATTTTTTCTAGAAAAAATCATTCCCCCACACGCCATATAAACTACAAAAAGAACAATTTTTGCTCTTATTAACTTATCAACTATGGCAAATAAGCTTCCTTGAACCAATTTGAAACGATTTCTTAGACAGATTACATCTCCACTTAATATCTCGCGCGTTAATTGTCCCAAATTGGCCAAAGTGGCAACCTTTAAACCCCCATAACGTTAAGAAAAATGACCACGGGTGAAATATCTTTTCAAATTTAGGCTCAGGACAACAATACCTTTCAAATATTATTTACAAATTCCGTCAAAAACGGCTAGTTACAAAGTCGAAATTTGTCTGAAGGAAAAAAAACCACCCCGAGCACAAATATTCTGTTAATTTCGTATCGAAAGTCGGAACAACAAGGCTGCTCGTATTAGGGCAAGGCCCTCAACTTTCCAAACGCCTTTTAAAATCTATGGAACAGAAATAACACAAAAAATTAAATGTAGGAAACTAAAATAAATATTTTTTTTTTAATTTAAGATTTTTGCAAAAAAAAATCCCCCACACGCCATGTAAAGTACAAAGTGATAGATTTCGCTCCTAGTAAACAATCAATTATGTCAATTAAGCTTCCTTCAACCAATTTGGAACGGTTTCTAAGACGGATCAAATCTCCGCTCACGCGTTAGTAGCGCGAAGATTATCGCTCGTTAATTGTCCCAAGTTGGCCAAAATGGCAATCTTTAAACCCTCATAACTTTACGAAAAATGATCACAGGTAAAATATTTTTTCAAATTGAAGCTCAGGACAACAATACTTTTCGAATGATTTTTGAAAATCCCATCAAAAAGGGCGAGTTAAAAAGTCGAAATTTTGAAGAAAAAAACACACCGAGCACAAATATTCCGTTACTTTCGTTACGAAAGTCGGAACAGTAATGTGTTGTATAATCTGGGCTACGCTTAAGTTATTTCCTGAAAAATCTGTTTTTTCTCTCCTCTAATTCGATGTGGGGAGATATTGTACGGTTGATCCAAAGGTCGGAACAGTAAAATTCGAAAGGAAAAGCCTCTAATTTTTCAGACGAGAACAAAAAGACAAAAAAACAGCTTCAAAGAAATGGGGATAACTTTTGACTCTAAAGGCGTTTTTGATGTAGTTGTTCCGACTTTCGATACGAAAGTAACGGAATAATTGTGCTCGGGGTGGGTTTTTTTCTTCAGACAAATTTCGACTTTTTAACTAGCCATTTTTTACGGAATTTTTTTTATCATTCAAAAAGTATTGTTGTCTTGAGCTTAAATTTGAAAAGATATTTCACCTGTGATCATTTTTTGTAAAATTATGAGAGTTTAAAGATTGCCATTTTGACCAATTTGGGACAATTAACGCGCGATATAGTTCGCGCTATTAACGCGTAAGCGGAGATTTAATCCGTCGTATAAATCGTTCCAAATTGGTTAAACGAAGCTTATTTGGCAAAATTGATTTGTTGCAAGGAACGAATTCTATCTTTTAATACTTTATATGGCGTGTGGAAGGATGATTTTCATGAACAATTTCAAATTTTAGAAAAAAAATTTTCATTTTATTTTTTTTCATTAAATTTTTTTTATGTTAATACTGATGCTCCATAAACCTTAAAAAGCAGTCGGAAATTTCAGGGTTTTGCCCTGATGCGAGGAGTATTGTTTAATTTAGAATTGGCTCGGCTGTTTGTCAACCAAGGCTCATTAAATAAACTTTTATATTTTAAAAATGTTTTCTGTTGTACGAATTTAACTGAACGGTTCCAAAACATATTATGTGGGTTGAAAGGATGTTTGCTATAGTCAGTTATTCCGAGAACTCGAGTTTCCTTTTTTAAGTGGCTATAATGGTGCTCTCTATGTATGTAAGTTTTCGACAGTTCTGAGTCGTAATTTTCGGAAGCTGTTTTTTCAAACAAGATCCTAATTTTCTCTTTGGTGGTCTTCCCACATAATTGGTATCATACGACTTTGAGTGTATCATCCTATCTTTTCAACATAGCCCGATTATGTTTAATTTTTTTTAAACAAGCTGAATCATAAGTTAGTGTCTCTAAGTGAAATTATTTCGTACCAAATTGAGGCGTCAAACAATTGAAAAGTGCAATGCCGGAAACAATTCGATTTAATTCTTATAATCTCTTTTCACTTGGTTAGCTCTCAGCAATTAAGACGTCGAAGATGCAATTCGCTAATTATACTACACGAAGTAATGGACGCAATTAAACTCGTTGGTATTATTACCAATTGGTCAGAGCGGAAACTGGTACTTTAGGTTCGAGTGTAATTTTGTAATCTCGCGTCCTTTTTTTTTATAAACATACTCTCTCTCTCCAATTTCTCAGAGATCATTCTTTCTAATCAAACAGATTTTGTTATTAAGTGTAACTTTGTTCAACCGATTTGAATTTTCCACCAAAACAATTTAATTTACTATTTTTTTCCTTTCATTGAACTTTTACTAAAATACTTCAAAAATTTAATCACCAAGAAAAAATACAGCCTTTACATATGCTTAAGACATCTATAAACGTTTCCATTTGCAAAGATTCAATGGCGAGTTCCCTCGCTCTAAGTTTCAAAAAGCTATCATTAAACTCCAGTAACTCGTCAAACTCCCAATCTTCTAGACCACCTACCGATGAAAATTATACGCTGACTATTATTTGCCCTTTAAAAGCACCGTTTTATATTGAACTTCCCAAGAAATCAACCTTGCGTGACCTTCACATTGAAGTTTCAGGACGTCTTTCGCTTTCAAGGTCGATTTTCAAGATTGCAACTAAAACTAGTAAAAACATTCCAGATAATTTGACTTTTTTTTCCGAATTCGGGCTAAAAAATGGGGATGAAACTTATCTCAATATGAACATTCTAAGCGGTTTTAAAATCAATCTGGCTAAGTGTTCACCCGCACGCAAAGCGGTTCGACGACATGTTTTGGCCATGACTCCGGAGCAGGTTCGAGACTTTTTCGAAGCTAAGCACGAGATTGCGATTCAAGTTCCCCACGGTGAAGGAATTGGAACCCTGTCTTTTCACTTGGAAGAACCTCTGAGTCAAGATCCCGCCTTCTACCATGGAAACCAGCTACGGATGTTCCATGTAGGGCAGACTCGGTCACTCCATTCGATTCTGATGTTGTGAGAGGGATCCTTCAAAGGCAAATACAACGGAGATATGAACGCGGCTGAGTTTACTTGAAAAGGAGTTCCTGCTAAATCGGTGGACATCTTGATAACGATTCTTGAAGGATTTCTTAAGACTGTGCACAAGCTAGAGAAACTTTTAAACCATGGTCAAAATTTTCTTTTAATCATTTTGTTTGAATAGAATTAATTGTGGTGCTTATCCATAAGCCGTGAGCCGTTTGGACTTTTGTTTGATGTCTGCTTTTTAACGGTTTTTTCGATTCACCCCATCAATAACTGCTTTTCTTTGTCCATATAACCAACCTCCTTTTTCTAGGGCAGATTGTATTGAAGATCGCAATTTTTCGTTCAAAAATTTCTTTTTGATAGTGATGCTTCGTATTTCATTGGAGTTCAACTCGAGTTTTTTGCTGATCTCTTTTGAGTTATAAGATTGGAGGAGGTAGGGGAAGGGACTGCATGAGAACGGTCCAAGACAGAACTAATTAACCGAAGCTACAACTTTCAAATCGAGTGGCACACTTTGCTAATTTCATATATTCAATTGGTAGATTTGATCTTCTAATGCGTCATATGCGATAATGCTCGCCTCAATACTACTTGTAGAGCATTAAGAGAAAATTTAAAGAAGCAGTCACACGTTTTAATTTATTGTATAGGTAGTTCCTCTGGTGTTTTCGTTATGCTCTCAGTAATAGCAAAAACTAAACATTCAATAAAATATCTTGCACTGCTAGTTTTTTTTCTGGGAGTTTATACCTTTGACTGGAACCAATCGGCATGGAAATTCAAAAACTTCCGCACCAAAAGTCAGCAGATGCTCCCTGGTCGGAAATTGTGGGAACTGAATTTAAAGAATAATATATTCGAGTAATCATAATAGTATAAGAATAATTATATAAAGTTCGGCTAAAAGAAGATATGGAAAAATCATTACGAATATCTTTTTTCAATTTTTCCTCCACATGTAAGTTAATTTGTTACCCTTGCAATAAGTAAGGGTTTTGAAATTGGGTACTAATTTTTTTTGTTGTTTATAACTTTGTTCACGGGACTCGTCTGGACGTCTCGGCTCATCTCTAGTGGTACTTTGTTTCATAGTGTATTCAATTTTCTTAGCGTTCGCGGCACACTCAGCCTGGAGGTAACGAATATGCATGAGACGGCAAAGTTCCTGGAGTCCAATCTGACCTGGACCTGTTTTTCTCAAACGGTAAATATTCTTTTTCAAATAAAATTGTCGGCCAATTGTTTGTATCTAACTTGTCGGCTTAGTTGTCATATCTTGGAATTTTTTTTTGCTGTGCGGCTTACTTTAATAATGCTTTTAGTGTTTGATTTACTCCTTCAATTTGTAGTTTTTACCTTGAATTCCAATTTCGTTCTTTGTTTTTATTTGGTTTCAATAAAAAAATCGTCGGCCTACATTACACATAAGTTATGGCCCTCGGATTGGTTAAATTTTTAATTTTTGGCCATTTTGTGAATTTTTGTAACATGGAAAAGTAATTTCTAAAATCTGATTTTGTTGTTTCAATGGAGATAACGGGAGGTGGGACGTTCCTCTGTATTAGCGGCCACTCAAATTTTTTTTACATCGTAAGTTATTGCATCGTAAAACTCAATTTTTTTTATTTTTTTCTATAATTTTTTGAATATTCTCGAAAACTACATTCTGTACTTTTTTGAAATATCCATTTTTCGCTGACTGATCCTAAAATTTTTCTTAAGCAGTCTTCGGCACCAAAGTCTACTATTTTAAAGGGGGGAGCTCGCGCTGAAAAAACGCAATTTTTTGGGTACATTTTTCTGAAAATTACCTAAGTACATTTTGGCTTGTTTTTCAAAAATAAGCCTGCGGCGCAGAAAATTTGGTCAAAAAGGGGTCTTTATAGCTTAATAATGATTTGGGAGAGCTCAGAAAATCTTTTTGGTCGACTTAAAAAAATGGTCGACAAAATTTTCTACTTTTTTGAAAATCCCCCTCCCTCGAGAAAATTCTAGATCCGCCTCTGCTGCCATATCTGAAACTTCGGAATCAATTCCTATAATGTGCTTTGCCACCACGCCCAATTTTTTACACCAAAATATAAGGCCCTATGTTTTCTGTTTACCTTGTCTTTTTCAAGTAAGAAAACGCCATGATGATCAAAAGATTTGAAAGCTTCATTGCGCGGTTAAAAATTTAGAGCGCGCGAAACAATAAAGTTCTAAAACAAAACTTGGTTTAAAACGAGAAACAAAAGAAACAGCCTTCAAAATTTTTGAATGTCTTCGACTCCGAAGGCGTTTTCCGACTTAGCTTGGTTATAATCTTAGCTCGGCTTTTTACCAATCAAGGTTTATTAAATTAGGTTTTATAATTTTTTGTCTGGTTATAACTTAGCTCGGCTTTTTACCAATCAAGGTTTATTAAATTGAGTTTTATAATTTTTTACTTTTTTTGTGCCTGCATCTGTCGCTGACCAATTATGAATGATGAATTTAACTGAACGCCTCCAAAAGACAACTAAAAGAAAAGATTTTGGAGGATCTACCATATTTATCTTCACTCAATAGCGGAAGTAGATGAAGGAGGGAGGGGGGGGGGTCCTTTCGTACTGATCCTAAAGTTTGCCTAAAGGCGCCTTTGGAGCCAATATAAACTAATTTTGAGGGGAGAGCTCGAGCCGAAAAAAGGCAATTTTTTAATCGCTACTGTCCAAAAAGTGCCAAAACCGCCTTTTTTGGCCTGTTTTTTTAGAGTTCACCTTCAGTGCAAATAATTTGGCCAAAGCAGGGGCTTTTAGTGCTTTTGGAGAGCTCGGAAAAGCAATTGGGTCAACCTAGAAAAAGGTCGACAAAACTTTGCCCACGCCAACTTTGCCCAACCAATTGGGTCAACCTAGAAAAAGGTCGACAAAACTCCGCCCACGCCTTCGTGAAAATCCTAGACCCGCCCATGTCTTCACACAAAAATGAATAGCTTTATGCGGCTTCAAAGGATGTTTTGCTATAGTCCTTTATTCCGAGTATTTGAGTGCTAAAATTTGATTGCTAAATTTCAACTATAGCATAATCAAAAATCTTTCAAACACATGTTTTTTTTCATTACTTTGGAAAATGAGAAACTTTCCATATGCTTTCCACATAATCGATATCCCATGACATTGAGCTTGCCATCTTATCTTTTCGACATAGTCAGATTGTGTTTTAATCTTTATTATATAATAAGGTGATTCATAAATTAGTGTCTCTAAGTGTCTCTATTTATACCAAAATGAGGCGTCAAACAATTCAAAAGCGCTAAGCCGGAAACAATTCGAGTTAATTCTTATAATCTCTTTTCACTTGGTTAGCTCTCAACAATTAAGACGCCGAAGATGCAATTCGCTAATTACACTACGCGAAGTAATGGTCTCAATTAAACTCGTTGGTATTATTACCAATTGGTCGGAGCGCAAACTGGTAATTTAAGTTCGAGTATTAATTGTATGTATCTTGCAGCTTTTTTATCTAAACATACTCTCTCCAAAGTCTCAACAAGATCATTCTTTCTAATCAAACAGATTTTGTTATTTGTTCTTACAAGTGTAACTTTGTTTAACCGATTAGAATTTTCTTTTCAAAACAATTAATTTACTATTTTTCTCCTTACATTGAAATTTTACTAAAATACTTCAAAAATTTAATCACCAAGAAAAAATACAGCCTTTACATATGCTTAAGACATCTATAAACGTTTCCATTTGCAAAGATTCAATGGCGAGTTCCCTCGCTCTAAGTTTCAAAAAGCTATCATTAAACTCCAGTAACTCGTCAAACTCCCAATCTTCTAGACCACCTACCGATGAAAATTATACGCTGACTATTATTTGCCCTTTAAAAGCACCGTTTTATATTGAACTTCCCAAGAAATCAACCTTGCGTGACCTTCACATTGAAGTTTCAGCACGTCTTTCCCTTTCACGGTCCATTTTCAAACTTGCAACTAAAACTAGTAAAAACATTCCAGATAATTTGACTTTCTTTTCCGAATTCGGGCTAAAAAATGGGGACACAGTTTATCTCAACGTGAACATTCAAAGCGGGTTTAAATTCAATCTGGCAAAATGTTCACCCGCACGCAAAGCGGTTCGGCGACACGTTTTGGCCATGACTCCAGAGCAGGTTCGAGACTTTTTCGAAGCTAAGCACGTGATTGCGATTCAAGTTCCCTACGGAGGCGGAATTGGAACTCTGTCTTTTCACTTGGAAGAACCTCTGAGTCAAGATCCCGCCTTCTACCATGGAAACCTGCTACGGATGTTCCACGTAGGTCAGACTCGGCTACTTCATTCGATTCTGATGTTGGGAGAGGGATCCTTCAAAGGCAAATACAACGGAGATCTGAATGCGGCTGATTTTACTTCAAAAGGAGTTCCTGCTAAGACGGTGGACACTTTGATAACGATTCTTGAAGGATTTCTTAAGACGGTGCACAAGCTGTAGAAACTTTTAAACCATGGTCAAAACTTTCATTTAATCATTTTGTTTGAATTGAATTAATTGTGGTGCTTATCCATGAGCCGTGAGCCGTTTGGACTTTTGTTTGATGTCTACTTTTTAACGGTTATTTCGATTCACCCCATCGATACCTGCTTTTCTTCGTCCATATATCCAACTTCCTATTTCTAGGGCAGGTTGTATTCAAGATTGCAGTTTTACTTTCATATATTTCTTTTTGATAGTGATGCTTCTCATTTCTTTGGAGTTCAACTCGAGTTTTTTGCTGATCTCTTTTGAGTTATAAGATTGGAGGAGGTAGGGAGGGGGGAGACAGAACTAATTAACCGAAGCTACAACTTTCATATCGAGTGGCACACTTTGCTAAGTTCATAAATTCAATTGGTAGATTTGATCTTCTAATGCGTCATAAGCGATAAAGCTCGCCTCAATACTACTTGTAGAGCATTACGAAAAATTTTGAAGAAGCAGTGACACGTTTCATTTTATTGTATAGTTAGTTTCTCTATTGTTTTCGTTATGCTTTCAATCATAGCAAAAACTAAACGTTCAATAAAATATCTTGTACTGCTAGTATTCTTTCTGGGAGTTTATACCTTTGACTGGAACCAATCGGCATGGAAATTCAAAAACTTCCGCACCAAAAGTCAGCAGATGCTCCCTGGTCGGAAATTGTGGGAACTAAACTCTGTTGAAAAAAATTCACTGGTCGGCGAGCAGGATCATCTCAAACCCACTTTTTCCCAAGTGACCCAGAACCGCGATGAAACGTGGGCGAGTTTCGCCGATCAGTTTCAAGTTTCTCCGCTGGTTAAATTAGCGATCTCAAAATTAGATTTCAAAAATTGCGTGGGGCACTCAAGCAAAACAGATGATCCGATTTTGAAACTTGACGCGACAGATTGCGTTTTATTTTGTGCCAGTCGAAACTACAAAAGAATTAATATACGAGTTGACGATGAGGCTACCTGTTTTTGCTCGAATCTAACAGAGAGAAAAGCAGTTGGTTGCAAGTCGGATAGAAGTTACCGGTCATACGATGTAGAAAAGTTCCCAAAATCTGACCTGGACCTGTTTTTCTCAAACGGTAAATATTCTTTTTCAAATAAAATTGTCGGCCAATTGTTTGTATCTAACTTGTCGGCTTAGTTGTCATATCTTGGAATTTTTTTTTGCTGTGCGGCTTACTTTAATAATGCTTTTAGTGTTTGATTTACTCCTTCAATTTGTAGTTTTTACCTTGAATTCCAATTTCGTTCTTTGTTTTTATTTGGTTTCAATAAAAAAATCGTCGGCCTACATTACACATAAGTTATGGCCCTCGGATTGGTTAAATTTTTAATTTTTGGCCATTTTGTGAATTTTTGTAACATGGAAAAGTAATTTCTAAAATCTGATTTTGTTGTTTCAATGGAGATAACGGGAGGTGGGACGTTCCTCTGTATTAGCGGCCACTCAAATTTTTTTTACATCGTAAGTTATTGCATCGTAAAACTCAATTTTTTTTATTTTTTTCTATAATTTTTTGAATATTCTCGAAAACTACATTCTGTACTTTTTTGAAATATCCATTTTTCGCTGACTGATCCTAAAATTTTTCTTAAGCAGTCTTCGGCACCAAAGTCTACTATTTTAAAGGGGGGAGCTCGCGCTGAAAAAACGCAATTTTTTGGGTACATTTTTCTGAAAATTACCTAAGTACATTTTGGCTTGTTTTTCAAAAATAAGCCTGCGGCGCAGAAAATTTGGTCAAAAAGGGGTCTTTATAGCTTAATAATGATTTGGGAGAGCTCAGAAAATCTTTTTGGTCGACTTAAAAAAATGGTCGACAAAATTTTCTACTTTTTTGAAAATCCCCCTCCCTCGAGAAAATTCTAGATCCGCCTCTGCTGCCATATCTGAAACTTCGGAATCAATTCCTATAATGTGCTTTGCCACCACGCCCAATTTTTTACACCAAAATATAAGGCCCTATGTTTTCTGTTTACCTTGTCTTTTTCAAGTAAGAAAACGCCATGATGATCAAAAGATTTGAAAGCTTCATTGCGCGGTTAAAAATTTAGAGCGCGCGAAACAATAAAGTTCTAAAACAAAACTTGGTTTAAAACGAGAAACAAAAGAAACAGCCTTCAAAATTTTTGAATGTCTTCGACTCCGAAGGCGTTTTCCGACTTAGCTTGGTTATAATCTTAGCTCGGCTTTTTACCAATCAAGGTTTATTAAATTAGGTTTTATAATTTTTTGTCTGGTTATAACTTAGCTCGGCTTTTTACCAATCAAGGTTTATTAAATTGAGTTTTATAATTTTTTACTTTTTTTGTGCCTGCATCTGTCGCTGACCAATTATGAATGATGAATTTAACTGAACGCCTCCAAAAGACAACTAAAAGAAAAGATTTTGGAGGATCTACCATATTTATCTTCACTCAATAGCGGAAGTAGATGAAGGAGGGAGGGGGGGGGTCCTTTCGTACTGATCCTAAAGTTTGCCTAAAGGCGCCTTTGGAGCCAATATAAACTAATTTTGAGGGGAGAGCTCGAGCCGAAAAAAGGCAATTTTTTAATCGCTACTGTCCAAAAAGTGCCAAAACCGCCTTTTTTGGCCTGTTTTTTTAGAGTTCACCTTCAGTGCAAATAATTTGGCCAAAGCAGGGGCTTTTAGTGCTTTTGGAGAGCTCGGAAAAGCAATTGGGTCAACCTAGAAAAAGGTCGACAAAACTTTGCCCACGCCAACTTTGCCCAACCAATTGGGTCAACCTAGAAAAAGGTCGACAAAACTCCGCCCACGCCTTCGTGAAAATCCTAGACCCGCCCATGTCTTCACACAAAAATGAATAGCTTTATGCGGCTTCAAAGGATGTTTTGCTATAGTCCTTTATTCCGAGTATTTGAGTGCTAAAATTTGATTGCTAAATTTCAACTATAGCATAATCAAAAATCTTTCAAACACATGTTTTTTTCATTACTTTGGAAAATGAGAAACTTTCCATATGCTTTCCACATAATCGATATCCCATGACATTGAGCTTGCCATCTTATCTTTTCGACATAGTCAGATTGTGTTTTAATCTTTATTATATAATAAGGTGATTCATAAATTAGTGTCTCTAAGTGTCTCTATTTATACCAAAATGAGGCGTCAAACAATTCAAAAGCGCTAAGCCGGAAACAATTCGAGTTAATTCTTATAATCTCTTTTCACTTGGTTAGCTCTCAACAATTAAGACGCCGAAGATGCAATTCGCTAATTACACTACGCGAAGTAATGGTCTCAATTAAACTCGTTGGTATTATTACCAATTGGTCGGAGCGCAAACTGGTAATTTAAGTTCGAGTATTAATTGTATGTATCTTGCAGCTTTTTTATCTAAACATACTCTCTCCAAAGTCTCAACAAGATCATTCTTTCTAATCAAACAGATTTTGTTATTTGTTCTTACAAGTGTAACTTTGTTTAACCGATTAGAATTTTCTTTTCAAAACAATTAATTTACTATTTTTCTCCTTACATTGAAATTTTACTAAAATACTTCAAAAATTTAATCACCAAGAAAAAATACAGCCTTTACATATGCTTAAGACATCTATAAACGTTTCCATTTGCAAAGATTCAATGGCGAGTTCCCTCGCTCTAAGTTTCAAAAAGCTATCATTAAACTCCAGTAACTCGTCAAACTCCCAATCTTCTAGACCACCTACCGATGAAAATTATACGCTGACTATTATTTGCCCTTTAAAAGCACCGTTTTATATTGAACTTCCCAAGAAATCAACCTTGCGTGACCTTCACATTGAAGTTTCAGCACGTCTTTCCCTTTCACGGTCCATTTTCAAACTTGCAACTAAAACTAGTAAAAACATTCCAGATAATTTGACTTTCTTTTCCGAATTCGGGCTAAAAAATGGGGACACAGTTTATCTCAACGTGAACATTCAAAGCGGGTTTAAATTCAATCTGGCAAAATGTTCACCCGCACGCAAAGCGGTTCGGCGACACGTTTTGGCCATGACTCCAGAGCAGGTTCGAGACTTTTTCGAAGCTAAGCACGTGATTGCGATTCAAGTTCCCTACGGAGGCGGAATTGGAACTCTGTCTTTTCACTTGGAAGAACCTCTGAGTCAAGATCCCGCCTTCTACCATGGAAACCTGCTACGGATGTTCCACGTAGGTCAGACTCGGCTACTTCATTCGATTCTGATGTTGGGAGAGGGATCCTTCAAAGGCAAATACAACGGAGATCTGAATGCGGCTGATTTTACTTCAAAAGGAGTTCCTGCTAAGACGGTGGACACTTTGATAACGATTCTTGAAGGATTTCTTAAGACGGTGCACAAGCTGTAGAAACTTTTAAACCATGGTCAAAACTTTCATTTAATCATTTTGTTTGAATTGAATTAATTGTGGTGCTTATCCATGAGCCGTGAGCCGTTTGGACTTTTGTTTGATGTCTACTTTTTAACGGTTATTTCGATTCACCCCATCGATACCTGCTTTTCTTCGTCCATATATCCAACTTCCTATTTCTAGGGCAGGTTGTATTCAAGATTGCAGTTTTACTTTCATATATTTCTTTTTGATAGTGATGCTTCTCATTTCTTTGGAGTTCAACTCGAGTTTTTTGCTGATCTCTTTTGAGTTATAAGATTGGAGGAGGTAGGGAGGGGGGAGACAGAACTAATTAACCGAAGCTACAACTTTCATATCGAGTGGCACACTTTGCTAAGTTCATAAATTCAATTGGTAGATTTGATCTTCTAATGCGTCATAAGCGATAAAGCTCGCCTCAATACTACTTGTAGAGCATTACGAAAAATTTTGAAGAAGCAGTGACACGTTTCATTTTATTGTATAGTTAGTTTCTCTATTGTTTTCGTTATGCTTTCAATCATAGCAAAAACTAAACGTTCAATAAAATATCTTGTACTGCTAGTATTCTTTCTGGGAGTTTATACCTTTGACTGGAACCAATCGGCATGGAAATTCAAAAACTTCCGCACCAAAAGTCAGCAGATGCTCCCTGGTCGGAAATTGTGGGAACTAAACTCTGTTGAAAAAAATTCACTGGTCGGCGAGCAGGATCATCTCAAACCCACTTTTTCCCAAGTGACCCAGAACCGCGATGAAACGTGGGCGAGTTTCGCCGATCAGTTTCAAGTTTCTCCGCTGGTTAAATTAGCGATCTCAAAATTAGATTTCAAAAATTGCGTGGGGCACTCAAGCAAAACAGATGATCCGATTTTGAAACTTGACGCGACAGATTGCGTTTTATTTTGTGCCAGTCGAAACTACAAAAGAATTAATATACGAGTTGACGATGAGGCTACCTGTTTTTGCTCGAATCTAACAGAGAGAAAAGCAGTTGGTTGCAAGTCGGATAGAAGTTACCGGTCATACGATGTAGAAAAGTTCCCAAAAATACTGGTTCAGGTTAGCATTTCTATGTCAAAGTTTGCAATATCGACCCCCAAAAAAGGACGTTAATAGCCCGACAAAAAAACTTTTAGTTTATTAAATCCCTTGTTGACGGCTACTAGTTATCTCGCAAAACAATTCTACAACTTTTCAAAAGTCTTAATAAGGCGTATATAATGTATATTTTGTCAAAAACTAGCAAGATTAGCAAGACTAGAATTGGTGATTCTACTGTATTACATGCTATAGTAACCTGAGCGTAAGATGGATTCGTCATTAAGTTAAGTAGAGCATCAAACAAAGGTTCGAGTTCAAAATAGTTCATTCTTCGAAGATATCGTCCCTCCTGTGCCAGAAAATAAAAGTTGAGAAAATCGGCGAAACCCCCCCCCCCCAAATCGAAACTAAGGAAGCTAATGTTATGAAATTCAGAGGAGGGATACTACAGATGATTTGATCAGGGCATGCGAAAAACGGGACCCCTCAGACCCTTGGGGGGCAAGTGATAACAGTCCCCGGAAGTGTTAATGGCCCTATCAGAACACGAAAACTAGCGGCGGTAAGGGGCTCAAAATATAGTATGTTGTAGGCCTAGTTAAGGGAAGCTTAATTTTAGAATCCCATACTCCTAGGAACACCACTTCCAATTTTATGCCCTAAGTGAACAAACCCACCCCTAACTTCCGGAAGTCGTTTCTCGGCCTACAGTGATCACGGGGAGCTGAAACTTCGAGAGATGATAGGTAATGGCAAGATACATCTTGTGTTATAATTTGAACTAACTCCGGTGGGTGGGTCGGAGGCTATTAGCACTTTAAAAAAACACCACTTTAGACCAAAAGTAGACAATTAACGCAAAATAATGAACGGTGGCAAAAAGATTTTATTGCAGCAATCGACATAAAATAAAATACGAATCACGAAAAAGACCCCTAGTGAGTAAAAACCCTCCGGCGACTCCTTCCAGTGTTAATAGCCCATTTGAAAAAGTGATAATGGACCTTAGAAATGGGATAACTTGTGAAGTATTAATGGGATATGGATAGAACTTGGTAGTTAGGACCCCATGGGATTCTGAAATCAAATATAGAAGTTTGACCCCGGTTGAACCCTGGGTGACCTCAAATTGACCTTTGGGCGTCTTGACCCCAAAATTGCACAGAAAACCCCAAGATTAACACCGGAAAGTGGCGTATTTCCCAGCCCAACCCCTGGAAAGGAGAATGGGTCACCTTGCTAAAATTTGAGGGAAAACTTATATTTTAGGAACTAGAGCAGAAGCTGATATAGATATAGCTTTTACATTGCAACCTTGGAATAGTGGAGTTAATTTAAAGTGGACTTGGCAAACATTGGATTCAGTTTAGCTTGGCAAGTGATCTATTAATTGCAATTCATCTAGACTAAAGAAAAGTAGTTCCAGAGGAAATTGATAGTGATAGGACCGCAGCGTGAGAATTAGGTCTCCTAAGTAGAATGAAAAGACAGTGAATTTACTTGGCTTCCCGGAGGTGATCTTTTGTTTAGATTTGACCCCTAATAGATGAACTTACTCCCCTGATAGCTAGAAGGTCGGGATTGGAAAAGAGTACAGACAGAAATTTTAGATGCTTGGAATGAAATAGCTTCCCATGAAAAGGGTCTCTCCCTACCCTTGGGAGATCGAAACGATAACGGGATAATTAAAATAAAGACCTTGGGAGGATCACTGAGTAAAAATAGCCTGGTTTGGAGGTTGAGTTGAACCCGAGAATTGAAGTCACTGAGGTCAGGAATTAGTTGATTCGAATCATATGAATTTTGTTTGCTTGGTCAAATTGTGACACCCACTGCATACCGGGTAACTAATAAGCGTTAAAAGGTTGATAAAATAAACCAAATTGGGCACGTGGCAGACTTGACAGGAGGAAGGATATAGTCTTAAAACATGTGCGGACGGGTGATTTAAGCGGATGTCACGACTGATAGAGAATGGCGTGACTTAACTAAAACTTAGTGTATAGAAAGATAAGGAATTGGAGGGTACCGGAGAGCGTTTAAGAGTCAGAACAATTGTTAACTACTATTAGGAGTAGCTGGTTCTCAGTCAGAGAAGAGAGCAATTGATACTGAGAGAGAGAGTATAGATGATTCTCAGTTAGTTAGAGAGAAAAGTTATTGCTAGCAACTTGAGTAATTGGTTCTCGGAGTAAGAGACCAGTAGATAGTTAGTTCTCATCAGAGATTCTCTATATAGAGAGAGAGAGAGAGAATAGTCTAGTGTTAGTGAAATTAGTGAAAATTAGGCCGATAAATCGCGGACCTTTTCCTTTTGAGTTGATTATTAGATTGTTTCCTGGCCACTCAAAGCCTTCTGTAATTGGACATATAATCATCTAAATTAATTTATCATTGGAAATCCTTGCAATTGTATCAAGTAGACGAGATAGACAGCCTTACGAGCAGTACTCAGAAGGGGCAAGCAACATAATACAACACAGAATATTTGCCACCAACTAACCCTTTCGGGATTGTAGATAGTAGTGAACCTCGGTCTCCCCGCTGAATTCACTGCCCAAGGGACCACTTTGCGTTTTCGTTAGGAAGAGAGAACAAACCCAGTGAAGCAAGATTCTAGATCTACAAAGACCATAAATTACAGCCTTTGTAGGTAAAATTGTAGACTTCATTCAAAGAAAATACCTAATAACAACTAACAATGCGTTAAGATAGCAAAATTTTTACGAATACAAATTTTTAGCTACATACAGCCGTCATATGGACGACTTTCGATTTTCTGGAACACTACATTTATTTCTACTTGCTTTCCTCCAAAAGTCAGGTCAGAGTCTAGGTCCTTGTATCGAAAACCGACATTTAATTCGAACCCGATAGGCTTGTTCGTTATTGTTCCGACGCTAGTAACGAAATTAACGGAATAATTGTGCTCGGAGTGGGTTTTTTTCTTCAGTCTAGGTCCTTGTATGGAAAACCGACATTTAATTCGAACCCGATAGGCTTGTTCATTATTGTTCCGACGCTAGTAACGAAATTAACGGAATAATTGTGCTCGGAGTGGGTTTTTTTCTTCAGACAAATTTTGTCTTTTTAACTAGCCATTTTTGACGGAATTTTTAAATAATATTAAAAAGGTATTGTTGTCCTGAGCTTAAAATTGAAAAATATTTCACCTCTGGTCTTTTTTCCTAACGTTATGGGGGTTTAGAGATTGCCACTTTGGCCAATTTAGGACAATTAACGCGCGAGAAACTAGGCGGAGATTTAAACTGTCTCAGAAACTGTTCCATAATTTATTACTCAATTTCATTTATTATTTATTTTTTTCATGCTTTCTACCTTAAAAGGTATTCGCAACCTTCAGGGCTTTGCCCTGATACGAAGAGTTTTATTTCTTTCTTTGTTAACGATGCATTGCTCATATATCAGCTCAGTTTTTGATTCCAGAGACATTGCTGCCTGTTGAACGGGTCTTCTCTACTTCTTTTCTAAGCGTAAATTTCAAGGAGGGGGTTTGATGAAAGGTTTTAGTTTTTCTCAAAAATTTTACGATATGTCCTTGTATTCCACAGGGCTTTTTGTCATCTTTTAAAAATGAAAAGCAGCTCTCAGTGTTTGTACCCGATTCAAACAGAAACTCTGGAGCCAAAAACAATGCCCAGGCAAGACTGCTCGTATATCAAGCTGAAGCCCTGAATGTTCCGACTATCCTTTGATTCATATCGAAAAGTTTTTGTGAAGCGAAAATATTGAAAACCTATAAGTTTGAACAAAATCAAAATGTGAAATGTTGAGTCCTACGAAATGGTGATGTCCCTCATGCTGGATGGACCAAATGCTTGAAATTTGTTTTGGCTTTTTTTCAGCCAATCAGAATTGAGTATTGAAAAATCTTAGGGAAATAGCAAAAATTTCAAACTAAGCAAATAAAACCAGGCCTTTAGTGTTAATATTGACCGATTATATAAAAGGCAGATGAATGAAAATCATGCTCGATCGAAGGCGGATCGGAAAAGTTTTAATAATTTTAGATACCGATTTACAAAAACTGAAAAAAAAACTAAATCTATTATACCTGCACCTATTTTATCTGCATCTAGTATGTTTATTTTATTATGATTTTCACACCGAGCATAAATTTTCCGTTTTATTCGAAAGTCGTAACAAAAATCAATATTAGTAAATTGATTTTTGGCTACCTTAGTGGTGCAATTTTTACTGAAACGATCAACCAAGGTGTGTATTTATTGTAGAATTACACTAGATCTTAAGTAGTCCGCTTTTAATGTCTTCGACTCCGAAGGCGTTTTCCGACTTAGCTTGGTTATAATCTTAGCTCGGCTTTTTACCAATCAAGGTTTATTAAATTAGGTTTTATAATTTTTTGTCTGGTTATAACTTAGCTCGGCTTTTTACCAATCAAGGTTTATTAAATTGAGTTTTATAATTTTTTACTTTTTTTGTGCCTGCATCTGTCGCTGACCAATTATGAATGATGAATTTAACTGAACGCCTCCAAAAGACAACTAAAAGAAAAGATTTTGGAGGATCTACCATATTTATCTTCACTCAATAGCGGAAGTAGATGAAGGAGGGAGGGGGGGGGTCCTTTCGTACTGATCCTAAAGTTTGCCTAAAGGCGCCTTTGGAGCCAATATAAACTAATTTTGAGGGGAGAGCTCGAGCCGAAAAAAGGCAATTTTTTAATCGCTACTGTCCAAAAAGTGCCAAAACCGCCTTTTTTGGCCTGTTTTTTTAGAGTTCACCTTCAGTGCAAATAATTTGGCCAAAGCAGGGGCTTTTAGTGCTTTTGGAGAGCTCGGAAAAGCAATTGGGTCAACCTAGAAAAAGGTCGACAAAACTTTGCCCACGCCAACTTTGCCCAACCAATTGGGTCAACCTAGAAAAAGGTCGACAAAACTCCGCCCACGCCTTCGTGAAAATCCTAGACCCGCCCATGTCTTCACACAAAAATGAATAGCTTTATGCGGCTTCAAAGGATGTTTTGCTATAGTCCTTTATTCCGAGTATTTGAGTGCTAAAATTTGATTGCTAAATTTCAACTATAGCATAATCAAAAATCTTTCAAACACATGTTTTTTTTCATTACTTTGGAAAATGAGAAACTTTCCATATGCTTTCCACATAATCGATATCCCATGACATTGAGCTTGCCATCTTATCTTTTCGACATAGTCAGATTGTGTTTTAATCTTTATTATATAATAAGGTGATTCATAAATTAGTGTCTCTAAGTGTCTCTATTTATACCAAAATGAGGCGTCAAACAATTCAAAAGCGCTAAGCCGGAAACAATTCGAGTTAATTCTTATAATCTCTTTTCACTTGGTTAGCTCTCAACAATTAAGACGCCGAAGATGCAATTCGCTAATTACACTACGCGAAGTAATGGTCTCAATTAAACTCGTTGGTATTATTACCAATTGGTCGGAGCGCAAACTGGTAATTTAAGTTCGAGTATTAATTGTATGTATCTTGCAGCTTTTTTATCTAAACATACTCTCTCCAAAGTCTCAACAAGATCATTCTTTCTAATCAAACAGATTTTGTTATTTGTTCTTACAAGTGTAACTTTGTTTAACCGATTAGAATTTTCTTTTCAAAACAATTAATTTACTATTTTTCTCCTTACATTGAAATTTTACTAAAATACTTCAAAAATTTAATCACCAAGAAAAAATACAGCCTTTACATATGCTTAAGACATCTATAAACGTTTCCATTTGCAAAGATTCAATGGCGAGTTCCCTCGCTCTAAGTTTCAAAAAGCTATCATTAAACTCCAGTAACTCGTCAAACTCCCAATCTTCTAGACCACCTACCGATGAAAATTATACGCTGACTATTATTTGCCCTTTAAAAGCACCGTTTTATATTGAACTTCCCAAGAAATCAACCTTGCGTGACCTTCACATTGAAGTTTCAGCACGTCTTTCCCTTTCACGGTCCATTTTCAAACTTGCAACTAAAACTAGTAAAAACATTCCAGATAATTTGACTTTCTTTTCCGAATTCGGGCTAAAAAATGGGGACACAGTTTATCTCAACGTGAACATTCAAAGCGGGTTTAAATTCAATCTGGCAAAATGTTCACCCGCACGCAAAGCGGTTCGGCGACACGTTTTGGCCATGACTCCAGAGCAGGTTCGAGACTTTTTCGAAGCTAAGCACGTGATTGCGATTCAAGTTCCCTACGGAGGCGGAATTGGAACTCTGTCTTTTCACTTGGAAGAACCTCTGAGTCAAGATCCCGCCTTCTACCATGGAAACCTGCTACGGATGTTCCACGTAGGTCAGACTCGGCTACTTCATTCGATTCTGATGTTGGGTTATTTGCTGTTTTTTGAGTTATATTTGCTGTTATCAACTCGAGTTTTTTGCTGATCTCTTTTGAGTTATAAGATTGGAGGAGGTAGGGAGGGGGGAGACAGAACTAATTAACCGAAGCTACAACTTTCATATCGAGTGGCACACTTTGCTAAGTTCATAAATTCAATTGGTAGATTTGATCTTCTAATGCGTCATAAGCGATAAAGCTCGCCTCAATACTACTTGTAGAGCATTACGAAAAATTTTGAAGAAGCAGTGACACGTTTCATTTTATTGTATAGTTAGTTTCTCTATTGTTTTCGTTATGCTTTCAATCATAGCAAAAACTAAACGTTCAATAAAATATCTTGTACTGCTAGTATTCTTTCTGGGAGTTTATACCTTTGACTGGAACCAATCGGCATGGAAATTCAAAAACTTCCGCACCAAAAGTCAGCAGATGCTCCCTGGTCGGAAATTGTGGGAACTAAACTCTGTTGAAAAAAATTCACTGGTCGGCGAGCAGGATCATCTCAAACCCACTTTTTCCCAAGTGACCCAGAACCGCGATGAAACGTGGGCGAGTTTCGCCGATCAGTTTCAAGTTTCTCCGCTGGTTAAATTAGCGATCTCAAAATTAGATTTCAAAAATTGCGTGGGGCACTCAAGCAAAACAGATGATCCGATTTTGAAACTTGACGCGACAGATTGCGTTTTATTTTGTGCCAGTCGAAACTACAAAAGAATTAATATACGAGTTGACGATGAGGCTACCTGTTTTTGCTCGAATCTAACAGAGAGAAAAGCAGTTGGTTGCAAGTCGGATAGAAGTTACCGGTCATACGATGTAGAAAAGTTCCCAAAAATACTGGTTCAGGTTAGCATTTCTATGTCAAAGTTTGCAATATCGACCCCCAAAAAAGGACGTTAATAGCCCGACAAAAAAACTTTTAGTTTATTAAATCCCTTGTTGACGGCTACTAGTTATCTCGCAAAACAATTCTACAACTTTTCAAAAGTCTTAATAAGGCGTATATAATGTATATTTTGTCAAAAACTAGCAAGATTAGCAAGACTAGAATTGGTGATTCTACTGTATTACATGCTATAGTAACCTGAGCGTAAGATGGATTCGTCATTAAGTTAAGTAGAGCATCAAACAAAGGTTCGAGTTCAAAATAGTTCATTCTTCGAAGATATCGTCCCTCCTGTGCCAGAAAATAAAAGTTGAGAAAATCGGCGAAACCCCCCCCCCCCCCAAATCGAAACTAAGGAAGCTAATGTTATGAAATTCAGAGGAGGGATACTACAGATGATTTGATCAGGGCATGCGAAAAACGGGACCCCTCAGACCCTTGGGGGGCAAGTGATAACAGTCCCCGGAAGTGTTAATGGCCCTATCAGAACACGAAAACTAGCGGCGGTAAGGGGCTCAAAATATAGTATGTTGTAGGCCTAGTTAAGGGAAGCTTAATTTTAGAATCCCATACTCCTAGGAACACCACTTCCAATTTTATGCCCTAAGTGAACAAACCCACCCCTAACTTCCGGAAGTCGTTTCTCGGCCTACAGTGATCACGGGGAGCTGAAACTTCGAGAGATGATAGGTAATGGCAAGATACATCTTGTGTTATAATTTGAACTAACTCCGGTGGGTGGGTCGGAGGCTATTAGCACTTTAAAAAAACACCACTTTAGACCAAAAGTAGACAATTAACGCAAAATAATGAACGGTGGCAAAAAGATTTTATTGCAGCAATCGACATAAAATAAAATACGAATCACGAAAAAGACCCCTAGTGAGTAAAAACCCTCCGGCGACTCCTTCCAGTGTTAATAGCCCATTTGAAAAAGTGATAATGGACCTTAGAAATGGGATAACTTGTGAAGTATTAATGGGATATGGATAGAACTTGGTAGTTAGGACCCCATGGGATTCTGAAATCAAATATAGAAGTTTGACCCCGGTTGAACCCTGGGTGACCTCAAATTGACCTTTGGGCGTCTTGACCCCAAAATTGCACAGAAAACCCCAAGATTAACACCGGAAAGTGGCGTATTTCCCAGCCCAACCCCTGGAAAGGAGAATGGGTCACCTTGCTAAAATTTGAGGGAAAACTTATATTTTAGGAACTAGAGCAGAAGCTGATATAGATATAGCTTTTACATTGCAACCTTGGAATAGTGGAGTTAATTTAAAGTGGACTTGGCAAACATTGGATTCAGTTTAGCTTGGCAAGTGATCTATTAATTGCAATTCATCTAGACTAAAGAAAAGTAGTTCCAGAGGAAATTGATAGTGATAGGACCGCAGCGTGAGAATTAGGTCTCCTAAGTAGAATGAAAAGACAGTGAATTTACTTGGCTTCCCGGAGGTGATCTTTTGTTTAGATTTGACCCCTAATAGATGAACTTACTCCCCTGATAGCTAGAAGGTCGGGATTGGAAAAGAGTACAGACAGAAATTTTAGATGCTTGGAATGAAATAGCTTCCCATGAAAAGGGTCTCTCCCTACCCTTGGGAGATCGAAACGATAACGGGATAATTAAAATAAAGACCTTGGGAGGATCACTGAGTAAAAATAGCCTGGTTTGGAGGTTGAGTTGAACCCGAGAATTGAAGTCACTGAGGTCAGGAATTAGTTGATTCGAATCATATGAATTTTGTTTGCTTGGTCAAATTGTGACACCCACTGCATACCGGGTAACTAATAAGCGTTAAAAGGTTGATAAAATAAACCAAATTGGGCACGTGGCAGACTTGACAGGAGGAAGGATATAGTCTTAAAACATGTGCGGACGGGTGATTTAAGCGGATGTCACGACTGATAGAGAATGGCGTGACTTAACTAAAACTTAGTGTATAGAAAGATAAGGAATTGGAGGGTACCGGAGAGCGTTTAAGAGTCAGAACAATTGTTAACTACTATTAGGAGTAGCTGGTTCTCAGTCAGAGAAGAGAGCAATTGATACTGAGAGAGAGAGTATAGATGATTCTCAGTTAGTTAGAGAGAAAAGTTATTGCTAGCAACTTGAGTAATTGGTTCTCGGAGTAAGAGACCAGTAGATAGTTAGTTCTCATCAGAGATTCTCTATATAGAGAGAGAGAGAGAGAATAGTCTAGTGTTAGTGAAATTAGTGAAAATTAGGCCGATAAATCGCGGACCTTTTCCTTTTGAGTTGATTATTAGATTGTTTCCTGGCCACTCAAAGCCTTCTGTAATTGGACATATAATCATCTAAATTAATTTATCATTGGAAATCCTTGCAATTGTATCAAGTAGACGAGATAGACAGCCTTACGAGCAGTACTCAGAAGGGGCAAGCAACATAATACAACACAGAATATTTGCCACCAACTAACCCTTTCGGGATTGTAGATAGTAGTGAACCTCGGTCTCCCCGCTGAATTCACTGCCCAAGGGACCACTTTGCGTTTTCGTTAGGAAGAGAGAACAAACCCAGTGAAGCAAGATTCTAGATCTACAAAGACCATAAATTACAGCCTTTGTAGGTAAAATTGTAGACTTCATTCAAAGAAAATACCTAATAACAACTAACAATGCGTTAAGATAGCAAAATTTTTACGAATACAAATTTTTAGCTACATACAGCCGTCATATGGACGACTTTCGATTTTCTGGAACACTACATTTATTTCTACTTGCTTTCCTCCAAAAGTCAGGTCAGAGTCTAGGTCCTTGTATCGAAAACCGACATTTAATTCGAACCCGATAGGCTTGTTCGTTATTGTTCCGACGCTAGTAACGAAATTAACGGAATAATTGTGCTCGGAGTGGGTTTTTTTCTTCAGTCTAGGTCCTTGTATGGAAAACCGACATTTAATTCGAACCCGATAGGCTTGTTCATTATTGTTCCGACGCTAGTAACGAAATTAACGGAATAATTGTGCTCGGAGTGGGTTTTTTTCTTCAGACAAATTTTGTCTTTTTAACTAGCCATTTTTGACGGAATTTTTAAATAATATTAAAAAGGTATTGTTGTCCTGAGCTTAAAATTGAAAAATATTTCACCTCTGGTCTTTTTTCCTAACGTTATGGGGGTTTAGAGATTGCCACTTTGGCCAATTTAGGACAATTAACGCGCGAGAAACTAGGCGGAGATTTAAACTGTCTCAGAAACTGTTCCATAATTTATTACTCAATTTCATTTATTATTTATTTTTTTCATGCTTTCTACCTTAAAAGGTATTCGCAACCTTCAGGGCTTTGCCCTGATACGAAGAGTTTTATTTCTTTCTTTGTTAACGATGCATTGCTCATATATCAGCTCAGTTTTTGATTCCAGAGACATTGCTGCCTGTTGAACGGGTCTTCTCTACTTCTTTTCTAAGCGTAAATTTCAAGGAGGGGGTTTGATGAAAGGTTTTAGTTTTTCTCAAAAATTTTACGATATGTCCTTGTATTCCACAGGGCTTTTTGTCATCTTTTAAAAATGAAAAGCAGCTCTCAGTGTTTGTACCCGATTCAAACAGAAACTCTGGAGCCAAAAACAATGCCCAGGCAAGACTGCTCGTATATCAAGCTGAAGCCCTGAATGTTCCGACTATCCTTTGATTCATATCGAAAAGTTTTTGTGAAGCGAAAATATTGAAAACCTATAAGTTTGAACAAAATCAAAATGTGAAATGTTGAGTCCTACGAAATGGTGATGTCCCTCATGCTGGATGGACCAAATGCTTGAAATTTGTTTTGGCTTTTTTTCAGCCAATCAGAATTGAGTATTGAAAAATCTTAGGGAAATAGCAAAAATTTCAAACTAAGCAAATAAAACCAGGCCTTTAGTGTTAATATTGACCGATTATATAAAAGGCAGATGAATGAAAATCATGCTCGATCGAAGGCGGATCGGAAAAGTTTTAATAATTTTAGATACCGATTTACAAAAACTGAAAAAAAAACTAAATCTATTATACCTGCACCTATTTTATCTGCATCTAGTATGTTTATTTTATTATGATTTTCACACCGAGCATAAATTTTCCGTTTTATTCGAAAGTCGTAACAAAAATCAATATTAGTAAATTGATTTTTGGCTACCTTAGTGGTGCAATTTTTACTGAAACGATCAACCAAGGTGTGTATTTATTGTAGAATTACACTAGATCTTAAGTAGTCCGCTTTTAATGTCTTCGACTCCGAAGGCGTTTTCCGACTTAGCTTGGTTATAATCTTAGCTCGGCTTTTTACCAATCAAGGTTTATTAAATTAGGTTTTATAATTTTTTGTCTGGTTATAACTTAGCTCGGCTTTTTACCAATCAAGGTTTATTAAATTGAGTTTTATAATTTTTTACTTTTTTTGTGCCTGCATCTGTCGCTGACCAATTATGAATGATGAATTTAACTGAACGCCTCCAAAAGACAACTAAAAGAAAAGATTTTGGAGGATCTACCATATTTATCTTCACTCAATAGCGGAAGTAGATGAAGGAGGGAGGGGGGGGGTCCTTTCGTACTGATCCTAAAGTTTGCCTAAAGGCGCCTTTGGAGCCAATATAAACTAATTTTGAGGGGAGAGCTCGAGCCGAAAAAAGGCAATTTTTTAATCGCTACTGTCCAAAAAGTGCCAAAACCGCCTTTTTTGGCCTGTTTTTTTAGAGTTCACCTTCAGTGCAAATAATTTGGCCAAAGCAGGGGCTTTTAGTGCTTTTGGAGAGCTCGGAAAAGCAATTGGGTCAACCTAGAAAAAGGTCGACAAAACTTTGCCCACGCCAACTTTGCCCAACCAATTGGGTCAACCTAGAAAAAGGTCGACAAAACTCCGCCCACGCCTTCGTGAAAATCCTAGACCCGCCCATGTCTTCACACAAAAATGAATAGCTTTATGCGGCTTCAAAGGATGTTTTGCTATAGTCCTTTATTCCGAGTATTTGAGTGCTAAAATTTGATTGCTAAATTTCAACTATAGCATAATCAAAAATCTTTCAAACACATGTTTTTTTTCATTACTTTGGAAAATGAGAAACTTTCCATATGCTTTCCACATAATCGATATCCCATGACATTGAGCTTGCCATCTTATCTTTTCGACATAGTCAGATTGTGTTTTAATCTTTATTATATAATAAGGTGATTCATAAATTAGTGTCTCTAAGTGTCTCTATTTATACCAAAATGAGGCGTCAAACAATTCAAAAGCGCTAAGCCGGAAACAATTCGAGTTAATTCTTATAATCTCTTTTCACTTGGTTAGCTCTCAACAATTAAGACGCCGAAGATGCAATTCGCTAATTACACTACGCGAAGTAATGGTCTCAATTAAACTCGTTGGTATTATTACCAATTGGTCGGAGCGCAAACTGGTAATTTAAGTTCGAGTATTAATTGTATGTATCTTGCAGCTTTTTTATCTAAACATACTCTCTCCAAAGTCTCAACAAGATCATTCTTTCTAATCAAACAGATTTTGTTATTTGTTCTTACAAGTGTAACTTTGTTTAACCGATTAGAATTTTCTTTTCAAAACAATTAATTTACTATTTTTCTCCTTACATTGAAATTTTACTAAAATACTTCAAAAATTTAATCACCAAGAAAAAATACAGCCTTTACATATGCTTAAGACATCTATAAACGTTTCCATTTGCAAAGATTCAATGGCGAGTTCCCTCGCTCTAAGTTTCAAAAAGCTATCATTAAACTCCAGTAACTCGTCAAACTCCCAATCTTCTAGACCACCTACCGATGAAAATTATACGCTGACTATTATTTGCCCTTTAAAAGCACCGTTTTATATTGAACTTCCCAAGAAATCAACCTTGCGTGACCTTCACATTGAAGTTTCAGCACGTCTTTCCCTTTCACGGTCCATTTTCAAACTTGCAACTAAAACTAGTAAAAACATTCCAGATAATTTGACTTTCTTTTCCGAATTCGGGCTAAAAAATGGGGACACAGTTTATCTCAACGTGAACATTCAAAGCGGGTTTAAATTCAATCTGGCAAAATGTTCACCCGCACGCAAAGCGGTTCGGCGACACGTTTTGGCCATGACTCCAGAGCAGGTTCGAGACTTTTTCGAAGCTAAGCACGTGATTGCGATTCAAGTTCCCTACGGAGGCGGAATTGGAACTCTGTCTTTTCACTTGGAAGAACCTCTGAGTCAAGATCCCGCCTTCTACCATGGAAACCTGCTACGGATGTTCCACGTAGGTCAGACTCGGCTACTTCATTCGATTCTGATGTTGGGAGAGGGATCCTTCAAAGGCAAATACAACGGAGATCTGAATGCGGCTGATTTTACTTCAAAAGGAGTTCCTGCTAAGACGGTGGACACTTTGATAACGATTCTTGAAGGATTTCTTAAGACGGTGCACAAGCTGTAGAAACTTTTAAACCATGGTCAAAACTTTCATTTAATCATTTTGTTTGAATTGAATTAATTGTGGTGCTTATCCATGAGCCGTGAGCCGTTTGGACTTTTGTTTGATGTCTACTTTTTAACGGTTATTTCGATTCACCCCATCGATACCTGCTTTTCTTCGTCCATATATCCAACTTCCTATTTCTAGGGCAGGTTGTATTCAAGATTGCAGTTTTACTTTCATATATTTCTTTTTGATAGTGATGCTTCTCATTTCTTTGGAGTTCAACTCGAGTTTTTTGCTGATCTCTTTTGAGTTATAAGATTGGAGGAGGTAGGGAGGGGGGAGACAGAACTAATTAACCGAAGCTACAACTTTCATATCGAGTGGCACACTTTGCTAAGTTCATAAATTCAATTGGTAGATTTGATCTTCTAATGCGTCATAAGCGATAAAGCTCGCCTCAATACTACTTGTAGAGCATTACGAAAAATTTTGAAGAAGCAGTGACACGTTTCATTTTATTGTATAGTTAGTTTCTCTATTGTTTTCGTTATGCTTTCAATCATAGCAAAAACTAAACGTTCAATAAAATATCTTGTACTGCTAGTATTCTTTCTGGGAGTTTATACCTTTGACTGGAACCAATCGGCATGGAAATTCAAAAACTTCCGCACCAAAAGTCAGCAGATGCTCCCTGGTCGGAAATTGTGGGAACTAAACTCTGTTGAAAAAAATTCACTGGTCGGCGAGCAGGATCATCTCAAACCCACTTTTTCCCAAGTGACCCAGAACCGCGATGAAACGTGGGCGAGTTTCGCCGATCAGTTTCAAGTTTCTCCGCTGGTTAAATTAGCGATCTCAAAATTAGATTTCAAAAATTGCGTGGGGCACTCAAGCAAAACAGATGATCCGATTTTGAAACTTGACGCGACAGATTGCGTTTTATTTTGTGCCAGTCGAAACTACAAAAGAATTAATATACGAGTTGACGATGAGGCTACCTGTTTTTGCTCGAATCTAACAGAGAGAAAAGCAGTTGGTTGCAAGTCGGATAGAAGTTACCGGTCATACGATGTAGAAAAGTTCCCAAAAATACTGGTTCAGGTTAGCATTTCTATGTCAAAGTTTGCAATATCGACCCCCAAAAAAGGACGTTAATAGCCCGACAAAAAAACTTTTAGTTTATTAAATCCCTTGTTGACGGCTACTAGTTATCTCGCAAAACAATTCTACAACTTTTCAAAAGTCTTAATAAGGCGTATATAATGTATATTTTGTCAAAAACTAGCAAGATTAGCAAGACTAGAATTGGTGATTCTACTGTATTACATGCTATAGTAACCTGAGCGTAAGATGGATTCGTCATTAAGTTAAGTAGAGCATCAAACAAAGGTTCGAGTTCAAAATAGTTCATTCTTCGAAGATATCGTCCCTCCTGTGCCAGAAAATAAAAGTTGAGAAAATCGGCGAAACCCCCCCCCCAAATCGAAACTAAGGAAGCTAATGTTATGAAATTCAGAGGAGGGATACTACAGATGATTTGATCAGGGCATGCGAAAAACGGGACCCCTCAGACCCTTGGGGGGCAAGTGATAACAGTCCCCGGAAGTGTTAATGGCCCTATCAGAACACGAAAACTAGCGGCGGTAAGGGGCTCAAAATATAGTATGTTGTAGGCCTAGTTAAGGGAAGCTTAATTTTAGAATCCCATACTCCTAGGAACACCACTTCCAATTTTATGCCCTAAGTGAACAAACCCACCCCTAACTTCCGGAAGTCGTTTCTCGGCCTACAGTGATCACGGGGAGCTGAAACTTCGAGAGATGATAGGTAATGGCAAGATACATCTTGTGTTATAATTTGAACTAACTCCGGTGGGTGGGTCGGAGGCTATTAGCACTTTAAAAAAACACCACTTTAGACCAAAAGTAGACAATTAACGCAAAATAATGAACGGTGGCAAAAAGATTTTATTGCAGCAATCGACATAAAATAAAATACGAATCACGAAAAAGACCCCTAGTGAGTAAAAACCCTCCGGCGACTCCTTCCAGTGTTAATAGCCCATTTGAAAAAGTGATAATGGACCTTAGAAATGGGATAACTTGTGAAGTATTAATGGGATATGGATAGAACTTGGTAGTTAGGACCCCATGGGATTCTGAAATCAAATATAGAAGTTTGACCCCGGTTGAACCCTGGGTGACCTCAAATTGACCTTTGGGCGTCTTGACCCCAAAATTGCACAGAAAACCCCAAGATTAACACCGGAAAGTGGCGTATTTCCCAGCCCAACCCCTGGAAAGGAGAATGGGTCACCTTGCTAAAATTTGAGGGAAAACTTATATTTTAGGAACTAGAGCAGAAGCTGATATAGATATAGCTTTTACATTGCAACCTTGGAATAGTGGAGTTAATTTAAAGTGGACTTGGCAAACATTGGATTCAGTTTAGCTTGGCAAGTGATCTATTAATTGCAATTCATCTAGACTAAAGAAAAGTAGTTCCAGAGGAAATTGATAGTGATAGGACCGCAGCGTGAGAATTAGGTCTCCTAAGTAGAATGAAAAGACAGTGAATTTACTTGGCTTCCCGGAGGTGATCTTTTGTTTAGATTTGACCCCTAATAGATGAACTTACTCCCCTGATAGCTAGAAGGTCGGGATTGGAAAAGAGTACAGACAGAAATTTTAGATGCTTGGAATGAAATAGCTTCCCATGAAAAGGGTCTCTCCCTACCCTTGGGAGATCGAAACGATAACGGGATAATTAAAATAAAGACCTTGGGAGGATCACTGAGTAAAAATAGCCTGGTTTGGAGGTTGAGTTGAACCCGAGAATTGAAGTCACTGAGGTCAGGAATTAGTTGATTCGAATCATATGAATTTTGTTTGCTTGGTCAAATTGTGACACCCACTGCATACCGGGTAACTAATAAGCGTTAAAAGGTTGATAAAATAAACCAAATTGGGCACGTGGCAGACTTGACAGGAGGAAGGATATAGTCTTAAAACATGTGCGGACGGGTGATTTAAGCGGATGTCACGACTGATAGAGAATGGCGTGACTTAACTAAAACTTAGTGTATAGAAAGATAAGGAATTGGAGGGTACCGGAGAGCGTTTAAGAGTCAGAACAATTGTTAACTACTATTAGGAGTAGCTGGTTCTCAGTCAGAGAAGAGAGCAATTGATACTGAGAGAGAGAGTATAGATGATTCTCAGTTAGTTAGAGAGAAAAGTTATTGCTAGCAACTTGAGTAATTGGTTCTCGGAGTAAGAGACCAGTAGATAGTTAGTTCTCATCAGAGATTCTCTATATAGAGAGAGAGAGAGAGAATAGTCTAGTGTTAGTGAAATTAGTGAAAATTAGGCCGATAAATCGCGGACCTTTTCCTTTTGAGTTGATTATTAGATTGTTTCCTGGCCACTCAAAGCCTTCTGTAATTGGACATATAATCATCTAAATTAATTTATCATTGGAAATCCTTGCAATTGTATCAAGTAGACGAGATAGACAGCCTTACGAGCAGTACTCAGAAGGGGCAAGCAACATAATACAACACAGAATATTTGCCACCAACTAACCCTTTCGGGATTGTAGATAGTAGTGAACCTCGGTCTCCCCGCTGAATTCACTGCCCAAGGGACCACTTTGCGTTTTCGTTAGGAAGAGAGAACAAACCCAGTGAAGCAAGATTCTAGATCTACAAAGACCATAAATTACAGCCTTTGTAGGTAAAATTGTAGACTTCATTCAAAGAAAATACCTAATAACAACTAACAATGCGTTAAGATAGCAAAATTTTTACGAATACAAATTTTTAGCTACATACAGCCGTCATATGGACGACTTTCGATTTTCTGGAACACTACATTTATTTCTACTTGCTTTCCTCCAAAAGTCAGGTCAGAGTCTAGGTCCTTGTATCGAAAACCGACATTTAATTCGAACCCGATAGGCTTGTTCGTTATTGTTCCGACGCTAGTAACGAAATTAACGGAATAATTGTGCTCGGAGTGGGTTTTTTTCTTCAGTCTAGGTCCTTGTATGGAAAACCGACATTTAATTCGAACCCGATAGGCTTGTTCATTATTGTTCCGACGCTAGTAACGAAATTAACGGAATAATTGTGCTCGGAGTGGGTTTTTTTCTTCAGACAAATTTTGTCTTTTTAACTAGCCATTTTTGACGGAATTTTTAAATAATATTAAAAAGGTATTGTTGTCCTGAGCTTAAAATTGAAAAATATTTCACCTCTGGTCTTTTTTCCTAACGTTATGGGGGTTTAGAGATTGCCACTTTGGCCAATTTAGGACAATTAACGCGCGAGAAACTAGGCGGAGATTTAAACTGTCTCAGAAACTGTTCCATAATTTATTACTCAATTTCATTTATTATTTATTTTTTTCATGCTTTCTACCTTAAAAGGTATTCGCAACCTTCAGGGCTTTGCCCTGATACGAAGAGTTTTATTTCTTTCTTTGTTAACGATGCATTGCTCATATATCAGCTCAGTTTTTGATTCCAGAGACATTGCTGCCTGTTGAACGGGTCTTCTCTACTTCTTTTCTAAGCGTAAATTTCAAGGAGGGGGTTTGATGAAAGGTTTTAGTTTTTCTCAAAAATTTTACGATATGTCCTTGTATTCCACAGGGCTTTTTGTCATCTTTTAAAAATGAAAAGCAGCTCTCAGTGTTTGTACCCGATTCAAACAGAAACTCTGGAGCCAAAAACAATGCCCAGGCAAGACTGCTCGTATATCAAGCTGAAGCCCTGAATGTTCCGACTATCCTTTGATTCATATCGAAAAGTTTTTGTGAAGCGAAAATATTGAAAACCTATAAGTTTGAACAAAATCAAAATGTGAAATGTTGAGTCCTACGAAATGGTGATGTCCCTCATGCTGGATGGACCAAATGCTTGAAATTTGTTTTGGCTTTTTTTCAGCCAATCAGAATTGAGTATTGAAAAATCTTAGGGAAATAGCAAAAATTTCAAACTAAGCAAATAAAACCAGGCCTTTAGTGTTAATATTGACCGATTATATAAAAGGCAGATGAATGAAAATCATGCTCGATCGAAGGCGGATCGGAAAAGTTTTAATAATTTTAGATACCGATTTACAAAAACTGAAAAAAAAACTAAATCTATTATACCTGCACCTATTTTATCTGCATCTAGTATGTTTATTTTATTATGATTTTCACACCGAGCATAAATTTTCCGTTTTATTCGAAAGTCGTAACAAAAATCAATATTAGTAAATTGATTTTTGGCTACCTTAGTGGTGC
The DNA here is from genome assembly GCF_963678635.1 of Symsagittifera roscoffensis. Lineage (NCBI taxonomy): Eukaryota > Metazoa > Xenacoelomorpha > Acoela > Convolutidae > Symsagittifera > Symsagittifera roscoffensis. Next base: position 13,747,474 of record NC_087062.1, on the reverse strand, counting down.
AATTTTTACTGAAACGATCAACCAACGTGTGTATTTATTGTAGAATTACACTAGATCTTAAGTAGTCCGCTTTTAATTACTTGGCGCAACATTGGCGAGTTTGGTCAATGGTACCCGGTATCCGGTAGCAGTAAAAGTAACAAACGAGTATGCTTGCACTTAATTAAAGCCCGGTTTTCTGCTGGAATATTAGCGACTTTTTTATGCGTAGCAATTTATCTGCACTCAATCATTCCAAATTGAAATGAGTCAAGCTAAATGGTCTTATTATTTCCAGAAACGACTCAAACTTTAACACTTTGGTTTTATCAGCCTAAAATTTGTAGTTTGTCAATATTTTATATACCAAAAACGATTCCCGAGACCAATTAATGGGCAGTAGAAATATTCAGGGCTATACCCTGAAACGAGCTTTCTTGTTTTTTTTCAGGCTCTTTTTCCAAGTCGCTCACGAAAAAATGTGATCTGAACTTATCACATTTTTAAGAGAGTTTTTCGTGCGCAACGCGGAAAGAGAACCTGAAAAAAAAACAAGAGTGCTCGTATTAGGGTAAAGCCCTGAATGTTTCAACTGCCCATTAATTGGTATTGACTCGCTTTTGGTATATAAACTATTGACAAACTACAAATTTTAGGCTGATAATATCAAAGTGCTAAAATTAACCCGGCATATATATTCCTCACTTTCATCGAAAGTCGGAACTTAAATGTTTAAATGATTACAATTGGACTAATTTGTACATTATTCAAAACAATTTGATGAACATGTCTTAAAAGTCACTTTGTTGAAGTCAAATTTATTACTCATTAGTTCGGAACAAATCATGCTATTATTAAAAGATTTTACCGCATTTTTCTATAATTCATGTGAGACAATTCATGTCATGAATATCCTCGGGGGAGGGAGATCTTATTTGGTACCGAAGGGGAAGGAGTTGAGCCAAGTTTTTTTGTTTTTGTTGTAACACAATTAAAGTGGTCTTAAATCTTCTTTTTTGGGGTTACGAGGGCAAATTTCACCGCTGGTCTCGTTAAAGTACCTAGGGCTGTTTTCAGTTTACACGAGCGCGCGATGCCATCCGAGCCGGTGGTTCCTCGGATTGCATCCATTTAGTCCTTCTGATGAGAGTCGGAGCGTACTCTTTAAGTAGACGCCTCCAGAAGCTGTCAAGTCTATCTTATGCTCGCTTCCAGGACTTGTTGGACAGTTTACTGGTAGATACTTCGTAGAAGGCTGCTGCTGGAGCGTAGATGAATGGGCGACCCATTAAGAAGTAGTTGGGTGTCAGTGGAAGGTCGTCGTCAAGGTCGCTACTGACATGAGTTAGCGGACGTGAGTTGAGGATTGCCTCGGTCTCGGCTACGATAGTAGCAAATAGATCTCTTGATGGTTGATCAGAACCGAGATTTAGTAATAATGCTCGTTTTATCAATGAGACGAGTCGCTCCCACACTCCGCCAAAATGGGGGGCAGCCGGAGGTTTTAGGCGCCATTCAACATTGTGGATTTGTAGCATTTCAGTTGGGGTGGTTTCGTTGAAGTTGATTGGTTCTGAGCGTAGTTGTTTACGCGCGCCGACGAAGTAAGTAGCGTTGTCGGAGATTAAAAGCTTAGGTGTGCCTCTCCTAGCAATGAAACGTGTAATTGCCGTTATACAGTTGTTCGTAGTAAGGTTGTCTGTCGATTCCAGGTGAACCGCGCGAGTAGAGAGGCATGTGAAGAGACAAATACAGCTTTTTTCAGTTGATCCTTTGTTGCTATGTAGAATGGCCCGATATAGTCAATTCCTGTGTTTTTGAACGGAAATGGGTCGCCAGACGGATCGTCGAAACGAGTTGGCGGCAAGTCGGCCATGAGGGGATGTAGCCCTTTGCCTTGGAATCGTCTGCAGAGAAAGCAGTTATGTCTAATCTGTCTGAGTGTTTTTCGGAGCCAAATGATGACAAAACTTTGTTGCAGGTAGTTGCGAATGTACTCAGTGCCGTGGTGCATGCAGCGGCGATAAGCGCTCTCGATCATCATGCGCACAATTGGGTCCTTTGCGTTAAGAATTATTGGATGCTTCGTTGCGTCAGGTAAAGGTGAGTTTCGTAGTCGTCCTCGCGCGCGAATAACACCGTTGTCGAGAAAAGGTGACAGCTGTTGCAGTTTGTCTTTGTTTTCAACATGTTGCTTGGTTCGTAGTTGGTTGTAGGTGTCACCAAAGGTTTCCTGCTGGGACTGTTGATAAAGGAGGAGCTTAGCTTTTTCTAGGTCTTCCATAGTGGTGAAACGTTTACCATTTCCCTTCAGTGTATCGACAAAAACTATAACCCGAGCTGTGACCCGAACTAATCGAAACCAATCTGGAAACCTGGAAGAATCGATTAAGGGTGTAGTTGAGGGGCTAACCGTTGTAGCATTACTTTGTTCCATTATTTCGTTCGAATAGGCTCATTGTTGAGTAGAAATTGTGGTGCATCCAACCAGAGCTTTGCTACGTCTTTAAGTTCAATTCCCCGTGTAGCGCTGTCTGCTGGGTTGAGTCTACCAGGGATGTGTTTCCATTGTTCGGCTTTGCATAAAGTAAGTATTTCACCTACTCTGTTTGCGCAGTAAGTTTTCAGTTTACCAGGTGAAGCGATCCAGGGCAAAATTGTAGTGCTATCCGTCCAAAAGTGAGTGGAGTGGGGCTTTAATCGCATTTCATCAGTAGCGAACTTGCATAGCCGAGCACCCATAAGGGCGGCTTGTAATTCCAGTTTACGAATGCTCTAATGGTTCAGTGGTGCTACCTTTATTCTGCCAATCAAAAAAGTAGCGTGTATGCCAGAGCTGCAAGCAGTTCGGAAGCAGATACACGTAGCAATTGCTTCTTGCGACGCTTCGCAGAAAACATGAAGCTGTATATCACTAGGTGACAGCTGTGGACCAAGTAAGCGCAGCAGCCTAACAGGGGGTACTTGTTTGCATTGGTCAACCCATTTTATCAATTATCGGAACAAAGTCACTGGGCAGGGTTTCGTCCCAAGAGATACCAGATTTCCTCAAGTTTTGCAGAAGAATTTTGAGTTTTATGACAAACGGCGCTAGGATGCCTAGGGGTCGAAAACCCTTGCTACTGTAGAGAGAACTGTTCGGAGTGTAGATGATGTAGTATTAGTTAGCTTGGTTGTTGGTTGCACGAATATCGTATCGTCAGTTGTGTCCCATTTGACCCCCAGGACACGATGCACTGTAGCATTAGTAGAAACTTCGCCTCCATCAATGGAGTAGATCGCGTCATTAGTATTAGATACGATCTTAGTTAGGTTGAATCCCCCCTGTCTTAGGGAGGATTTTAGTTGCGTAGTTGAGTCTCTAGCCTCGTGTGTCGTGTTGAACGAGTGAACAAAGTCATCCATGTAAAAGCTTTTGTGAAGCAGTTGAGCAATAATGGGTTTGGTTACGCATTAATCGGCAGCTGTTTGATGAAGCGCAAAGATGGCAATGGATGGTGAGCATTTTGCACCAAAGATAAGTCGCGTGTATTGGTATTGTTTGATACCATTTGTAGTAGACCAAATGAAGCGAAGCGCATTTTGATCTTCATCTTTAATACCTATTTGCATAAACATACCTTCAATATCCGCCGATAGAGCCACAGGCTTTTCCCGGAATCGTAGTAGAAGTCCAAACATGTTGTTTAGGAGGTCAGGTCCAGTTTCGAGGCAAGAGTTCAGCGAAACGCCCTTGTACGTTGAGGCAGCGTTGGCCACTCTGCGTACCTTTCCGAGCTTGTTTGGATTAGTTACAGGATGATGTGGGAGGTACCAAAGTAATTCAGATTGTGGGTATTGGAAAGTAACGGGCTTGACGTAGTTATTTTACAGGTCGGTAGTAAGCGATTTCTCATAGAGTTGCATGGTTTCAGGGTCTTTTCTGAGCCGTTTTTTTTAGCGATAGAGTTGAGCTTTAGCTACCGGATAATTGTTTGGCAATTTTATTTCGTTTTTCCAGAGTAGATTTATTTTGTAGCGATCTCCATCGTGCTCAATGCTTTTTTCCAAAAATCTTAGTTGTCGTTTGCTTTTATCTGAGTATGTAGCTTTGTTATCTTCCTGGATGCCTGATCCTTCCACTTTCCAGAATTTTTCCACTAATTCAGTGAGATTAGCGTCTTCTTGATCATTTAAGTCAATGAAGTTAGTTGAGTGTGAATTTGATCCGGAACTATTAGATTTCTGGTTGAGTGGGCCAGTGATCGTCCAGCCTAGTAGGTTTTTTACAGCGTAGGGGGTGCCTGTAGGACCTTTTCTGATATCGGGCTCCGCAATATTCCAGAAAGCATCTACGCCAAGCAAAATTTGAACTGTGTTGTCGCCTAGTTCAGGAAAGTTGACATGTCGAAGGTGATTGTAGAGTGAGCACGTTTTGTTAAGGTTGTTTGCGTCGATGGCGTCAAAACTCAGAGCTTCAACTGAATAGACTGGTTGTAGGGTGAAAGTAGGCTTTGTAGCGTTATGTGGTCCGATACTAAGCCGGACGAGCGAGGAAGACACTTTGTCCTTACTGAAAGTACCTCGTACGCTAAGCTGTAGTTGTTGGCTTGGTTTGCACTGAAGTGTTTCAGCCGTTTTGCTGAGGATATATGAGCAGCTGCTGCAGTTGTCGAGTATGGTGTAGCAATCAAGTTTGATGCCATTGTTAAACAGTGTTAGCGGCACAAATAGTAACTGATAAATTAACTGGGGTTGTTTTTTAAAAACGAATAACGAAAGGAAAAATCAAAAAATATTCAAATAACTCGCATTGATGTTCCATGAATATTTATCTATCATAATCATTTTTTTCCATAGCTGTCATTATAATTGATCCGAAGTACTATTTAGGACCACGCAATTGATTTTAATCTATTTAAACTCAATGTGTCTAGCAAAATTAAATCGGTTATCACCCAGTTATCCACTATAATGGATTGTTTCCATTTTTCTGCAAATACTGCAGTTTTTTCTGCACTTCTCACAGCCTATGCCATTTTTTATTCTATACGCAATGTTGCCTTATTTTAAAAACGATACATATCACACTTATAGCATCCCTTTTCTCTATTTGACACCGAAAACTAACCCTAATACTTTGACCCCCACCTACCCATAACTTCAAAATACACTTGTTGCCATACTCGCCCATCTCCCCAAACACTTGCCACCTACCTGAAACTTACGTTCACCACACTTACGTCCACTTACGATCACACCCCATTTACAACCCCACACTATTATGCTGCTTCGCTCGAAATAACACCACACAATTTTTTAAGGTGAAGAGGCATGAAAGTGTTGGAGGGTTGGGCATATATCAATCTAATGGGTAAGTGTAGGGGATATAGTTATTAGTCTTGCGGCAGCGTGAGGCAAAAATTCGTAACAGGCGACAATTCGTAACAAGCGAAAATTCGTAACAAGCGACAATTCGTAACAGTAGATTTTTCGAGGAACACTGATTCATGCGCAGTATTCCCTTCGAGCCTGATGTAAGCGCAGCGGAGCAAGCGTACCCGCACTGACAAAAATAGTTTCGGATCGATTTAAATTGATTTTAAATCGGTTTTAAATCGATCCAAATCGATTAACAATGTACATTTTACGAAATTAAATGGATTTTAAATCGATTTAAATTGATCTTATTTGAAAATTTTGCATGGATTTGAGTGTCTTAAAAATCAATTTATATCGATTTGGACGGATTTTCAGACTCATTAAAAGCAATTTTTTTGCTAACACAACGAAAAAAATATGCCCTTTAAAAAAATTGTTGGAGTTTTTTTTCTCATATTTTTAAATATAAAAACTCGTGCCAGATGTTATATAATTCAATAAAATGATCCAAATGAATCAGATTTTAAGCTCGAAAATAGGCAATGAAATTATAGAAAATTATTGTAAATCAGATTTTGCAAAATCCTATGTAACAAACAAGAAAAGGGTCAGAATAAATTAAAATTTGATCTCATTATTATGCATTTAAATTATAGAAAATTATTAAGATGAATCAAATTTTGGGCAAAACTTATAAAATGAATCAAGAAAAGGGTCAATATAGATCAGTTTTTGAACTCACAATATGCAAGAAAATTATAAAATTTTATCGATATTTTGGTCTTTTTATTTGGTTTTTTTTTATGCTACAATACGGTACGGATGTAAAATGAAAATTAATAGGCGATGAATAAATGCAATAAAAATTCGAAACTAATAAATCGCGAATGAAAAAAAAATTATTTAAATCAATTTAAATCCGTTTTAATCCCCTTAAAAATAAAAACAAATTCAGACTGGAAAAAATGCATTTAAATAGATTTAAAATCAATTTGGATCAGATTTTTTAGCTGGGATTTAAAATCAATTGAAATTGATTTTGAATCAATCCAAATCAATCTTCATCTTTTAAATTTAATTTTCGAACTTTTTTCAGACTAAAATCGATCTAAATTTAGTCAACGTACTTTTTTCATACTAAAATCGATCTAAATTTAATAAACACTTTTTACATGCTAAAATCGATCTAAATTTGATCAACGTACTTTTTTCATACTAAAATTGATCCTAAACCATTTTTGTCAGTGCGGGTGTTCTACTTGCCAACGCCCTGTTACAAATGGTCGCTTGTTACAAATTGTCGCCTGTAACTAATTGTCGTTGTAACTTGCGGGTGTAGGTAGGAATTAAGAATGGTTTGGGTAATTGCAACGTTACAGTGTCGAAAATTTGAATAGATTTTACAAAACCCAGGCACTTGCTTGATCTAGATAATCTTGCATAATCATGTAAAATCTTTTATAATTCAATAAAGTCGAATTGAATAAATTGATTTCTACTTCATTTGATTTATCAACGATGAGTTCTCTATCTCAATTGGTTTTTATAAATTTGATTATGAGACAGACGATGGAACTCCAGACTCTTTTTTTGTTTCCCTTAACCATGCATTAGCATCAGTTTTATGATGTATTGAAGGGTTTTTACAAAACTAGGTGAAAACACCAAATGTAATTGTCTTTCTTTTTTCTTATACAGTAAAACTTAAAATAACCACTTGGTTAAATATACATGCTGCTACAAGACGAAACTATCATAATAACTTAAAAATCAACACTACACCGGCACGTAAATGATAAAATAAAATTTGTATAAAAGTGATGAAAACAAGGGTAATATTCGATATAAAAACTGATGGATCTAATGGATCTATCCAAAGGAATTTGTTCGAGTAAACCTATCAAAAAACTTTTGTTAAATTCAAATTTTCCCGGCTTAACGTTTAAATTGTTTCTTTTAGTATAGCCATTGTTTGCTACAATTTTTTTATAAATATTTCTAGGCATCTACTTTGTTTTATGCGTTCTCGCCACATCGAATATTTTCGTCATTAATTTTGGGTAATGAATAGTTCGGTTGGTAAAACTAAAGACATGAGAAGTTGATCTTGTGCATGATTTGTTTTCTGTGGATATAGCCTATTTTGATTCCCCAGTTAAATTGTCTGTTTAGTCTCTTAAATTGAGACATCGGCAGATTTTGAAAAACTGCTGAACTTAACAATAAATATGGCAAAATTAAAGACCTTAAAACATAATTCTTTTTTTTTCTGATTCTTGACATAACTACAACAGCCATTTTGCTCAAACAATTGTTCAGTTTAGCTGATGAAGTACGATATCTTTCCACTAGCACATCAAGATACCTGGCATGTCCATTTGCGGAAATTGTTTTTTCTCTTTGAATAATTATTTTTTAGATTATTGTCATCCCCAAAGACAATAAGATCTTCTTTTTTTACATTTAGAACAATTTTGTTTTGATTCAGTTATTCATGTACTTTTTTTGCGTTTCTAGCCTTGATGTTTTTAGGTGCACTTGATTCTTGTATCAGCAGCAAACTGCATTAAGTTCATGTTTTTTTTATTTGGTTTTAAAAATTAGTGATATAATGAGTGAAAACTAACGGTACAAAAACAGTACCTTGTGGTCAGGCATGATAAAGTTTTGTCCCTTCAGAATAATGATTTCGAAGTTTAAAACACATTGCTGACGGTCTTTTGACAAACTATTCAGGAGATTTGATGCATTATAATAAAAACCATTTATTGATCATTTGACAATTTTTTCATCAATCAGACAATTTGATTTAAAAAAATATTTGTGGAAATTTGGAGGTGGGCGGCAAACGGAGAAGGAATCAAAAATTATTAAATTTGATTATTATCCTTGAAACTTCATTGCGGGTAAATAGATCGCTCGCGTTACTTATTCTAGTTTGAATTACAGTCTTCAAAAAAAAACATTTTCAAGCATCTAAAGTTTCTCGAACAATGATTACCGGTAAAATATTTTTTTAAATGTTTTAGCACAAGACCAAACATTTTCAAGTGGTAGAAAAAAATGTCAAAAACGTTTAGCTAAGAAGTCGAAAAATGACCGATATAAAAACAACCCCAACTATGGAAAAATTATGGTAAAGCTTGACTATTCCGCACTTTCTCAGAAGGTCACTGCATGATAACTAGTAACTAATTCGTGGTATATGTCAGAAAGCACTCTTCAGTGACGCTTTAAAGATAACTTTGAAATGAGTGTCGACGCTGCCTATGGTTCATTGGTTTATGGAATAGTCATAACAATCAATGCAATTAAATTGCTAGTCATAAAAATCCATTATATGGAGGAAATTCTATCAATGGCAAACTTCATGAGTGTTGTTTGAACTCGCATTTTTACTAACTCAATATAACAGTACCAGCAGACGGACAAACCCCCCTTCCTACAAAAGTACTCCTTCCACCCCTTTCTCATCCCGAGTCGACGAAACATTCAAGCAAATAGAAGAGCTAGTCACAGTTTTCTGAATTTTAGAATGAATCCTACGTTGGGTGCCTTCTCTCTGAATTTAAGTCTGGTTCAGACAGCAATTGGACAACTTCAAGGATCGCTAGCGGATCGGTTGGTCAGTCGCGTTTTCAGAACAGCACTGGTGAAGAACTCTGTGTTAACACGTGCAACGATGAAAAGAAGCCCGTTGCTTTAACAACGATCAAATCATCAGATGAACAAATGTGTTCATGCAGCTCGAATATGATCACAGCGTTTCAGAGCATTGAAACGGTCACTCAAATGGGATGCTCTCAAAGAATTCACGTGACTCCTTCTGCATATTCAGTTTGCAAAAAGGCGGATTTTCTCACAGAAGATGGCAGAAAAGGCACCAAAGAAGGTAAGAAGGTGCCCAGGGTTGGTGTTGTCTCAGTGCCTGGAGCAGGAAGCCACTGGATCCGGACATTGTTCCAGAAAATGAGTGGAATTTACTCAGGCAGCTGTTACTACGCTCAGGAGAGTAGAAAGTATGGGCTCATGGGGGAGTTTAAGCCGTGGCAGTCTAACACGACCACTTTCATCAAGAGCCATGAGATAGAAGGTTGGTCGTCCAGTTTTGCTTCATTTTTCATCCGATCTGATTTGGGGAAGGGGCAAGATGATATATTGTACAATTCTTATCTACTGGTATTGAAAACAGTTTTAAAAAGAACAAGACTGCTGATTCAGTGCAAAGCCCTGAATGTTTTGACTGCCTTTTACGGTCCTGGTTATATTTTATCTTTTAAAATTGGTAAAAACTCAAAAAAAAAACGTTTTAAAATGCTTTTTTTAGATTACTTCTCTCTATGTAAAGTAAAAAAATGTAATTAGCGTCTAGCAACGTATAGTTCCAAAAAGTTTGCCTCAAAACAAATTGAAATGAACTCTGAACCGGAGTAAATCGCCGCCCATGCGTTTTAGAAAGAAATACTTTGCGCGTAAGTTGTTCCGATTATTTGCAATCTAGTACAAATCAGCGCAGAAAACGAACCATAATCTTCGAAGATAAAAAATTAACGAAAATATCGTTAATGAAAAACGGCAAAAAAAAACTGAAAATTTGAAGTAATCAAATCAGTTAACTCCTTTGCGGAGAAAAAAAACTGGATCAATTACTTTGTTACCGCAATTGCTTTTAATGGTCGTATTCGATTATTGAAACTGCTGGTGATTCGCCCCGAAAGCGCAACTGAGCCAAGTCTGTTTGTTCGACCGTATCCACTTTGCCCTTTTTATGTTCTCTGCGATGAATCTGTTGAATGATTTTGGTTGTTTTGTCTATCCTCAATTGTGGATTTGGGTTTCTCGCATGCAAAATTTTTTTAAATGAGGGACCTGGTTCCTGGTGGTTGTCTTCTCGGATTCATTTATGACTGGCCAGTTCCTGTTTTTTCTCCATCCGCTTTTTGTTCTGCATTTCGTTAACTATGTTTTTTTGGGTCCTGTTAATGTATCCAGATGTGTTTCTGATGACGCTTCATTGTGGTTCGGATCTTGTTATTTTTGTTGCCAGGCTTACCCTAGTCATGGTTTGAGCTTTGCTATTCTGAGGTGCGCCTTTCCTGGGTGCAATTTTCCAGAGTGGAATTCCTTCAATTGCCAGAGCTAATTCGGAATTCCTGACCAACTTCTTCTTTTTGCCAATATTTTTTCAGACTGGTTGTTGAACTTGTTTCTTGCTCTTTCGTGGCTCTTTCTGGAACTGGCCTCCTTTCTCCCTCTAGCTGCTTCTGCTTTCTGCCTCTGGGTTGAGATGGCAAGACCGCATCCGTCTTTTAGTGTGTCTGTGGGCTCGTGGGTGTCTCTATCGATTGAGACGAATGTAATTTTTTCAAGTCGCTTTCCAGCTCGGGATTTTTTTCAATTACCTTCTTCTTTTTCTATATCACTCCTCGTGTCTGCGTCTTTACTCCGCTGTTCTAAAATTAGAAGCTTGCCCATTATTTCTAGGTCTAAACGGGATTTGATAAAGTTATACCAATTTAAATTTGACCGGGTCGAATTTGTTTCTATGCCTGAGAGTGAAAAATTGTTTTTCTGGCAAAATGCGCTTCACTCAGTGTCATTTTGTTTATCTGCTGATATTTTTTGTTCTAGCGCCGCTATCGATTTGTATAAAATGTGGTCAATTTTGAAGGATTCATCACTTCCTTCCTTCATGTATCCTATAACGGCTCTTAGCAATTTTGATAAGTCGTGTCACCTAACTTATACTGCAATGGTCATTCGCCGGTGCTACATTATATCAATATTGTTCTTATCACAGTGTTCGGTGAGGCCTTTTTGCGTTCAGCACGATGGTTGATCGACTTAAATAAAACGCTGTGTTACATGTAACACTTGATATTGTCGCAAAAATTTAATGACGTTTTTTGACTTTGAATGGTTGAAAACTTTCGGGTAGGGAATTTCTGAAAATCGATGTATCGCCAGAAGGCTGAAGAATACTTTTGCCTTCTAATTCATAATTGGTCCCGTGAAGTCCAGTTGAACTCCCTCATGCGGTTCCCAGGTTGCATCGCAGCTTCAACCAGATTAAAACCGAGTGAAGTTGCTCCGGCATCTACACCTTGCTCCGGCTTCCTCGACAAAAATTGAAATGTTGCCAATGTTACGTTCCTCTTGGAAAAAAATTTTTTGTACCCTTTGTTGTAAGTAGTATATGTTGGGGCAGTTCAGCCGGAGGGGTGCTGACCCCCATGTATTAACATAGGCCATAGAGTATCCGGTCAGCACCCTATATATTAAGATAGGCTATAGATTTCCCAATGTATTAAGATAGGGAATAGGTTTCCCAATGTATTAAGATACGAGGTTTCAGATGGTAAGATGGTAAGTTTTTTTTCCGCGCACGAATTTCCCATGTATAGATTTCCGTATATATTAGAAATTCATTGTAGGGAATTAAGAACTCATTAGGGAATAGATTTCCTTATGTATTAAGATAGGGAATAGGTTTCCTATGTATTAAGATGGTAAGGTTTCAGATGGTAAGTTTCAGAAAAACTTTGGCACCCGAGTTTTTTGGGGCCCGATTTAGCCGATACTTGCGTTTCTTAGCTAACTTCTACGATTTGTGATATGTAAGGACTATCATGTCTTACAAAAATTCGGTATGGTAAGTTTCAGAAGGTAAGTTTCAGAAAATTTTTTTAAATTTTTTTTTAAGTTTTACTTGCAAATACATTTTTATCTTGAAAAAACAATTTTTTATTGAAAATTGAAAAAAAAAATTTTTTGGATGGTAAGTTTCAGATGGTAAGTTTCGACGAAAATTAAGTTTCGATTTAGAGTATGGGATCATAAACTAATATATCACGGAATATTTTTTTTTTCGAAAGAATCTTAAATTCTTATTTCATGTTATTTATTTTCCCTCAGGTTATCTGGGGAAAATTGTTAAGAGGGGATTATCTTTGACAGGTTAGTTATTCCGCTCCACGGGATATCAGGATAATCTTGACAGCTCCTCACGGTTGATTACTTTTATATCCCACTTAATCTTTTTCCTCCAGGTTATCTGGAGAACGGATGACAGGTTCATTACACTTATTAATTTTATGACTTATTTTATCTTTTTTCACATAATTATCTCTCTTATTTTTTCCTCAACTGATTTATTTATTCTGTCATATTTCTTGCTACGATTCATTTCAGTTCTCTTTTATCACTTTGTCTTTAATCTTTAAAAAATTCTTTGAAATTTCCAAATTTTCCAAAAAATTATCATCCAAATTTATCAATTGCTCTGCCACGGTAAAAGTTTACACTGAGAAAAACATAGTATCATATTTTTTTTTGGTTCTGATATTTTTGTGTAATAATGTTTCCATCTTTCTCAGAGTAAACTTTTAAGAAAATTATACAATTTACTAGAAATTTCGTACAATTTTCGTAAATTTGTCTACTCTATCGTTAAATCTTTCAATTGGGGGACTACAACATCCATATTCCATCATCATTCTCCGTATTTCATCAAAGGGTTAGTTGCTAAGATGCTTTTCGTAAAAAATCTAAGGAATTTAAAAAGTTAAATTACATAAATAATCAAACAATTCACTACATCGTATAGTAAAATTACTGCAAAAATTTACACTTACAAAAAAAAATGCACTTTTACATGAAATTACTGATAAAATTCAAAACATACACATCATGAACATTATTCAAGTTCTTTTGGAAGAATTTAAAAAAGAGAAACGCTGAATAAATTGCGTAAAAACCACATAAATTATCAGTCTTTTGTAGCTTTCGAGGAACCATTCGTCGAAATTTTTTCGTCAAAAAGGGGTAAGTTGATCTCTTTCTTCCCAAAGAATCTTTTATTCATTCGTAGTAGTAGCTTTTATTCAAAAGAAGTAGTAGCTTTTATTCATTCAAGCAATCATAATCCAGTGTTCTCCTCTATCATTGCTTGGGGTTGAGTTAATAATTGCAAAAGAGTATTTTGTTAGTTGAGGTACTGTATCAGAAGGGTATGATCCCATGTACTTGAACCTGAGCTCTGAAATTCTTTCAATAATTTTTAAAAGTGAAATGTTATCCATCTTTGCAATTGTAGGTTGATTTACAGCTAAAAATGAAATTGATAGTTGGATAGTGTACTTTAGGTTAAAAAAGGAAGAATAATGACTTACACACATTTAGGAATTGAATCAACAAAGTCCCATACACAAGCCTTATATAGTGGGCAAAGTTTATTGAATACTGTTCTACAGTCTAGGTTGAAGAAGTGTCTCGGGTTTTCAACTAAACAGCATACCTTCTCTATTTTTTCTGGAGCTTTAGGTCTGAAGAAAAACAATATTGATAGTACAGAGATAATAACAAAGAAAAGTCCCAAAAAAGTTACAATATTTTTATAGGAACCTGAAAAGTCAAAAAAATTAAACATTTTTAGCGACTGTTCCGAATTTGTCAATTTGAATATTTGATAGTCTTTCTCCCAAGACTATCACTTCCGTTACTTGCTCCATGGGAAATTGGAAAAACATTTCTAATCTCAAGCTTTCTCCACTAAGTTCTGGATAATGCAAGTGTTCAGCGGCATCCTGTAGTGAAGTCAAGTCGAAAACTAGAATATAGTGATTTTGAAAATCTTCCATAGGAAGAGCTGGAAAATCTTCGTTAAACTGCATTGCTTTCATTGTTGTAACATAGGGTCGACAAGGAGAAGTTGTATCTAATGAAATAATTGCTCTTCCACCCCGAATAATTCTAAGCTCTCTCAAATGAAATTGTTGATAATTGAAAGGATTTTCATAAAAAGATCCCGCAACAGCCGAATTTGTATTCATTGCAACAGCTATCTTTCTGATTGGGGCATTATTGAAAACATTTTCCTGAATAAACTGCTTTTGACGAGATGGAATGATAAAGGTTCTTGCTATAGTTTCCATGTAATTGTAATGAGCAGGTTCCTTTTCCAGATTCCATTGCAAATATTGATGATTAGGTTCAGCTACTAAAATTCTTCTTGTAAACAGTGAACAATCAACTATTTTCAGACTGACATTTGGATTATCAGATAACATGTAAAAATTAGGTCTAGCTCAAATAAGTTTAATTCGAACTTTGGTATTTGGTAGCAACAGTTTTTCGCAAGTAAACAAATCAATGGCGAGCCTCCCATAGAGTGAAAAAGTTATCCCTGTTCCCAAGGAATTTGCTCTATCAGTGAATGGATACATATCAAATGCATCAGGATTTTCTTCAAAACTGTATCCATGACAAGCAAGAATTCCTTTATTACTCACTGCTGACGAGTTGAATTCGTTCGATATCTGTGCCTTATGAGGATATAATCCATTGGCATTGTAAACCATTGTATTGTTAAAATAAACTTCACAGTTGGAGAATAGAGAATGTAGTAGATTGTTTACATAAGTTAAGTAAGTTTGTGGTTCCTCATCTGAATCTTCCTCCGATTTTGCTTTATGTTCTGCTTTTTCTTTTTTGAAAGCATCAAACAATCTTCCTTTGAATAGTTGGAGCTTTAAGCTAAGATGGGTATCACGCATATCCAAGTAGAGATTACGATCCGTTTCAAATTCAAACTCAATACTGCTTTCATCCAGAGAAGTACTGGGGAATACTTCTTGTGTGTAAGATGACATAGTTGTTTCCAAAACTGGGACTTTATCAAAAATCTCCAAAGAAGATTTGTAAACGCTTCGTACCGAAAATGACTAGTTTGATTTACACTCATTTTATCTTGTCAAAAATGACTTTGCGAGAGCGACTGATTTTTGAACTACTCTTTTGAGAAATGGTTCTTCTTGTTCTACGCTTGGATTTCTTTTTTCCACCTCCCAGCTGTTTTCGAACTGTTTTTGTTCCAACATCTTTTGCAAACGTTTTGAGTTTTTTTCGTCCACTGACAACTTCTCCAATCTCTGACAATATTTTTATAGGAACCTGAAAACTCAAAAAAATTAAACATTTTTAGCGACTGTTCCGAATTTGTCAATTTGAATATTTGATAGTCTTTCTCCCAAGACTATCACTTCCGTTACTTGCTCCATGGGAAATTGGAAAAACATTTCTAATCTCAAGCTTTCTCCACTAAGTTCTGGATAATGCAAGTGTTCAGCGGCATCCTGTAGTGAAGTCAAGTCGAAAACTAGAATATAGTGATTTTGAAAATCTTCCATAGGAAGAGCTGGAAAATCTTCGTTAAACTGCATTGCTTTCATTGTTGTAACATAGGGTCGACAAGGAGAAGTTGTATCTAATGAAATAATTGCTCTTCCACCCCGAATAATTCTAAGCTCTCTCAAATGAAATTGTTGATAATTGAAAGGATTTTCATAAAAAGATCCCGCAACAGCCGAATTTGTATTCATTGCAACAGCTATCTTTCTGATTGGGGCATTATTGAAAACATTTTCCTGAATAAACTGCTTTTGACGAGATGGAATGATAAAGGTTCTTGCTATAGTTTCCATGTAATTGTAATGAGCAGGTTCCTTTTCCAGATTCCATTGCAAATATTGATGATTAGGTTCAGCTACTAAAATTCTTCTTGTAAACAGTGAACAATCAACTATTTTCAGACTGACATTTGGATTATCAGATAACATGTAAAAATTAGGTCTAGCTCAAATAAGTTTAATTCGAACTTTGGTATTTGGTAGCAACAGTTTTTCGCAAGTAAACAAATCAATGGCGAGCCTCCCATAGAGTGAAAAAGTTATCCCTGTTCCCAAGGAATTTGCTCTATCAGTGAATGGATACATATCAAATGCATCAGGATTTTCTTCAAAACTGTATCCATGACAAGCAAGAATTCCTTTATTACTCACTGCTGACGAGTTGAATTCGTTCGATATCTGTGCCTTATGAGGATATAATCCATTGGCATTGTAAACCATTGTATTGTTAAAATAAACTTCACAGTTGGAGAATAGAGAATGTAGTAGATTGTTTACATAAGTTAAGTAAGTTTGTGGTTCCTCATCTGAATCTTCCTCCGATTTTGCTTTATGTTCTGCTTTTTCTTTTTTGAAAGCATCAAACAATCTTCCTTTGAATAGTTGGAGCTTTAAGCTAAGATGGGTATCACGCATATCCAAGTAGAGATTACGATCCGTTTCAAATTCAAACTCAATACTGCTTTCATCCAGAGAAGTACTGGGGAATACTTCTTGTGTGTAAGATGACATAGTTGTTTCCAAAACTGGGACTTTATCAAAAATCTCCAAAGAAGATTTGTAAACGCTTCGTACCGAAAATGACTAGTTTGATTTACACTCATTTTATCTTGTCAAAAATGACTTTGCGAGAGCGACTGATTTTTGAACTACTCTTTTGAGAAATGGTTCTTCTTGTTCTACGCTTGGATTTCTTTTTTCCACCTCCCAGCTGTTTTCGAACTGTTTTTGTTCCAACATCTTTTGCAAACGTTTTGAGTTTTTTTCGTCCACTGACAACTTCTCCAATCTCTGGAGCGGCAATTTCAAATAAATCTGCTCCGATTCTTTTTGCAGCTGGGACTATATATTTTTTAATGAAAGGAATTGCAGTTCTCCCAAGAGTTTGTGCAAAGCACTAAAACCTCTTCCACGCTGCCTTGCATGTCCACGAAAAATAGGAAAATTAGCTGAACTTTGAGCAACCATTTCGTATGAAGTATAAATCAAAAATTATTATCCGAAATCTTGCGAAACAAGAGGACAACTCGTGTAATTCCTACGGACACAAAAGGAATTTTTTCACCTGTAGTATCCCTTAGTTCTACTTTTATGCCGTGGAAAGAGTTTTTTAATAATTTTTTAAATTGTAGATTTGTGAAGGATTGATAGTTCATGTACTGTCCTGTAGATATTATGTCTCCATTTTTTACTTTGGAAATGAAAGGAATACAACGCAGTGATGGAGTTTTTGTATCGCCTACTATTTTATATTCTATAATATCACTATAAATCATTAAGGAATGTATTCTTATAATGACGTAAGAATACTGAGGATAATATGGTCCTTTTCCTTTCATTATAACACCTGTCTGATTTTGTTCTAAATCACAACCAAAAATGTGACTCAAATCAGCACTTTGAATTATAAACACTGATTGATCCTCAGGTAAATGAATGGCAACTTTTTGTGTAATCTTATCTACTGATACATAAATTCCGTTATATTCATATTTTTGTGCTCCTATACGTTTTCGAACTTTGTCATTCATGGCTAAAACTATATCAACAATACTTGGATACAATCCAGGTTCAACATGCATCGGTTGAATTTTTCTTTTTTCCTCAGGACTTTCTCGTCCATCTACGAAAATAAACTTTCCCTCTGTAACGTTTTGGTACAAAGAAGGGTACGATATTTCTGAAATAGCAACCTCCCATTCTCCTTTTAGATGTATTTGTTCCGGTAGAAAATTTGTAAAGGAACTAAGACTGTTATTCGGATAACAATTAAAAGAAGCATTAGAAACTAGCTCAATAGTAAAAGAATCCATAACAACTGATCGATAGAAACTCAATTTAAATAATGACTTACCACTAATCTGAACATTTTCTCAGCTCTTTTTCATAAAATTTTCCCAGAATTTCTTCTTTTTCGAGATCTTTGATGATGTATGTTGGAGGTTTTTTTGTAGATATTGCCGAAATTTCAAAAATTTCATCTGTAAACTGTGGCTTGTATCCTTTTCGGAACGGAATATCATTTTTCGAAATTCTAACTCTATCACCATTTTTGAATTTTGGTTCAGTATATTTCTTGAATGATTTGTTATACAATATTGATAAAAAATCACTGTTTTTCACATCTCTGGCAGATTTTCCAATTGATCGATTTTTGCGGCAGTTCAATGTAGAAACAAATTGCTGCAATTTGGGGATAAATTTTATACCATGATCTTCAATGTAACGATATATGATATGTTTTAAAGACTGAATTGCTCTCTCTGCAAATGCAGCTTTGGTTTCACTCATTGTTGAGTAAACTACAATGTCTTTCTCCTTGCAAAACTTCTTAAAAGTTCCCCCATATTCTGTTCCTTTATCAACCCAAAGTTTTTCAGGAGTGTTTTTTCGAGAAATCTTTTTTCTAAAAGCTTGTAAAGTGTCTTTGGCATACTTTGTTTTCATTGTTTGAACTCTGACAAATCTCGAAAAAATATCTACAGCAACTAATAAATACTTGACTCCATTGTTTTGACTAGCTAACTTGTCTACAAAAGCCAAGTCCATACACCAGATTTCATTGATATATTTAGAAAAAGCTTGAAGTCTTCGGAAAGACCTGATTGGTGGACCAAATTTTGTATACGATGTCTTGGTTTGTAAAAACTTTTCTACTTTCTTATAAACCACTCGCTTTACTCAAGTTTTGAATAGAACCGTACGCAGCTCTGCCCCTAGAATACAATCTGTTTAGTCTTACCTTTTCAGATTTTGAAAGGGATCCAAGTTCCTCTATCTTTTGCTTTGGCATTCTTGTTAATAACAAGTTTAGGAGGAAGTTGAGTTGCTTCCAAAATAGTAAAGTAAATATCTGGGAAATCGGTATTTTTTCGCTTTAGTGTACGCACAAAGTCTACAATAGATTCTTTTGTATCTCGATTATCTAATTTAATATTGTCTGACTGGCTGAGTTTAATTCTAGGAGAATTCAAAATTAAATCAATAATATGCTTATTGTTGCTCGTTTTCAACCTCGAATTTTCAGCACTGTAAACAGAATCAAAATTTTTTTGGTACAATCTCCTCTTTTTCTTGCTTTTGTTCCAATTTTTGTTTTGTTGGAAGTGTACTTTGTGATTGATAAACTGAGTGCGGAATTAAAACAAACTGTTCCATACTATGTCAATCGTTTAATGACAAAAGGGGTGATGATAGATAACAATTGTAACCCTTTAGTTGAACTTAAAATAATTCTTCTTTTGTGTAGAGGAGTTCTTTTTTGTGTTAGTTCTGAAATTTCTTTTCGATATTTTACTACGTCTTCTTTCCGAAGATCTCGAAGCTCCCCTCTTAATAGGTTTACTAAACATTCGCTCAGAAACTGAATGAAATCTTTTGGGCAATTGAGAATGAATTGTTTTCGAAGCCTTAGGGAAAATTTTTGAAATATTGGGAGAATAGAGACGTATTGTGTACTCATCGTCCAAAAACTTTGTCTCTATTCCAGCTGGTAAGTAAAATTTTGTTGGAACTGAGCCACTATTAGTGCAATACCTAAGTGTATCAACTGTTTTTGGGGTTAAATCAATAAGTAAAGGACCATAAGGAACGGATGTTGCATCTTGATACCACTCTTTCAATTGAGATCCTAGATCTAGTTGTTGACTTAATGTATTGATTTGTAAAACATCCCTCGGCGACTTGAACAAGACTATGTGTGTATTTTGTAACTCTACATCTCGTCCTAATTTGCTTTGATGAAATAAATTGTGTTTGATGTATATTGTATTCAGACCCCTGTGTCTCCCCGCAGTAGCAATTTTTACAAATTGTTTGGAGTTTGAAATTTCTTCACAAGAATCATCAAATATAAGCAAATACTTAGTTCCATTATTGGGGAGATTTTCAATCAAGTCAAAATCTACTCCTTGGAAAAATTTAAGGTTTTTTCTTTGCATTTGACTATAAAGAGGTTGATAATGTTGATAAAAATAAAAAATTTTGTCGAATGCTGGTAGAAAAGTACCAGTTTTCAACCAATCAAAAATAAGATGCGATTTTCCAGATCCACTTGGTCCAACTAGGGAAATAAAAATTCGTTCTTTGGTAGATATTATTTTATTCATAGCTTTGGAGAAGGTAGAATATAACCGACTGTACTTGATAAAATAGCTACCCAAAATGTTGTTTCTTCACATGTTGTGGATAACATAATTCGAACGATTGCACATACTAGCATCAAAACTATAACAAAAAATTGGCACAAAAAAACTAAAAGAGATCTATTACATGTACGTCCAAACAATTTCCATGATTTTCGTTCATGATTTTCTTCATCAAAAACAAAATTTCCTTAATTTACGGGCTTGTCACATTGATCGACCATCTTAACTCTAAAAAGAAAAAGTTGACAATGAAATTTAATTAAAGTTTGAAAATGGTAGTACATTAAGAATAATATAATTTACAATTTGTTAAAAAAACATCGAGTCCATGTTCCGTATGCAAATGCTTTTCTTTCTGCACAGTGAAGAGTTTTTGCATGACGAAATGGGTAGTTGCTACACCTCCAATCATATTCTTCATCTTTGAATATCAAAAATTGAACTTTAGGGCAAGCGTAGTCATCCAAATTAATAATCTTTGTTTCCAAAAATTCTGATAGAATCTTACATTTTTCATAACCTCTTCAAAAAATTCCGTGTCTTTGGCTTCTAGATTTTTCAATATTTTTTCAAGTTCAGTATATTTTTCGTAACCACTGCTCCAATTGATTCCATGAAGATGCTGTGTACACCAAAAAGATTGGGATGTTGGTTTGAATTTTTTGGGAGGAAGAAAGGAATATCCTTCTGTTTCTCCATCCTTATAAACTCCTAATTCTTTCACTTTATTGCTTTTGATACATTCAATATCCAAAACAACTAGACTCATTCTGTTAACTGATTTCTCTGGAGTTTTTTGTTAAAAATGATTAACAATCAAACAATGCATATTCTGATGAAGCAAATATTTTAACATATAAACAGAAAAATAATCCAGTCACGTGACCAAGAAAGCATGAACTGGGGAGACTAGGTGCAACATAACAATACCCAGGACCTTTTTTTGTAGTAGATTTCACAGATCCACCAGAGTCATGTAGAATTGCATGTAGTCTAAAAATTCTGGAGTTTGCAAAAAAGTAATCCATACAGGATTTTCCGTATCCAATTAGTCCTCCAAAAGGAAATTTTTGGTCCATTTCTTTTAAATTTATGTCCGGTTCCAAAACAATACAGGTACAAAGAAATAAATTTTTTCTTTTTGTATTTGATGAGAAATCTTGCCTAATAATCTCAAAAACTCTTAGAAATTTCATTCAATTTTTGTACGGTCATTTTCTACAGTGCATTCGTCAATAATGATACAAGATTTTTTGAAGGTCTCTACATAACCTAGTAATGAAGGAAGCATATCAATTAATTTATCATATTCTTCTCTTTGTAGTTGTAAAGATTGATTATTTTTCCATTGATTTCCATTTCTACGATATTGTACAAGTTCTATTTTTTTGGTATCTGATCTGTATCCTATGTGAATTTTTCTTCTACCATTATGCAGAATCCACTCAAAATGAGATATTTGGGAGTCTACGTCCAAATTCTGCAAGTTTGGTAAGTTTTGTGATTCTATAATTGTTAGTGAAATTTTTTGGGACTTTTCTTCTAGAACAATATGAAAAAGTCCCAATTTATTGTGAAGTTATAAGAGTAAATTTCTTGAAAAACCAATATTCCAACTCATACTGTTCAACACCAATACTAAATGAAAAATGATTTTGAGGATAAATAGTTAAATTACAAGACAAAAACATAAACAACACAAATTATTGTACATTACAGTTCTCAACAAACATAAAGTCTCCCAAAATTTGGGTCAGTTCTTTGAATTCGTTCAAAGTATAGTTGACATAGGCAACTTGTTTCATTGCTTCATTCTCTTTTGCGGTGAACAGTCGAATCTGAATGTAGGCAGGTTTGTTAATATTGTACTTCTTGATCGTGACACAAACTTGTCGTCTATTGTATGTTGCTATGTCATACACTTTGCTGCAGTTGGCAAGCTCCTGATCCATAGTTGACTCTTTGTCAGAAGTGAGTTCCAATATAGGAACGAGTCCAAGGTTTTCAGCATCGTGAATAACAGTATTTCTAATTGCTGAGATTGCTTCTCCTTCTTTTTCACCAAGATAGACTTGCTGTCTTTTTTCGAGTTGTCCCAACTCATTTTTCTTGAATAGTTGAAACCAGGGTTCAAAATAAGTTTTCCCTTTGTAGGATTTTTGGGACCAAGCAAATCTCCCAATTCTTGTTTGATTTTTTGAGAATTCAATGTAATTGGGACTTGTGTCTTTTCTTGAGTACATTTTTGAAGAACAGACTGATCAGATGCAGAGAAATGAGAGAAATGAATTTGAGATTAAGCGAAATTGAAAGTAAACAAAATGAGTCATTCACTGAACCATAAAAGGAAATAGAACTATAATTGGAATTTTTGAAGGAAATTTCCAAATATGGAATTGTGTAGGTGTTAGTGTTCCTATATAAATCCACAATTTTCAGCAAAAATCATTGTTCCAGATGGCTGCAGCTATGTGTCAAGCTCTTCTCAGCTTTTATTCAGAGTTTTGTCAAAAATCGCTATTTATTTCCGTTTCCAGTGATTTTTACGAAAAATATGTAGTAACCAATAATTTTTGTGTCTCTACCCACAATTCTTACTGTTCTTTGGAAAATTGTAAGTTCCACATACTTCTGATTGGTTCATCTTTCGATCAAATTTTACAACGATTGGGTAATTTTCATTTCACATACCAAATTATCGATTGTCTTTACACTCTGTACAAAAACTGATTTTATTCGAATGTTATTTCATCAACTGGCGAAGTTTTCAATCAACTTGATCGCGCTGTTCATCACAATTTGAAATGGAAAGGAGCAGAAAAAATGCCGAGTGTTGCAAAGAAAAGACTGTTACGCAAAAAATTCAATCGTCACTATTTATGTTCTAACCAGAAACTAGCTTCCACACAAACTATTGGTTCAGCTTTTCTAGAAAGAGTTCGTAAAGTACAAAACTCAAAATATGAACATGATTTGTTAAAAATAATTGACTGTTTTATTGATGGTTATGGATTTGTAAATAGTGATCATGTCAACTTTTCAATAAAAAATTTCTGATATTCCATCTTTTTTCTCTCATATGTTTACAAAATTACCATTAATTACCGAAAAAAAAATCACCGTTGTCAAAAACCTTTGCACAAAAAATTTTCAAACGTGTAAGAATGATGTAATATTTGTTTTGATTTTCAAAAAAATGCAAAAAACATTTCAATTTTTTCAACAAGTTGCAAAAAATGTTTCAATTTTTTTGACATAATGCGAAAAGTGTTTCAACTTTTTTGAGAAGATGCGAAAAGTGTTTTACTTTTTTTAACAAGATGCGAAAAGTGTTTCAATTTTTCACTACAAATGCGAAAATTGTTTCACTTTTTCGATAAAATGCGAAAAGTGATTCAATTTTTTCGACAAAATGCGAAAAGTGTTTTACTTTTTTCGATAAAATGCGAAAAGTGTTTCAATTTTTTTGATAAAATGCGAAAAGTGTTTTACTTTTTTCGATAAAACGCGAAAATTGTTTCAATTTTTTCGACAAAATGCGAAAAGTGTTTTACTTTTTTCGACAAAATGCGAAAAGTGTTTCAATTTTTTCTACCAAAGGCTGAAAGTGTGTACAAGATGCAATATCGATTAGCTATCTTTTTACTTGTGTACAGTTTTTCTAGTGTTTTTCCGAATTTTTGTGCAAAAATTAATCAAATTTTTTAACATGTGTGCGAGTTCGGAGCACTTAACTAAGTTCTATTTGTTTTTCAATGGTTTACCTTGAACCTCTCATCTATTCTCATAATTAAAGTGAAATTGAAGAAATTAATTACAGAAAACGAAGTCAAAACCAAACAACCTTTATTTACAAAAACATTTAATCAAAGAGCTGTCGAGCAGCAGAAGAGTTCTGGAGGTTCTCTATAGAACGCAGAGCTGGACGAGGTTCCCTTGCTGGTGGTTGTTGTGGAGCTGGAGGTGTCATTGTTTCTGAGAATCCCTCATCTTCATCTATTGTGATGGGGTTTTCGACTGATCCTTCCTCCTCCCAAGGAAAGAGGAAGTCGTCGACTGGTTGAGCCACAAATCTTGAGTCCGGAATCTCGGGATAGTTCATTCCCACATGATCAGAAACTTCCCCCATCATTTGCATTGTTCCAAGTTGGTTCTCTGTGATGGGAACTTGCATCATATGATGTTCGTTGAAATCCCTTCGCATCACTTGCACCATGTGCCAGACTTGGATTGGGATGTCCATTCGTGCCAGAAAAACTCCAGAGACTGTTTCTCGCACTTGAATTTGTACTAGATCAGGCGAAAATTCTACAGAGTACATGTGGTTGCTGTTTTGCACTGAGAAGATCATTTTGAGCAATAAATTGAGTACAAGAGTAAAAATAAGAAAGAGTTGAGAGAGGGGTAGTTGACGGAAGATAAGTTGAAATTAAGGTATTTAGAGCTGAGAAAGGAGGTAGTTGACGGTAGTTAAGTTGAAAATAAAATGATTTTTAGTTAGGAGTTAGGGGTACCTTCAACTCGACTGTGTGGGTTTAACCAATCAGAATTGATTTTCCTTATTTGGATTGTAGTCGTGTCCAATCAGATTTCAGCTTCCTTTTATGGGATTCTTGGATAAAAGTCGTATCCAATCGGAAACAAAGCTCCATTTTGGATTTTGTCGTTTCCAATCACAAAAACGTTCACTTTTGTTCTAGATGTCGTATCCAATCAGAATACGCTTTTAAGGACTTAAATCTTCCAAATAAGTCAAAATATACACAAAAGCAATTACAAAAATAAATGACCAAAAGTTAATTGCAGTAAAAATAAGAAATATTGCTGATATAAGTAACAAAAGAAAGAAAATTAATAAAAGTAACATCTCTGCAACTTTTTTCATCAAGTTAATTGAATTTTTTGTATGTAATCAATGAGAAATTGCTCATTTTTGAGTAGATAGTCAAGTTCTATTTTTATTTTCTCTAATTTTCTCTAATTTTATTTTGATTAAAAATCATTCTTTGATTTTGATGTAAATTTGGGAAGATAACTCAAAGTTGACGAATTTTTCAAAGCAAACTTCTGGAAATCTGATTCCAAACCGAATCAAGCAGGATTTTGGACTTTGAAAGTCCTTAAAGAAATAAAGGAATAAAGAACTTTGCGGGGGCGTTTTTACAAATTTGGGTTTTGGAAAAGGGATAAAAAGAGTTTTTGATATATTATCGTACGATTTTTTGATCAATTTCAAATTCTCGAGAATAGACAAAATTTCTTTCCTTATGAGGTGTAATTCAGCCGTAAGTTTAAAACTTTGATACGCAATATGTGAATCAAAAGTAAACTCTTTGATTGAGTAAGTTTCTCTGAAGAGACCTTTACTTAGTCGGATAACTCTATTTTGTACAATAAAGACGTCCAAAAAATTATGAAAAAAGTAAGAGTCAAAATCTATTTCATCAATAAAAAAATCAATTGGAATTTTTTCTTTTTTCTTATAAAGTAACTCGAGGAAGCTCAAATGTTTTTTGATAGACATTTTTCAAATAATGATTAAGGTTTTTAAAAAATAATAAACAATTCACTTTTAGAAAATGCTGAATTCTGATTGGTTGATTTCCAACAAACAGTGTTACCAAAAGAATACTCAATTCTGATTGGTTGATTTTCTCTAATAAAAAGCAAAAAAAAATTTTTTCATTCTGATTTTCTTTTACGTTAAAAGCAACTGCTCTATACTTTGTATAACTATTTGAAATAAATTTCAAATATTTTTAACAATTCAAAGTAAGTTAAAATTTTTTAAATTAATTTTTTGGAACATTTTAAATCTCCCAATTTTATATGTACCAAATACTAACAGCTTTATATTGAGACTTAAAAATTCTCCCATTTTTTAGATGCCATCGCTGAATAGAAATGAGAAAGTGAAATGCGAGGATTGTGGTAAAGAGTACAGGAGGTCCGATGCGGCTCGACATCGCAAGAGTTGTGTGCGAGGAGTTATTTCTTGTCCGGAATGTAATTATTGTATTTACAACCAGCAAGAAATGAATTTCCATGCGAGCAAGAAGCACGTAAAGTCAAACCCAAAGTCAACAAAGTGTGTATCGTGTGAGAACGAATTTCCAAGCTATTATTCACTTCAACAGCATCGCAAGAAGGATCACGGAATGAAAGCTAGAAAAACGAGTGATTCTGTTGCTGATTTGAATAAAATCTTGGAAAACGAGGAGGATAGTGATCAGCTACGAGATGAGTTGAATGCTTGTCAACACTTCTTGACAGATACTGAGATGGAAAATGGACGCCACAAAGTATTCAATTTTCAACTTTCAAAACTAGATCCTAATCTAATTAATGAAAAACTGGATCAAGTCTTTGAAAAACTTGATTGTGTAGCAAAAATCAACATTGCCTTGGGATTTGTGTTACGTAATATAGAAACAAGCGAATATCGTTATTTCTACGCTCATGAAAATAACACACTCTTGGATAAATCTATACTACTTTGTACTAAAGCAGACTTGACAACTATACAGAACAAGGTCAATGAGCAAGATATCATTGAAATTTGTACACAAGAGAGACAAAATACGATCACTAGCTGATCACTAATGTGATCATTTTTGCAGCCTTACTGAAAAATGTACCTATGGGATGTCCAGATTCTGTGATTCCCGAACCACTTCTGAGGAATAACCATGTTAATTGTTTGATTTCGAATCAAGTCACAAAACAACCATACAATGACAATTTGTGTTTGTTTCGAGCGCTTGCAGTTCATTTACATGGAACAACTGGTCTTGAAACATCCACTTCCAAGATCTTTAAATTTTTTTCTGGAGAAATCGGGTTGTGATCCGAAACAGTTTCGTGGAGTTTCGATAGATAATCTACCAGTAGTTGAAGATGTAGTAGAGAAAAACATCTTTATCTACGATATAAACATTGAAGATGGAGACTTCGTGGGAGAATTAGCTCGGAGAAGTATCGGTAAATATGAGAACACAGTGAAACTTCTACGATACAACAACCACATTATTTACGTCAATAACATCGACAACTTCTTCAAATGCTTCCGATGCCCAACTTGCGATACATTTTTCCACAAAGCAGACCACTTCCACAAGCATCTCCTACGATGCAAAGATCGAATCAAAAACATTTACCCCAAAAATGTTTATACTCTACGAGAGACGTTATTTGAAAAACTGGATGGGTTCAATATTGAGTACACAAAAGAACAAACCTTATTCAAAAATGTCGCTATTTTTGATTTTGAATCAATTTGCGTGCCATCCGAAGAACTAAAACCAACCGAAACAATAACTTGGATCGGGAAGCATGAACCCATATCAGTGTCAATTTCATCCAATTTGCTTGACAAACTCATTTTTTTGTGTGACAAAGATCCACAATCCCTCATTATTGACTTTGTGGCAAACTTGGAGTTGTTAGCCGAAAAAAATAAAACCGAAATGCGATCAAAGTTTCTGGAAATTGAAAATAACATCAAAAAGCGATTACACACAATTTTCAGCATACTTAATGAACGAGTTAGTTTCAACAAGATTGAAGCAAGAGAGTACGAAGATGAATGTATCGAGAATGAGGAAGAAACAGACGCATCCACTCACTTTCTCAGGATTCAAAAAAATCAATTGATTGATTTGATGCAACATCTAGAGAGATACACCAATACTCTACCAGTATTTGGATTCAACAGTGGTCGGTATGATATAAACCTCATTAAATCATACCTCATTCCCTACCTTATCAAGGAAAAAGAAATTGAACCATCAGTTATCAAGAAAGCAAACGACTTTGTTTCCTTCAAATTTGGAGATGTTCAATTTCTGGACATTATGAAGTTTTTGGGTGGAGCTACTACCTTAGACTCTTTTCTAAAAGCTTAGAAAGCCAGTGAGCTGAAAGGATACTTTCCATACGAGTGGTTTGATACTCCGAACAAGCTTGATGAACAACAACTACCCTCGTATGATGACTTCTACAGCAAACTCTTAAGACTTCTACCCTCTCGATAAAGAGTTTGATGATTATCAAAAACATGTTAACACTGGGATAACTGAAGAGCAAGCCTTGAAAAAACTCGGTCTCAAAACCAAACCAGCTACGGGATTGGAAAACTACAACTACCTTAAATCTATCTGGGAACAGGAAAAGATGACAACATTTCGCGACTTTCTACGGTGGTATAACAACAAAGATGTTGTTCCTAACCTTGATGCTATGCAGAAAATGATTGAATTTTATCATGACAAAGGGATAGATATGTTAAAGCTCGGCTGCACACTACCGAATCTAGCCAACATCTGTCTACACAAATCAACCGACTATAAGTTTTACCCATTCTTTTCGAGTGATAGTGACTTGCTTGAAAAAATACGGGAAGATATGACCGGTGGTCCCTCAGTTGTTTTCACAAGGAGAGCAGTAGCAAATGAAACCTTTATTCGAAGATCAAAAAATTTGTGTAAATCAATCGTTGGGATTGATGCTAGTCAACTCTATCCTTATTCTATGTGTCAGGATATGCCCACACGTTTGTATACGAGATGGGACTACGATGAAGAAACACAAAAATTCAAGGCAAAGCAAAATCGAGTTCGAACATTTGAAAATATGGTCATGTCATACTTTCAAGCAACCAGAACTGAATGTAAAATTGAGAGTTACTACACTACAGGAAAACAGAAAAAAATTGATTGCTTTAGTGTTGATGGTTATTGCAACCATTGTAAGACTGTTTTTGAAGCAATGGGTTGTTATTTCCATTTTTGTTCTTGTCAAGAAGCTAGACCGAGCCTAACTGATGATGATATCAAACGAGGAACCAAGAAAAGAGAAATGGATGATCTTCAAAAAGACTACATTCGAGAAAAAGGATACTCTATAGAAGAAATGTGGGAGTGTAGCTGGTTGGATCAATTTAAAAACAATGTAGACGTGAAAAATCACGTTAGAACTCACTTTCCCTTCAAAAGACCTTTTTCTGCCAACTCACTAGTGCAAAACATTAGAAATGAAAAAATGTTCGGCTATGTGCCATGCGATCTGAGTGTTCCAGATGAGCTTAAAGCAAAATTTTCCAATTTCCCACCTATTTGCAAAAATATTGATGTTTCCGGAAACGATATTGGTGAATATATGAAGACATATGCGGCAGAAAACGATATGTTAAAACAATCGCAAAGAATGTTGATATCCAGCTTCAAATTGACCAACGGAACACTGATCACACCACTTTTCAATTTTTACTTGGATCTAGGACTACAGTGTACAAAAATTCATAGTTTTGTACAATACACACCGCATAAAGTATTCAACAGTTTTTCTCAGTCTGTTGTTGATGCTAGCCGGCGATGAAAATAAATTTTCTGCGTAGTAGCCGAAACAATGAAACTTCTAGGAAACAGTTCTCACGGCTATCAAATAATGGACAGATCAAAACATACAATGACAAAATATCTTGGAGACGAAAAAACCTACAAAGCTATCAATAACCAATTCTTCAAGAGACTTAATATCGTAGCTAAAGATTTGTATGAAGTGGAACTTGTTAAATCTACTATAGAGCATCGTGAACCAATTATAGTAGGATTTTTTATACTTCAGTATGCCAAGTTGAGAATGTTGGAGTTGTATTATAACTTTTTCGATGAACTTTGCGATGTCAACAAATTCAAAGAACTCGAAATGGATACAGATTCGCTCTATTTGGCTTTGGCAGAAGAAGATTTAGATGATTGTATCCTTCCCAGCAAGCGAGCAGAATGGACTGAAAGGCGAAGCAAGGACTGTCGAGACGATTTGAGAGCAGATGCAAAAAACAACTTTTTCCCCGTACTTGCTGTTCTAAACATAAGAAAGATGACAAGAGAGAACCAGGATTGTTCAAGGAGGAGTTCAGATGCACCGAAATGTTATGCCTGTGTAGTAAAACCTATTGCTGTTACGATAGTAAAAGTCAAAAGTATAAGTTTAGCAGTAAAGGTCTGAACAAACGTGCATTAGAAGACTCTGGAGATGGACCAATGTCAAAGTATCGACAAGTACTGGATGAGGCAGTGAATTTGAAGTCAACGAATAGAGGATTTAAAACGATTAACCATGCAGTCGCAACTTATGAACAAACTAAAAAAGAACTGAGCTATTTTTACCCTAAACGGGAAGTTGAATGTGATGGAATACATACTAAACCTCTAAATTTGTAGGAGATTTTGTAGTAAAATTGTATACGATGCTGTGAATTAATACATTTTCTCTGTAATTAATTTTTTTCTTTTGAAAAAACTCTTTTTAAACGCTACGTTTAGGTTAACAGTATGTTGTTTTTTGATTAGAAAAACATTTACAATCTGGAAAATTGGCTAAATCGGGCTCCAAAAAACTCGGGTGCCAAAGTTTTTCTGAAACTTACCATCTGAAACCTTACCATCTTAATTCATAGGAAACCTATTCCCTATCTTAATACATAGGGAAATCTCTTCCCTAATGAGTTTTTAATTCCCTACAATGAATTTCTAATATATACGGAAATCTATACATGAGAAATTCGTGCGCGGAAAAAAAACTTACCATCTTACCATCTGAAACCTCGTATCTTAATATATTGGGAAACCTATTTCCTATCTTAATACATTGGCAAATCTATAGCCTATCTTAATACATAGGGTGCTGACCGGATACTCTATGGCCTATGTTAATACATGGGGGTCAGCACCCCCCCCCCCCCCCCCCAGCTGAACTGCCCCAACATATACTACTGTTGTATAGAGTAATTTAGTTCATTTCGCAAGCTGTCAATCAACTGTCCACTCTTGGTGCTAGACTAATTGATTAGCAGGTGTTTGTCTTTGGAATAGTCTGTCACCCTTGGATAATGTTCACAACCACTCTCTATGCTAACTTTGTAAGATTAAGTTGGCTATCTTTGTATTGGAAATGACAATTAGACGACTAGCGTTTTCACTCTTTCAACATGGCGCAGTCAGCAGTTTGAGGTGGGGAAAGAATCCACTGGGCATTACGGGATTCTGGCCAGCGAAATGCACGGAACCGCCGATGATGTGGGAATTCTGGATTAACCGATTCCAATGGGGAATGGTAGCTAAGCACTCAATAAACCCGAAGAACTATTAATACGCCGCGACCCTCACAGCCGCCCAAGTTACTGCTTTGCCCGAGGAAGTAGACGGAAAAAATCGACTGGAATCGGAACAAGTACTAATTTCAAATCTGTATTTGTGTCTGGGGGAAAAGGGGCAGGATGAACTTCACAAAAGACGACCGCATCTGGATCTCTCGACGATTCATTACCCACGAATGATAGATGCACTGGAAACGGAGTTTAAGAAAGAAAGAAATGAGACATATGAGACATACCAACTTCTTTCTCGGAAGCAGTTTATTAACGAAAGTCTGGAGCAATTCCTTTCCGTACTAAGTGGATTGACGGCGCGGTGCAACTTTGGAACACTAGAGGACCGGACACTAAGGGACGTATTCATCATCAACTTGAATAACCGTGAAGCACAAAAGGAACTATGCAGTTCGACGAAAACACCTGAGGAGGTTTACCGGATAGCTCTCTCGTACGAGAGGGGAAACAAGTATGCTTCATCCTATGTTGCCACGGGATCCTGATTGACATCAGGAGGCGGCGGAATCCAGATCAAATCGGAACCAGTCGGAATAATCCGTGGAGGTTATCGGAACAATCGTGCAAGGGGCCGGGGCTTTTACCAAGGGCGAGGATCGACTCGAGGTATAAACTTTTCCAACAACAATAGATGCTATAACTGCGATCAACAAATTTTCACCGGAGAACATTTGGAGGGATGCCCCGCGAAAGGAGTTACATGCAGTTTTTGTCATAAAATTGGCCACTTCGAAGGTACCTGTAGGGGGAAGCATGGAAACCAGCGAGGACAGGGAGCCGTAGGAATGATACGGGAGAATGTTGACGATAGTCACCCGGAAAATCCGGCGGATGAAGAAGCGTCACAACATGCAAGTTCCATTGGATGGGTTAATAAGAATCCAGTGGTGCATTCGTGGGACTCGAGCAGCTCAGGTGGGAACTATATGCTAATGGCGAAAAAACATAAACGAGTCACGGAATTGAAAGTTGCTGGGGCACAATTGCCGATTAAAGTCAATGGAAAACCCACTCGCGTGTGGATCGATAGCGGGTCTCCAATTTTGATTTTCACCATTGGGGAATTGCGGAAAACTTTGGGAACTTCAGGAGTAAAATTGGATAATCTTACGGAGGAAGACAATGCATTTCGGGATTATGGAAACAATCCACTACAGATGATTGAAACAATGGCGGTAACAATACAATCCAAAGGCTGGAAGATACACGCGAGGATAAAAGTAATCGGAGTAACCGACCATCACTAATTGGACGAGATTTGATGCCCCAATTAGGACTTCAGTTGGTGCAACAATCACCGGGGGAACAGATAATGTCCATTGGAGAGGAAAACCAGGACGCACTGGAACCGGAGAGGGAGTTGGATTCCTGGCAAACCTATTTCAGTAAGCAGTTTTCAAACCTTTTTAGCAGGGTAGGGAAAATAAGAAACTACAAAGTGCAAGCAGAATTTTTTGAAAACCTCACCCCAGTCCAACAGAAAGGGCGTCGAGTTCCGATTTCGTTACAAGAAAAAGTGGATATTGTAATTGATAAACTATTGAAACAGGGTCATATCGAAAAACTAACAGAATGCTCGGACAAATATTTTGTGTCCCTAATAGTAATAACAGTAAAAGAAGATGGGTCCGTGAAACTAGCACTCGATCCGAGGGAATTAAATAAACAAGTGCATAAGAATAAATACCAAATGCCGAATATTGAGGATTTATTGGACACAGTTGGGCAGACGATTAGCGAAAAAAAACCAGGCGACATATATTTCACCACGATGGATTTAACATACGCATATGGCCAATTGCTGTTAATAGCTGAAACGAGTACAATGTAATTTTACTCTCATTGGAGGCCGCTCGACGGGTACGTACCGGTTCAAGACCGGATTATATGGTCTAACTACAATGCCCGCGGAATTCCAACGCGCAATGGATTGCATACTCGCCGAATACCCGCAGGCGCACGCGTTCATCGACGATATTTTGGTTGTAACCAAGGGAACTGCGATAGACCATATAGCGACGGTAGAGAAAATTTTAAAGAAACTGGATCGGGAAAATATGTCTCTAAAATTAACGAAATGTAAATTCGCCCAACGGGAATGCGAATGGCTAGGCCACAAAATAACATCGACTGGAATAACTCCATTGGTTAGGAAAACATAACCAATAGAGGCGCTAACGCCGCCGCGGACCTTGTCGCAACTAAAATTGTTCATGGGGTCAATACACAGTCTGCACAAGTATCTACCGGCGTTAGCCGAATCATTCGCGCCGTTGCGACCCCTACTAAGTAAAAGCAACGAATACATTTGGACACCTGAATCTCAGAACGCGTTCGAAAATCTTAAGAAACAAGTGTCGAACATTGTTGAACTAGGGCATTTTGATATCCACAAGGACATTCGTATAGTGTGCGATGCAAGCCATAACGGGCTCGGTGCGGTGTTGGAACAGTTCGGACCAGAAGGGTGGCGCCCAATTTCGTTCGCCTCGCGATACCTTAACGAAGCGGAAAATAAATATTCAACAAACGAATTGGAGAGGTTGGCAGTCGTGTGGGGGACTGAATACTTTCAAAATTACATACTGGGTCGAAGTTTTTTGATCGTTACCGACCACAAAGCTTTAATATCCCTTTTGAATGGTAATAACAAGAAAAATAAAACGATGTTTAGCCGCTTAACGCGCTGGTTAGATCGACTAATTCCCTTTGATTTTCGAATAGAACATAAACCAGGGGCTAAAATTGGATTGACGGACTACTTATCACTTCATCCAAGTAGAGAAGTAACGCCAATTAGTACGTATGATAATATGTTTACGGTGGCAAAGATCAACCTAATTCGCGCTGCTCTTGAGTTTAATACATCCAAGGGACACAATAAATCCAAGGGACCAATTTGTACAGCGGAAAGTTAGCAATCTATAAATAGATTGGAAGTTTTGTCACGAGATGAATCGGTAGAGGGCGGAAAAACATGTAAGCGGAAATTGACCAATCAGATTCAAACACGTGATTTGAGCGGACGGCTACGCGAAATACGCACTGGATTAGTTGGGGCTAATATTAAGTCGGAACAAAGTTGTTCAAAATCATTAAATTCTAAAATTCAAATTTCAACATCTAAAATCGGAATGGATCGAAGTATGCGCAAATGGCAGAAATTTCTTAAACAACACCCAAGTTTGAATAGCAGTAGCGATGAAATTGAAGAATTGCCCCCGAATGTATCACTGGAAGCCGTTACGAAAGAGACAAGATCATTTCGCACAAACACAACTCTCTCGTTACCCTCGGAATTCAAAGGAGAAACAGTACGACCCGTGGATCCGAATTTATTATGTATGTGAAGTATCCCTCGGAATTGCAAAGTTGTTAGCAAAATTACTTCCTTACCTGAATTGTTTAATTTAAAGTTCATAGAATCGAATTATGTATCTGACCCCCAACTGAGCGCTATTCGCAATCTCATTGTTACACAAGATCCTGAAATTCATGAAAAAGTCAGTGAAATGAACCGCTATTATGCTCAATTCGTTAATGACTTTTCGGTGGAGGAAAACGTAGTGTGGATGGATGAAAAATTAGTAATAGCTATTAACCTTCAATCAGCAATTAATAATAGAATTCATGCCTATCATCACGGGAAAACAAACATGTTTGATGCAGCAAAATACGTCTGGTACCCTTATATTTACCGCTCAATAGCTTCCATTGCCAAAGGGTGTCCTGAATGTACCGCAGGCGGTAAGAACTTAAAAACGATACTAAGAAAAAACCAACTTGGAACTGTACCGGAACCAAAGGAACCAAATGAATCAGTCCAACTAGATTTTTGGGGCCCCATCAATTGCTTAAATGAATCCCGAAAATATGTATTAGTGGCAGTCGACCCGTTTTCTCGTTGGCCATCGGCAATGGTATGTGGAAATAATCGGTCTGATAAGATATTGAAGTTCTTGAAAAGCTATATAACAAACCATGGGGTGCCACGGAAAATTCACGTTGATCAGGGAACTAGTTTCATGTCAAACGAGATTAAAGCTTTTTGTAATGGGGAGGGCATTGAAATCATTAAATCGCCAGTAAACGACCATCGAGCAACTGGGTGCATCGAGCGTACCATTTGCAGTCTTAAGAATTCTATCCTTACCTTCGCTCAAGAAAAGAATCTCGAATCCTTGGAGAAAATGGTTGAAAGGGCCCTTGGTGCTCTCAGATTCTCGAAGAATGCAACACTAAAAATCTCGCGTTTTGAAGCGCATCATGGTAGAGAAGCGAACACAGTTTTACGGAACCTTACTAAAAAGCCATCTCTTCAAAATCTGGATTGGTCACGGGTTATAACAACAAAAAATGCTTTTTTAGATGCCGCCGATCCAAATGCGCAGAACATGCCCCATCCAGCTGATACAAACTGGAGTGTACGATCAGACTTAGTATATGACTTTAACAACAGGACCCATGCACGCCAATTAACAGAGGACCAATCCGCCAACCAACACGACGAACCGTCGATACTAAAAACTGCAAACTCCAGCGGACAACCAGGACCATCTGGATGGTTGTTCCAGCGAACTGGGAGCAGAAAATTAAAAAGTGTAACATTCGCCCAAATATCACACAGCGACGGAGCGTAGAAAAAGTACCTATTAACGACTGGCAGGCGTCAGTTACCTTAATTCTACTCGTCTTTCACCGTCTCGACCTTGCCAGTTGATTTTCTGGTCTGTTTAGGGCAAAGTAAAAAGTTACCATTTTTAGGCCATCAGTCAAACGACTTTTGATCAGCTTTCGTTTGCATGCGAACACAACCACATAGCTGAGTCTCGGATCCTCAGACTACGTGATTGTCATTAAAAACACGGCTCGAACCACCTATTTCTATATGTTTTTGTGTGACAGTTTTATATTAAATCCATTGGAGATGGATTGACCCTTTCCTTTTTCTATCTACTCATGTCCTGAAATATCAAATAAT
Source organism: Symsagittifera roscoffensis (assembly GCF_963678635.1). NCBI lineage: Eukaryota > Metazoa > Xenacoelomorpha > Acoela > Convolutidae > Symsagittifera > Symsagittifera roscoffensis. The sequence goes on along the minus strand of NC_087062.1, from coordinate 13,711,150 downwards.
ATCGGTGTTTAATTAAGATCTAGGACATTACAGCAGCTGTTATAGTTAGTTTACCCAGTCCCTTCACATATAACAGTCTCTGGGGGACCAAGCCTCCGCTCCCGTGATTTTCTTGAGATAACACTCTTATCTCCTATATTTCGTGTCCCGGGAGGGTTCCGTGGTATTTCTCTTCCCCCCACTGAAGCCTCCGTCTCCACAAATATCCGTCGCTAAGGTCCTTATCGTGTGTTCTTGCCACGATAAGAGGCTCCGTGTTTTTCTGTCTCTGATACAACTGTTCTTCACAATCTATATCGTGGTTCTGATTTTCGTCTTTTTTATTCAAAATGGCCGTCTTTTTTCTATTTCTCAGAAATGTTCTTCTTCCAATCGAAATTTCAAAAATAAAAATTCTAGAACATTCTGACCCTCCGTCGCAACACTTTTTTGTTCATAAGGCCTTTAGTCACTTTTTTTTCTGTCGCGGGAAGGTTATGCTGTGTCATCTGGCAGAATGGCACATACTCCCCGGACAAGTCTCCATCAATGTCCCTATTGATCGCATAACACCGGGTTATCGTCAAGTAGTTATCCAGTTTTCAGTAACCAATCTTACAAATTGCATAAGAAATTGAAATTTATCTACTCCAACTCAACTCACTACGTGTTCACAAATGGCATCGTACTACATCTCACTGCCTTTCAACATTTTCACAAAATTCGCACCATGAGGAGGGTCCTAGATAAAATTTCTTTTCTGACTACTTACGTCATCTCGCCATAAAACTTCTTTTCGCCTCTGATTAAAAAGTGGGACGTGGCACGGCCACGCACCCGTTAAAATTAACTTAACTTCACTCACCAAGTATAATCAGTCATTTATGCGGTCCTTTCAATATTGAAACTAAGAAACTCTGTGGCTAGGAAAGTTATTGAGTTACCCACCCTTCTCGAGCGAATTTACTCAAACTTACCATGTCGCCACACAGTGAATTTGTGTCTTACACAGGTTAAAAACTTCAGTCGGGAATGAATAGGTAAATATACTCACCTATGTTCCTTATATACATACATAGATAGTAGTAACTAAAATCAACAATTTCAACAATTTTAACAATTGCAACATTTTCAAAGTTTGGTCTGACCAAACTAGATCAAAACAAAAAGTTTAACAAGTTCAATAATCAAAACTTGGTTGATTGGTTTAAGTTTTAGCACACAAATACAATCAAGTTTTTCTCTCCTTCTCTTCTCTTCTTTGGTCATCTTCACTCCATCATTTCTCCATCCTGATGTTCAGCGTCACTGTCTTCCAGGACTTTCTCTAACATGTCCAGAGAGTTGCGGGCCGTGCCCCAACCCTCCTGTTCCAACAGCCTCGGTTTGCAACAAGGTAGCAAGTCCACATTCACCTTCTGCTCCCGGTTCCTGCAAAAGCTGTTGTGAAGACACAGGCTCACGTTTCGTTCTAGGTCAGCTCTTAAGACCTCTTTCTTCTCATCTTCAGTAACACAAGGCGTTCCAGCTACCCGCTTCACCGCTGTGGTGACCGCGTTTCTGTGCGTCAAGAATGCTCGTTTATAGGCTCCTGGTCCTATATCTAGCTGGAAAGATTGATAGGCTTCCGTATTCCTTGACATGTGACGCTTCGCGCGTTCATACATCCAAGATGTCATCACTACACGGAAACAAGGCATCAATCTTTGCCTTGACCATATTCTTTCAATGGCTTTAGGTATTCTCAGAACCTTGCAGGTGGTTCAGAAAAGATCCAATTCACGACTCATTTTAACGTTGCTCAACTGTTCAGGAGTCGGCACGGCCGTCTCCTGCTCACTTGTGTCCGCGTTAGCCTCCAACCATCTCACTGCTAGCATGGCGCTAACCACCACGATTGATACTTGTTGATTCTGATCGGGCAACCCCGTGGAGTACAACTCCTCCACGTCCCAGACTAGGATCAGATTCCCGCGTTTAGGGTACCACAACGTCTGCGCCAAGCAGTGGCAAGGATACTCCCCATGGGTTCTCACTATGTTCCTTCGGGTCCGATACCCTGAGGCTCCCAGCAACGGTTCCACTTCCATCAGGATTCTATGTAAATCGTCTTTCTCTTCTATGGTGGGGAATTCAGTGGGTAACGCTCCACTCGCTTTCTGTTTCTGGAACTCACTCACGTTGCCTTCGATCAGTCTCATGAACTCTTCACCCACAACGTCTTGCAACTCGCCTTCGGATCTCTTCGGGACTGCCCGAAAGATCTTTGCCAACAAGTCATATGACCTCTCTGACATTCTGGCCAACCTCACGCACTTTGGCACAGAGAAAAGTTGGTCAACCAACACTTGTTGCGTCCTCGCATCCATCACCACCATGTGCGTAGGATACTTGCTATTACAATACGGCGCTGAGCTTGAACCCACCATATATTTTGAACCAGTAGGTCTGTGATAGGCTTCACTATCCTTCAGATTCATTTCATTCTCTAGGGCTTCTCGCCAGCCTCCAATCTTTTGCTCTGTCTGTAATGCTCCAGGGAATATTTCCACGCTGAGGGACGTCACTAGCTCATGGGCACGCTCCAAGCGCTCGAGCGATTCTATCGAACTCGTCATGCTGCAAAATCCCAAGGCTGTGATCAGGTTTACGTCCGTCACCCCATGGCAGTCTGCGACCAACTCCATGGCACTCTTATCTGACATGCTCAATCTTCCGTACAATCGTGCCAGTTGTCGATGCTGCTCGCTCAGCGTAATCAGGCAGTGTCCCATGTTACAAACATGTCCTTCCATCCCACTGTGTTGAGCCAAGCATGTGCCTTGCTTCAACCAATTACTCGATGTACCTTCCTCGGACAGCTCCGTGGACGGGTTGCTCTTCTTCTTCGTCAATCTCATGGCCAGCAGGTGTTGTATCATGGCCAGATCATGTAGACTCGCATCATCATCCCGGTCTAACATGATATCCGCGGTCATGTCCCAGATTAAGCCTGCGTTAGGATGGGGACACCAGGAAGGTTTCATGAGTTCCCACATCACTACTAGACTGGTTTTCAAGGGACCGTCCCAAGAACCACAATCAAAACTCACTTGCCCTTTTAGCTCGGGAATCGAGGGTTCGATTACTCGTTCTTCCAAAATAATTCCAAGCTTGGGTTGTTCCACCATCAACATTCCAATTTCCTTAATCCGTTCAACCCAGAAGTTGAGCACGGTGACTTGCTCATAGTCGAAGTATGCTTCCCTGGCTTCCTCGTTCACGAAGGGATTATACGCCATCCCTGGTATACCAGACACGTATTGGAACGACTTCAGTTTCCCTAGTTTTGCAAACTCCTTTTGTCCTCTGGCCGCTTCAATCAAGTCTCTGCTCACTCTCAATTCTTTGTTGGAGTATCTTCTCACCTCTTCCAACTTGCGATAGCTTTCCATATCATTCGACTCCTTGCTTGGCACGGTCAATGGCATGTCCTGATATAGCTCTAGGAGTGCCCTAAGGAAGTTCCTTTCGCAATCAACTCCCTTTTGCCGAATGATCCTTATACATTCTCCCAACACAGGAGTGGGGATGCGATCCACCACGAACCTGACAAAGCAAAGGGCATCCTTACGCTTAGCCCATGCTATCGCTGAATCGTCTTTCGAAATCAATGCTCGTAGAGCTTCCATTAACTCTAGCTCCTGTTCTCGTGATTTCGAGTCATTACTGGCTTCATACTCCGCCTTTTTGATGCCCATCAAGCACCAAGCCAACCGTACTTGCAGATCAGTTCTCACGCAAGGATGAGCCAGGTATGCTGCTACCGTCGCAGGTGAATTCATCGTCTCATCGAAGTATTTCTGGAGGGCCGCCCTCCAAGAAATCTCTAGCAGTTTTTCCAATCCAATTTCGTTCGCTTCTGATGACATTACTGTGCCATACTCTTTTCGATTGAAGTTAGAGTTCTCCGTAAGCCCCTTCAAATATTCTTGCATGGCTCTCTTCTCGCTCCAAGCCATCAGGTGCCCTCTCGCGGAGTTCCTCGCTTTCAACATCTCCACATAACCCCCTGCCGGATCTCCCATGTGGACCGATTCCGGCACAGTTATTCGACTGTACTCGACCACGTCGAGTTGTCCTTCCAGTTTCAACTTGGCCATGTTGATTCGCGAGGGCCTATAATCTTCAAGTCCTCCAGATCCACATTGACTGATTACTTCCATTTCTAACTTAGTGTCTGCCAGGGTTCGCGCCGTCCTCTTCGATCTTGTGGCGGTTACGGTCAGACCTGCCAAGAGCATAGGGGGTATCAGATTCTCTTTTTCTCCCACTGTCAGTGTTGTACTATCTCCCTGCCCGCTCTCGCCTGAACGACCTGCGCTCGTTAAAGAGGTCACCACTGCGTTGGCTCTTGACTTCACCACTCTCGGGTTCATGGCTCGACTTCCTGTCTTCCCTTTTAGTCGCTTCAGCCCTTTCCTGGCTCGTCTGACAGGTAATTTTTTTGCAACATGCTGATCATCGGCACTGTCTTCTGTTACTGACTCGGTCAGAACATCCGACTCCATGGAGCTCACTATTTTTTCCAGGACCTCACGCATGATGGGTTGGTTCAATCCCACCTTCATTATGGACTGCGTCCCATATCGCCTTATCACGTCCCAAGATTTCTCCATGAAGTTTACTCGGCTCCAGATTGCTCCTGTCTTGCCTTCCAACTCCATTTGATATCTTTCCCATTCTTCTTCTGGTAATGTGCTGAGGAACGATATCTTCATTGACTCTTCGATTTTCCTCCTCCTTGGTGATTCATAAAGCAGTTTCTGCGGGTCCCTGCTTCGGCACTCTCTAGCCTGGCTTATTGGGTCTATCGGAGATAGATCGGCCGACGCCTCCTTTGTAGGAGACATGAAGGACGATGGTGCCATTAACAATAAACTCCCATCGACTTCCCCATCGTCATCTTCACTGAACCGGTACTCTAGCAAGTACCTTTCCAACGCTCCTAGATCGGTCTCTCCCGGTTTCTCCGTCTTACTTCCGGTCCCGTTATCGTTATCGTCCTGATCCATCAATTCATCGTCGTCCGCATCAGGTTTCGGCCTAGGTCCCGAGGGTCCTTGTCGCGCGTCTGTGCCCGAATCCGGCCGAGCCGGTACGGCCATGTCTCCTGCATGATAAAACAATTCATCATCGACCAGGAACTCTACCAACTCCTCGCCATGTGGGGCCAGGTCCTCTATCGTTATATATGAGCCTCCTCTGCTCTCCCTTGCCACCTCCAGCATCACCACTTTCGCTTCTCCTGACCATTTCAGTCTCGATAAGTCATCCGCGGAAGAATATACTTCGTTCCACGTTTCAGCCGAGACCTCTGGTCTCCTGGAGGGTAGTGCTTTGATCTTTTTCCTGCTCCAGGCATCGGGAAATGAGAAGTCGAACGTATGCGCGGCAGCAACGTTCCAGCTGATGAAGCGCGGCTCCATCCCTCCACTCCACTTCAGCATTCTCTTCTCTGCGTCACGAGCTGCTCCAATACGAGGGGCAGTGATGGGAGATGTGACTCCCAACAACATCCTCCTTATCGGTGGATATCGATGGCATTGGTCCGGCAGCGGCCTGGACCCAGGAAGCCATGTTTGTTGATTCTCTTTCGCATGGGCATATGCTCCCGGCAATTGAGGTACTACCACAGCCTCTCCTGTATCTTTCACCACTGGTCTCAAATTCCAGAGTTTTGGGTTAAACTGGATGTGGGACAGATCCTCAAGGCCCATTCGGCATTTGAAGTGGTTGTTGAAGTCCATCAACACCCAACCTGGCTCTGCTATTCTTCCGAATAGCCTATCATCGCTAGCCAGCTTTCTCAGTTCACTCTGCTCTACCCAATTCAGCACGGAACAATCCACTACTGAGACCAGGTTGACGTACAACACTGAATTCCTGTACGCTTTAACTTGCACATCCGGGAACGCAAAGGACATCACCGGTCCATACACCACTGTGACGAATTCCCTCAGTCCGTGGACCAGAGCCAACGGATCAATCCGCATCATGACAGCTAAGTCTGTTAGTAAGGGCATGCCACAATACTGCTTACATTCGCTTGCGTTCGTCGCCACTTTGTCCTCTCCTGTGACGCTTCTGTTTTGTTGCAAGAGGTATTGAAGTAGGAGAGTCCTCCAGTCTTTCATCTTCTTGAGCGAGGCAGTTTCCAACTGTGCATTGAACTCACGACTGGGTCCCTGTAGTTGTTCAGGGTAACGCAATAGCACAAGCAAGTCTCCCAGTCGACCATAGGTCATGGCAATCAGAGTCAGGAGTCCATCCAATCTCAAATCGGCCAATGCTTGGGTAAAGAGGTTTGCCGGTCCTTTCACAAAGTTTTCATGACCAAATGTCACGTATAAGGCTAGCACCAGGCCAATCGACAACTTCCTGATGTCTTTGACGAAACTCGCGATCAGGTTCCTAGATGCCCTCGGATAACACGTCGATAGGAAAGATGGCGTCCATCCCACTCCCATTCCACCCAAGATAGCATCTGATCGTTCGTACTGTGCCTTTGTGGCCAGCACGTCAGCTTGGAACTTATCCAGCGACATCGTGTTTACGTCTTGCATCAGTTTCAACATCTTGCCTCCAGCCAACTCCCGGGCATTAAGTAGATTCTTCAGATACGCATGTATCTCTTTAATTATTGCCGGCGCATGCTCAAACGCGTCCTCACCCAAGGTGCACAGCCTCGGTGACAGGTACAACCATATATTGTTGTGTGGCTTCGTACGCAAAGCCATTGCCATGAGGTCCTCCTCTGCTGACGTCATGTTCTTTCTGATCATCCTTCCCTGCTCATTCTCTGCATGATCCATCTGTCTGAACCAGAGATCATCAGCCACCTGTTGTACTAATAGATGATCGTCACCTACCCCTGGTCTTAGCTTCAATAATCTTGCGAAGTTGGACAGCTCCAACCCCAGAACTTCATCTAGCACCAACCGAGTTGTGCTACAATCTCTGAGCCCCTGTATGGCATTCGAGATGTCAGCCCAAACGGCGGGAAGCTCAGATCGGGACGGATAGTAATTGTCCGGGTCCACCACTCTGTTTGGGGCAGGAATTATCACGTTAAATATCCCCTCTGCTATCGTCGTGACCATTGTGTACACAAATTGAAGGGGTTCAGGCAATGCAGCGTAGCCTGGTGACAATACGAAGATCACCTTCACCACATTCATGGTGAAACGTTGTCTTGCTGCTGCCTCTACCTCGGCCATCGCCGAGAGCAGTGTCATTATCGCCTCCCCTATAACTTCGTTACTCGGGATCGATCCATCCGTCAGACGTGACAATAAGCCTCTGCTTTGTAGATGATCATTTGAGCCTGCAACCACTATTACCTGCGGCTCCATGCTGACCACTCTCCGTACACTTATCATCATGCCTATCGCCTGTCCCCAGTCCAGTTTAGGCGCCGTTAAGAAAATCACATCGGGCCAGAATAGAGAACGGGGCGTGTAGAGATAATCGGAGCCGGCCACAACCAGATATTTGGCAGCCTTCATGTCCAAGGGGTCATAAGCTGCAAAAAGGCCATCGCCTATTGGGGCCTTCAGGTTCCCGTATCTCTTATCGTCTCCAACCACTGTTGTAGTTCGGGGGTAATCCCTCGAATACTCGCCCGGCGTCTGACCGGGTGGTTTAGCGAATTGTCTGTACATCTTGTGATGTTTGTTATTGGGCTTGTTCTCCGTCTGGAACTTGCCCTTGCGCACAGGTGGTGTCCTTTCCCGGGTCCTATCTCGAACGTCGGTGAGCGACCGGGTGTTTAAAGGTCCAAAGGTATTGTCATGAGGCAATCCATCCAGGTCTGCATGTCGGAGTGAGGTCGAGGAGCTGAATTTCTCCTGTTCTGCTAGCAGCCAATCCACGCCCGGTATCCGATAAAGTCGCGACACTGTGGGACTTTCACCGCCAGTCATTCTCATCGCATCTTCCCGACACGTCAAGGTATTCATATTCAACTTCGCCGACATGTCCGTCTTATACTGACCCCAATGGCTAGGATCTGATCTATTCCAAAGCAGCCTGCTGCCTGATTCAATTCCCTCCGCTGGCACGGTACTTGTAGACGGTCCAAGGAACTCCATCATTTTGATGACCTGAGCCACTGAGGCTCCTCCAAAGGACAGAATGGTAGTCTGACCATAGACGAAGATCTCATTCAGATCTCTCACCAAACTGTCTCCAATGATCAAATGGCGACTCCCTAGGGGAATTACTTGGTCGTTCGTGGCGGGTTCCAGCTCATGTCATTCAGGCAGGCTCGAGGATGCTCGGCTGGCACTTGCGTGAACTGATGACGTGCCATCAGATTCTTCCTGATGTCTACCACGCGAGACTTCTCAAAGACTCCACCAGGCGCCGAACACGCTATCGTGCGGGTTGCTCGCTCCGAGCTATTTGATGAATGATCACGACGCTGGGAAGGAATGATCCTAGCCAGTGTCCGCTCAGTGCCTCTGTTGATCTCATCCATCGCGGCTCTGGCCACTTGGTTAAATGATTCCTGAAATTGAGGAGCTAGATAGGTGTCAGAAGGGTCTGGTATCGTAAACCTCTGACTCGAAGCAGACGGTCGTGTCTGCTGAGGAGCCTCGGGCCCCCTTGATGCACACAAATCCAGAACCTCACGTCCTCTCGATGCGCACAGCTCCTGCGCTGTTGTCCTGGGGCGTGTGTCGTTAGATCCCTCCGAGGACCTCATGCTCGCCAGGATTTCCGGTGACACTTGGCTCACCTTCGCCATATACAGCTCCTTCAGGTGCTTTATCTCATCCTCCTTGTAGGCCACCTGCAGATCTTCAAATTTCTTTTTCCATTCGTCTCTCTCCCGAGCTATGGGCCTGTACTCCTGAAGTTTGGCACACAGCTCACTCTGATCTCTCTCCTTCTTCTCCAGTGTCTCAATCGTCTCCGACTTCTGGATCTCTATCTCGCTCACTCTCACTCTCTTTAGGGGAGGAGCAGCTGTTGGAGAGTCGACAGAGTGTGACGGGCCTGGCCCATCACGTTGTCTCTTCGCTCCAATGAGTGGCTGCGCAGGTTGGACGGGCAAGGGCATCTCACCTAGCGGGTGGTCCCTTTGCTCACCTAGTCCTGGCTCACGAGCCAGGTCGTGGCCAGACATCTCTCCGCGCCTCCATCTCATCAATCGGTTTCGGCCTCTCTCGGCGGTCCCGGACTCACCGAAGGCCAACATCAACACGACTTCTGTAGGGCGATTCCCTCGACCCTCTCTTCCCAGTGCATTGAGGAGTGCGACCACAAACATCGCCAACCCCGGGTCTTCTCGTGTAAAATCACAATCGATCAGCCGCTGATAGATCTTGTCTAGAGTCGCTCCTAGACTCGCTGAGAGGAATTCCATGAGTTCGTTCGTGTCACCCATTTCTTTTCGTGTTGATTCTTCTTGTCGTGTCGTGTAATTTCTTTCTGTCTCCTCTGATTCAGTGTTCAGTAAACAATTTTCGATCAATCAAGATCTAAAAAACAGGTCGCGACTTAGAACCATCATTTTTGGATGCAACATCAATCAATTCTTTAAAACTCTCCATTGAAATTCTCTTCACAATTCTGATTTAAAATTTAGCACCAAGGTGGATCGTCCACCTTTATCTTTGTCAGAGTAGCACGAATAAGCGCTGTCACCTTGATGACACAAACATAAAACATATCATAACAATAACATAACATAAACACATAAACATCACACACCTATACTATCATATAAAAACCTAATCCCTAATACTGTACCTAAAGCCTAACCTAAAACTTGACTCTAATTCTTATCGAGCAACTTAATAAAAACCACTTATCGCCGAGCGCAATTCTTAGCATATGCTCAGATAGTATTTTTTATGTAAGTAAACCTCTATGTCAGTCTCTGAAAATATCACATGCACAAGAGCGTACAACTCTCTCGGGTGTAGCTTCCCTCTATTGGGATCATAAACTGGCAACGAGAGAGAGGTCACACCTCTCTCAACCAGGAAATCCCTAAGTCGAGTCAAGGCCAATACCAAGCTCTCCGGATTCACGTGTTGCCTATCAGTAGCTTTCGTAACCAAAAAACACAAATATTTCCCTGGTATCTGTGATGCAACAGGGGGCAACGCTATCATTCCTCCTACACCCGGCCTCTGTTTCCACAAAAACTCGATATTCTTGTACTCTCTTTTGAAGTCGGCCGCTAGTGCTGTTTTGAAGCTTACGTCCGCCGTTATCGCTATGGCGCACGTGCGTTCCGTGAGTATGAAATCGCTGTCCGTTATAACGATATTGTTCGAATAGTGGTTCGGTAGATCAAAATACGATTCAAAGATTCGTCCAAAAGGTGGTTTCTTAGCATTCTCGCCCTCTGTCTCTAGTTCTCCGGTTTCCCTTGCCGATTTCAATTTTTTTATTATGAGATTTTCGGTGTGGGTGAGTCCTACCCCCACTCCCCGGACAAAAATATCCATCGACGTCCCCGTCGATCGCCCAAAGTCTAGGAGACCGAGGTTGGATTGTGGAACACGTAGAGGACCATCTGGGGCGACCCAGTTGGACTCGGTATTATCATGACTGATGTATTTGACGCCGTCTCTATCGACGTCCTGAATCGTCAGGATCGTCTCTTTTGGATCTGTCGGCAGATCTTGGAGCCATTCGAGCACGCGCAAGTTTGTTAGTTCTTGCTCATGAGTCTGTTCCGCTTCTGGTTCGAACTCCACTTCCGGTTCTGATCGATCGTCGATCCAATCTTGATCCATATCGTTCACAAGGTCGATTTCTTCTAGCATCGCTACTTCGTCCAGCCCCACCAGCGAGTCTATGACATCACTCACTACTATCCGATCTACAACGAAGTCCTCGCCATACGGCGTGTTTCCATGGTGAGAGGAAAGTCAGGCTGTATTCCATTGTCAATTTCGGTTTGTTCCGGGCAATCCCAGTTTTCTTCGGCATAGGGTAGAGTTTCATCGTCCACCTCTACTCGCTCAGTCAACTCGAGATCCAGTGGTAGATCGCAATCGTCCACCACCTCGTTCCCGTCGTTCTTGTCGCGAGTATCCCTCTCATTCACTTCACAAGCAGGATCCACAATTAAATAGTCTCCCTCTTGCATGTCCGCTGGGATGCACCAATCCTCTGACGAGGCATTGTGCGGTTTGATATTCTCGTAATGAGCCGCTCTTCCAGTGCTCAGCCGATAAAAACGACCTCCTTGATGCACCTCTGTTATCTGAAATGGACCACGCCATTTCTTTAATAGTTTATTGGTTCCTTTTGGTGGAACCACTTCCTGGAACACCCAGACGTAATCGCCAACTGAGTAGGCTTTTGCATCGGCTGTTCTTTTATCAAACCTCCTTTTTTGTCTAATTTGCGCCTGTTGCGTATTCCTCCTGCATAAGTCATTAAGGTCCTGCTGTCTTCTAATAACGTCCCGCACGTACGTTTGCGGTGCTGTCCTCTTCCCTTCATATTCAGGGTAGAAGAACGTTAATGGGAGTGCTTTTTCGTGACCCGTCAGCATCATATGTGGGCTTATTCCCGTGGTGGAATGCTCCGTGCTGTTGTAAGCACCCATCACTTGCGGCAAGTGCTTGTCCCAGTCATCCATATAGCGTGAGCAGTAGACTCTCAACATGGATACCAGTGTGCGATTCTGCCTCTCGACTAGGCCATTCGTTTGCGGGTGATAAGTGGTCGAGTGGGCCTGCGCTACCTGCGACCTTTTCATTAACTCTTTGGTGAGATCACCTACGAATGCTTTGCCATTGTCCGATTGGAACGTGATGGGGCAGCCATGCCTTGCTATCCACACGTTTATCAAATGATCGCATGTTTCTTCTGCCGATGCTGTCATGCAGGGTGCTGCCTCCGCATACTTTGTAAAATGGTCGATCATTACCAGCACCTGATTATAGCCCGTTGCTGTCATGCAGATTTTCTGATGATCAATTTGCACCATTTCGTTGAAACCTGACGATTCTATTGACTGTAGGGGGAACCTTAGTTTCCTGGGATCCTTTGCCTGTTGACAAGACAGGCATGCGGCTATCCATTTCTCACAAGCCTTCTTCAATCCCGGCCATTCGAATAGTTTTTGTATCCTGTTATACACTTTGTCCACGCCTTGATGTCCCATCTGATCATGTGAGCGAAAGAGCAATTCAGTCTGGTACAACTGTGGTAACACTATTGAATTGTATTTATAAAGGACCTTGTCCTCCTCCTTGCGCTTACAGGCTACGATTCCGTCCTTATTCAGGTACAACAAGTCTTTCCTCTTCAGGTAAAATTGCTTCAGGATTTTGATGCTGTCTTCTTCCAAGTCTCCCTTGTCAGGTGCTCCATTCTCGATCCATCTTTTCAGACTGCTCGTCATTCTATCATTTCGTTGAGCCCTCAGGAGATCCGACAGCCTGTACCTGGCTTTCAAATACGTCTTCACCACGTTCATTTGCCCACTCATTATCTCCGGAGCATGAGCATCGTCCATCAACTTGACACACCATATCTTTTTCAAAGGCGTCGATTCTTGCACAGATGGTTCCAGATTGGTACGGACGACCGTACCATGTGGCAGCAATCTGGTTGGGCGTTTTGAAACTGCTATCAGCTCGAGCTCGTCCGCGGCATTGTCTATCACAGTGCCCTCTTCATCTGAGGTGTATCTGTCCCTGTCTGGATCCTGATGTGTTTCTCGGTCCAGCCCACGCTGCTTCCAGTCTACCAACAAGGAGTGGATTGCGATCTCTGACACATCGGAATTGGAAGTTGTTTCAGACGTGTTGTCCCAGGACTGGGGTCCCGAGTCAACACTTGAGTCAACTGATTCTCCAACATCAAATCCCAAGTTGTCTGAGATGTTTCTCGACTCCCCGGACAAAACTCTGTCCATTGGTCGCTTTGAACCCGACTCCCCGGACAGAATTCTGCCCCTAGGTGGTCTAGTCAACCTCTCCCCGGACAAGTTGTCCTGCACGGGCTCACAGGTGTCTGACTCCTCAGACAAGTCGTCCTTGACTGGCTCGAAGGTGTCAGACTCCCCGGACATTGTCTCGTCCACGGACGAACAATCTGGGCTTGGCTCGTATTCCTCCTTTGCATCCGTGAAGTGCACTCTCCTCGTGAAGCTAGCTTTCGACCTGATCCTGACTTCCTCAGTAGCTTGGTTTTGATTCGATGTTCCATATTCAGTGAACGAAGTTCTCAACAATACTTCTTTCGGCATCGAGGTCACCAGCTGGTTGACGATCGACCTGCAATCCCGTTCAACGCCTCGGCTGCGAATGGACACTGGCCTCTTCTCTGTTCTCTCGGTGACAGTCAACCTCTGCATGGTCTCCATCCATTCACGATCATGCCTATCCACTTCCCTATCCAACAAGTCACGGAGTTTTCCCATGACGTCCGGCGCCACGTTCACCGTCTTATTCAATAAAGCGACGCTGTTTATACCCAGCCTGGTCAGTTCTTGCTGTACCAAGTTGGATCGGACTAGCAGGTCCAACGGAACGGGCTCGCCTCTGGCTAAAAGCTTTATCTCCGCGGCCGTCTCCACTGGAAGGTCAGGGTGTCCAGGTATAGGATGTCCTGACTTGTCTAACCACCTAGTAAGTGGCAGCTTGTCGTAGGTTTCTTTGTCCAGAAAGGAAAACCCGTCTTTGATCTCTGATTGGTTAGCCAGCTTCTCCTCGAGGCGCTCATAAAATTCTGTCTTTTTACTGAGGCTATCTGCGTTCTGGTGCTTGTCACGGGTACGGTGCTCTATGATCATGTGGTATCCATCCAGGCGCACGATCCAACGACCAATATAGCTTTGGTCCATCGAATAGGTTTTCAGCCAGGCAAGGGCACGATTATCCACGCGTAACTTGAAGGGAGCACTCCCCAGGTAGGCCCTGTATTTCTCCACGAACGTGATCACTGCAAACATCTCCGCTTTTGGTGCGCCGTACTTCATTTCAGTATCACTCAGGACTTTACTCCCGTAGGCTATCGGACGAAGAACTGTTCTCCCGTTCCACTCCTGTTCCTGGTGAAGTATGCCCGATATCGCAACCACTGATGCATCCGTGTCCAGCACGAACATTCCCTTCTCCGTTGGCATGCCGAGGACCGGTGCCTCGCAAAGTTCACGTTTGATGTTTTCAAATGAGACTTGTGCCTCATCAGTCCAGGTGAACTTTTTGCCCTTGTTTCTCATCAACCTCTGCATGGGGTATATTTTGTCAGGATACCCCTTGATGAACTCCCGATAATAATTTGCGAATCCAAGAAAACTCATCAGCTGTGTATCTGTTTTAGGTGCCTTCCAGGTCAGCACCGCTTCAACCGCTTCGGGATCTGGTCTCACTCCATGTTTGTCAACCAGGCGGCCCAGATACTTTATGGAATCCCTGAGGATTTCACACTTAGAGGGTTTGCATTTCAGACCCGCCTGCTTCATGCAAGAAAACACCTCCTCCAACCTCTCTATGTGGTCTTCTAAGGTTGGTGTTGCAATCACGACATCATCGACATAACACATAATGAGATTCCCGTATTTCTTAGTGACGCTCGTGAGTGCCTGGGCCATCAGTCGCTGGAATGTGGCCGTCGCGTTGCACAATCCGAATGGCATCCTCTTCCACTGGAACAGTCCCAGCTCACACGCGAAACCTGTTTTCTCTCGATCTTGCTTTCTGAGTGGCACTTGCCAGAATGCGGAGCCCAAATCCAACGTCGTGAAGAACTTAGCGTCTCCCAGCTTGGATAGGCTCACATCGATGCGGGGAATCGGGTATGCGTCCTTTACAGTCACTGCGTTCAGATAACGGAAATCACAACAAAATCTGAGTTGTCCCCCTTTCTTTTTCGCCATGACCACGCCACAAGCCCATGGGGACTTCGACGGCTCAATCATGTCGTACTCCATTAACATTTCAATTTCCTTCCTACACGCTTCTGACTTATTTGGGGTCATTCTTCTCGCCCCTTCCCTATGAGGTACCGAGCCCTCTTCTATCTCAATCTCGTGCTCTACAAAATTGCAACAACCTATATCGGCCTTATGCTTTGAAAAAACGTCTGCGTTCCGATCTAGCACCGCCCTGAGCGAATCTAGTTCCTTGTCAGATATTTTACCCTTCAGATGTTCTATCTCAGGTAGGACAGGCCTATTCGCTGCTAACTCTGCTTCCGTCGGCCTCTCAGGAAAGTTGGAACAACTAGACAGCCCATCATCTGTTTCCGACTTCATTGAAAACAATTTCCTAGAAGATTTCAATTCAATTACTCTTTTCATTATACATTCTTGGTTCGCATGTAATGGACATTTAGTTACGTCAAACTTCTTCAAGTTCTCCACACTCAGAAAGTCTGTGTTCAGAGGCAAAGCGTAGCCAAGTTTCTTTCCCCTCTGTATTGTCACTGTTGTTGCTTCTGTGTTCAATAACACACTCACACACAGTCCGCTCTGAGTGAGTGAGAAGCTTCTTCCTAAAATAGCCGAGCTTTTACTGTTTGGATTTGGTACCAGACACACCTGTCTGTCATTGCTGAGTTCATTCAAGTTCCTCATCCTAAACGTCGCTACTACGGCTTAGTTCGGTTTTAATCTAACTTTTCGATCCAGAAAAATCGGCACCTTGGCCTGATTAATTAAGATCTTATTAAGGGGTCTTTTCTCATACTTTCTTTCAGGATCCTTGATCCTAATCAATCCGTCATTGAGATCAATCGTGACGTCAAAGTTGCGAACGAAATCCCTTCCTAGGATGAACTGGTCGGATTCATCCAAATTCTCTACTACTAGGAAGCTCATCCAAAGATGTCTTCCTCCAAGCTGCAGTGAGATGATCGGGGTTCGTCCGGCGACATAGATCGCTCCCTGATTGGCAGCTGCCAACCTGATGTTTGTCGGTATGAGATCCGATCTTTCGAAACCCATGTCGGTCCAAGTTTTGACTGGCATGACACTAACCACTGCTCCCGTGTCTAGCAGCCCCTTTACTGAAAGTTGTCTGCCTTGCACGTCCAGAACGTGTGCGGCCAGATCGGCCTCGCAACCAATATGCACCGCATCTTGTTCGAGCATCGCGTTGTGTCCGATTCGTCTGACCTTCAGCTCCTCTTGACCAATGTATATCCGGCCAACCTGATCGTTCGCATCAGTTATGTGAGCTTTCGTGTAGATATTGATGCCATCCACATTCATCAGAATCGGGTAAGGGCCATAGACATCGATATAATGTCCGTCCACTTTTATCAGCCTCGGACCTCCCGTTGTGAGCAGCGCTCGCACTGCCCTGGAGTCCAGTTTGGGATCCTTCTCCTTCAGGTAGTCGGCATAGATGTCCAGGTGGATTAGTGTAATCTCGGATGGTTCACTCAAGTTCTTGACCACCTGGTGCCCTGCGACTGAGATGATGGACATTATTTTGGTCCCCGCCTTCGTCATGCCGAAAGTCTTGCCAGATATAACGTTCAGTTTTAGTCCCAGTTTCTTGGGCTCCTCTTTGTCTTCTACTTTTGTCGCTTTACCGAGGACATTAAGACTCTCCCGAAGATCTGTGCTTTCCAGCTCCGACCTTACCCATTGCTCCACTTCTTTCGTGACAAGGTCCTGTTTGACATTCTGCAGCGCTGTCCTTGCCGCCAGGCCGTAATCCACCTTGAGTGGACTAGACGACTCTGCTTCGAGGTTCGAGGCTACCACCTCGTCAGGCCATGTCTTAACCTTTTTGGTCGCAAAGGTGCTCGGTGTCGTTTCCTTTCTCCGAGATTCAGCCTCGTTCATCAGACGTGCTCGACTGGCCTTGACACCCGAAAGCGCCTCTTCGTGGCGGGGATGTTTCGCGTCCGCTACTGCGTCCCAAAATTGAGTACAATCCGACTTGAAGTGTCCCTCCAAACTACAGAAGAAACACCTCGGACCATATTTCATGATGAGCCCCCTGACGTACTCCTCATGATCCTCGTCGGTCGCGTCGGCGTCCTCAAGAAAGTGGCCTATGGCCTTCATGTTCTGTTTGTATGCAGAACACGCAGAAACGTGATGGTCCATCGAACCACAATTCACGCACGACCTCCTCTTGTCCATGTCATCGCGAGGTTTGTACCAACTGGAATTCGCACCAGTGTTTGTCCCGCTATAGTTGCCATAATTGCTGTAACGGTTTTGCGCCCTCGGTTTTATGAGTAAATACTCGCGTGACTCCATACGCAAGTCGTCGGGCGTGGGTACCTGGTCAAGCGACAGGGTGAAGTGAGTGGCCAACATCGTCTTCAGCTCCTCACTCCTTACTCCATCCATAAACTTCGAAGCAATCGCCAAGTTTCGCTCGGATATTCTCTCATCCGGGTTGCTTCTCCTCCTGAGCAATTCAAGGTCGTCCAAGAATTTATCTATTGATTCTTCATCTCTCTGACGCCTCTTCTCCAACTTCACCATGGCCTGGTGCCCTTGTACTCCAGAGCCGAAACGATTCAGCAGGATGTCGAATATCTTGCGAGCGCTGTCTCTCTCATTGGCTCTTTTCGCCATTACACAATTTAATGCAGTACCCTCCAGGTTGCTCGTCAGCGCGCTGCACTCTTGTTTCTTGGAGAGATTCTCTTCCTCAAAGTGTAACTTCATCACCTCTATCCAAGTATCAATGCAGCCGTCTGACTCGTCTTTATATGACTTCGGCTTTTTCAGTGTTCTTCTTGACCTCTCTCCTCTCTCGGTTGACTTCGAGAGCTTGGTGATGAATGTTTCAAGAGATCTGTTCAGAGGCTCAAACATCGAGGCATACATCGTTGTGTCTTGCGAGACTGTAGTCAGATCTGGTACTGAACTGACTTGTGGCACGGTTGGCAATCTTGTCTCCGGGGTGGCATCTGCCTCCGGCGGTACTGGATTCGTCCAGCCAGGCCTCTGCGGGGCTGCCCTTGGCCGCTCCTTGTTTCTATGTTCGTAGTTCGTTCTCGAGCCCTGCTGGGCTCTGGCACTGTTGCCCGTACCATCTCCAACATTCGCATGGCTTGAGCGCTCCCTTGAGTTGGAATGCTCCTGCCAACTACTCCCATTCAGGATCGCGTCAAGCTTCCGCATCATCAAGTCAGATTTGGCGTCTAACCTCTTCTCCAGGCCAGTCATCGTTTGGGCGTAGGTATTATCATGATCATTCAATAATCGCTCGATCTCTCTTGTCATCCTTGCCTCTCTTTCCTCTGACTCTTTGTTTGCCTGTGCCAGGCTCTCAGCCAGGCATTGATCGGTGTTATGAATCAATTGAGCCTGATCAAACCTCGCCTGCGACTTCACGTGCGTTAGCTCGTCTCTCAGATTCTCTTGACCCTTGTGAGCTCTCTCATCCACCTGATCTATTCTTTTAGTCATGTCCCGTCTCAGTTCATCCAGACCATTCATTACGCCAGCGAACATGTCACTTATGTCGCCAGTGGCCCCAAATGACGGGGTTAGTCCCAGCGAAGAAGAGGTCAACGGCGGCTGCAGCCTGGTGCTTGATGACGCACCGCCTCTTAGCTTGCTCATCGACGTCATTAATCTGTCGAAGGTTGACGACGCTCCCATCGTTATCCCATCTGACATGGGCCTGGTCGGCGAGGTTGATGACGCCTTCCTGCTCATATCATTCCTTGGGCACGGTGTGAAGTTCACATCCGGATGTGTTATCTCCGGGTAGTCATCACTGGAAGTCAAACCTACAGTTGGTAGTGACGCCATGCGTTCGTCGTACAAGGACTTCCAACTCTTCTTGGCCTTCGAGAACGTCTGCTCTTCACCCGGACTCATACTCGACATCATCGCGTTGTTACTCTGTTTGGCCAAGGATGAGTGTGCACTTGTCAGATGTGAAGGTTCCTTTCTCCATTTATAGCTCTTAGTCTCTGATTTGGACATTCCCCTGTACAACACTTCCTCCCGAGGTTCGACCTCGGGACGCTCCGAGGTCTCCTCTGTCCTCTCGGCTTCCTCCCGTTCGAGGACCTCGTCTGGCTCAAAGTCGGGTCGAATGAGCGTTCGCTCCCCTTCGTCAAAGGGATCCACCAGCGTTTCGCTCGCAGGCTCGGCCTCGGCGCTCCGCCTTTGATTGCCATCGAGGTTTTTCTCGCTCCTTAGTTTCATTTCGCTCACTGAAAGATCAGGTTGACCCTTAGTCGATTCGTCTTCAGCAAACGCGTCGGAAGCGCTGCTAAACGAGGTTTGGCTACGACTAGTTCTAAACTTCCGCGTGCTTCCCTTGCTTATCCTGGGAATTTTAGTAGTCGATCCTAGCGAGTCCCTGCGCTGCATAGTTTTTATCAAAATGAAAGTATTCGTAATTTGATGGCAATGCAAACGTACCACAAACAAGATTTAGTTAAATCACTTAACGCTGCCTACTCGATTCCGTCAGTATCAAAATGTCTCTTAGATCTCTCACGACTAAATTAGTGACTCGGCTAAAGTTACACACAGGGTCTACCCAGTATTGATATAATGCTAACTCAACCCGGTTGTATAGTATAACAGTATCACTAAGTTTCCACAAGATATAATCGACACACAAAACACAATCGATAATCAGATAAGAATATCCTACAGGTGACAGCGACCTTTTGTCAGTATCAATTTATTGCCACACAATTTATCAAGTCACTGCTTTGTTAAAATTAAACAATCTTTGATAAAAAGCAGTGATGATTCAGAAATAGATAAATAAAACTTAGTCTTAAAGAAAAAGACTTCCCCCAATCGGAACGATCCGAAAGAACGAAGCCCAGGACACAGTCTTCTCAAGTGGGTGTGTGTCTGCCTAATACACCCACCGAAGTCTTCTTTTAGGTGTCCTGCGATTGCCCGAGCTGTCCTACTAAGTAGCTCAAGGCAACCTCTGATCGAAAATTTCTAAAGTCTATGAAAAAGCTCTCCCACACTCGGACTGCTCCAAGTGCACGAGAGTAGGGAACAATTTTTCTTCTCAAGTGGGTGTGTATTTGCCTAATACACCCACCGAGGTCTTCCTTTATTTGTTCCCGGATTGCCCGAACTTTCCTATTAAGTAGCTCAAGGCAACCACACAACCAAAATCACAATCAAAAAAAATTTTGTTCGGGTACTTCTAATACACCCAATGTAGAATCCAAAGTTGATCACGAATTTCCGGGTCAAAATGGGTTCTTATGATCCTGATAAGCACGCCTAATATCCTAATATGATCCTAATTCAATGGATATTTTCCGTTGCCCAAATAGCCACAGAAAGTTTACTCAAGTCTCTAACAAGGAAGATCGTTGGAAGGTTTAAGACGCTCCGGAGGGTTACCTCGGAGGGTACCTTGATCACCCAAGTTACTTCGGAGGGTACCCTAATCACCCAAGTTACCTCGGAGGGTCCCCCCAAATTTACTAAGGAGGGTCAATAAGATGCTTAAAATGCTCCGGAGGGTTACTTCGGAGGGTACCTCCAAAATTTTCAAATTTTTCGATCTCGCTTAGAAGGTTCTCCCCCTCGCTTCAAAAAGCGTCAAAACAAGCTAGGAGCTCTAAGGGGAGCTGTTTTAACTTCTTAGGGTGATCTCGTGGAAATTTTCCACTAAGGAGGGTTGCTAAAGGGTTTAGCTGACTCCGGAGGGTCACCTCGGAGGGTTCCCCCAAAATCAAGAAAAAGGGTTATATCACCGCAGTAAAGCCTCTGAAAGCGGTCTACCTGACTTAAAACTAGGTTGGCTGACACGGTCAACCTTTCCAGTTGAATAAAAAGATGTTTTGATAAAATTTTCTGCCGCTCGGAGGGTTGCCCGTAATTTGGACCCTCCGAACCAACAAATTCTAAAAATTTTTCTTTTCCGAAATAATCAACCCAAAAACGGTTGCGATTCGGAAAAGTAGTCACAAACGTCGACTTATGGTACCAAAATTATCCCGATCGGATAACTAGTCTTTGAGAAATCGCCAAAAACGCGTTCGTCAAAATGGCCTTTTTCACCACCTGTATAGGATCTGAAAGACTTTTTTCGCAATTCCGGTCGAAAGTGCCTAAAAATACTTGAAATGAGCGTAGTAGCCCTGTATGGCACTGGAATAATGCAAAAAACTTGACCAAAATTGGTTTAGAAACAAAAATTTGGCCAAAAACTATCAAATTTGGACCCTCCGATTCCTTCCTTTTCCAAACCTTATGTCGTTAGCTCTATCCACGGAGCTACTCGGAGGGTTACCCAAAAATTTCTCTAGTAACCTAGCACGTTATGCTAGCACGCTCCTAACGCAAAAAAAATTTCATTGCTCTAACTCTAAAAACTCAAAAACTCGATCCCCAAAACAGATTGACAAAATACAGAAAATTATCAAAATTTTGGTCGAAAAATTCTCGTTTTTCTAACTTCTACTGAATCTTTGCTCACGCGGTTTCTTTAATAAAGGGGATCGAACTACGTGGCTACTCTCTATGTAAAAGCTTTTTGCCTATCGGAAAAGCTCGGATATCCGAAAATTTGGGGGTCTACAGTTTGGTCGAAAATTGGTAATTTTCGACAAAAAATGGGTGTTTCTTGGGTCTAAATAGGAGATAAGTAATATATAGTAAGGACAATAATCTATAAATAGTCGTTAATAAATAGTACTATACCCTCCTTTGCACCAAAATATTCGAATTAAGACCCTTAACTCGGAAATTTGTAATCGATGGAGGGTACAATCGGACCGCGCCAATCGTGCCCCCCACCACTTAAGTTTTAAGGAAATAGTACCCGAACGATACTAAAATTGCTTCAACGATACCCAACAGTCGTTGCGGATGTTGTCCTTGATGTCCCTGTTGAGTGTGGAACACGTTGATCAGCCTGCCACTCTACCCTCCGGTCACCGGCAAAATCACCATTAACGTGCTTAAACACTCAAATTACACTCGAGGGAGGGTACCCAACCCTTCACCAAAACACACAATCTCTCTATCAGAAACGATATAAATCAATCTGAAACAACAACAAATAGGAAGGTCAGACCACATCTCGTCCGGAAATAACATATAAACTGTCACTTTATGTTTTTTACTGTTTTTGGTCTTTTTTGGATTTTTTTTACTGTTTTTTGTACTTTTTTGTTTTTAAATAAATTTATTTTTGGCTTTTTCTTGGTTATACACTATTTTTGTTTGGTTTTACGCTTTCTCTTTAATTGTTTTTGGTCCTGGGACCTCAGGACAAGCGGGCTCTAGATTTCCCACCTAACCCTCCGGCCCCCGGAATTTTCGGTGTTAACTAAGTTAAAAAGCTAAATTGCACTAGACGGAGGGTACGCACCTTCCCCCTAGTACAACAACGGTCATTAAGGCCTCTAACTCGGGCTTACGCCCGGAGCGGAGGGTACGTCGCTGAAACGCTTGCTGGCAGGCGTCAGTTACCTTAATTCTACTCGTCTTTCACCGTCTCGACCTTGCCAGTTGATTTTCTGGTCTGTTTAGGGCAAAGTAAAAAGTTACCATTTTTAGGCCATCAGTCAAACGACTTTTGATCAGCTTTCGTTTGCATGCGAACACAACCACATAGCTGAGTCTCGGATCCTCAGACTACGTGATTGTCATTAAAAACACGGCTCGAACCACCTATTTCTATATGTTTTTGTGTGACAGTTTTATATTAAATCCATTGGAGATGGATTGACCCTTTCCTTTTTCTATCTACTCATGTCCTGAAATATCAAATAATATCGGTGTTTAATTAAGATCTAGGACATTACAGCAGCTGTTATAGTTAGTTTACCCAGTCCCTTCACATATAACAGTCTCTGGGGGACCAAGCCTCCGCTCCCGTGATTTTCTTGAGATAACACTCTTATCTCCTATATTTCGTGTCCCGGGAGGGTTCCGTGGTATTTCTCTTCCCCCCACTGAAGCCTCCGTCTCCACAAATATCCGTCGCTAAGGTCCTTATCGTGTGTTCTTGCCACGATAAGAGGCTCCGTGTTTTTCTGTCTCTGATACAACTGTTCTTCACAATCTATATCGTGGTTCTGATTTTCGTCTTTTTTATTCAAAATGGCCGTCTTTTTTCTATTTCTCAGAAATGTTCTTCTTCCAATCGAAATTTCAAAAATAAAAATTCTAGAACATTCTGACCCTCCGTCGCAACACTTTTTTGTTCATAAGGCCTTTAGTCACTTTTTTTTCTGTCGCGGGAAGGTTATGCTGTGTCATCTGGCAGAATGGCACATAGGTATAAGCAACTTCACTCTAAAGTAAGATCCGAAAGTACGCATACATTAACCTTAGATAATGGGGTTGCGCTTAGAAAATCGGGAGTGGCCACAAAGTTCAAACCAAAGAAGTCGAAAGCCGCATCTAAATGTGTTTTGCCGGTACCACCGCGTGAATTGAAAAAGCGAGCAGCTCATCCAGTGTTACCTCCGCCGACTCCCCGTGAAGTTAAAGAACGATTCGCCGATTTGAGAACAGTGGTTCTGAATCGGAAGACAGTGAAGACTTGCCGATTATTTCGGTAAAACGGGCTAAACAGCCACCAACTACCACCCCAAATGCACCAATAGAACGAACAGCAACAGCAGTAACAGACGTGGAGGTTGGAAGCGAGCAGGACACCATCCCGGCACGAGGCGGTGAGTTGGACAATCATCCAAGGGACCAAGGAACGTCCAATCCAGGGGACCAGTCGCATACAACGACCACCAGTAAAAAGAAGGGAGCTACGTCGAAGAAAGCCAGGCTGGTATCATACAGCAGCCAGGGTGATAGCCAGGACGAGACCTCATCCACGACGTCTCGGAGAAGCGGACGAAAGAGAACTGCGGCCACTAAGATGGGGGGTGTAATGATTGATTTCATCTATCAAAACGAAAAGGAGGGAAACAAGTGACTTATAGCAACTAGTAAAACTTTACTACTACATTCAAACTGTTCTAACCCAGGGAGAGGGTGGGTCATTAGTGACTTAAAACTCAATCGTTATCACTGCTCAGTGATCTTTTAGTTGTTAAAAATTTGCCATCATAAAAGTCTAAATTGTGTCCAAACATGAAAATAGTATTTCTTATTCAGTCATTCATAATCAACAGGTGAAATCATTTTTCTATTCAACTAAAGTTTCATTATCGAAGGGGAATTGTTGTATAGAGTAATTTAGTTCATTTCGCAAGCTGTCAATCAACTGTCCACTCTTGGTGCTAGACTAATTGATTAGCAGGTGTTTGTCCTTGGAATAGTCGGTCACCCTTGGATAATGTTCACAACCACTCTCTATGCTAACTTTGTAAGATTAAGTTGACTATCTTTGTATTGGAATTGACAATTAGACGACTAGCGTTTTCACTCTTTCAACACCTTTTCGCATCCTATGGCACCTAGTTTTCGCATGGGCTAACTGGAGCTTTCGATTATGAAATTCGTACAAATTCGAGTTTGTGGTGCCTCCGACTGTTTTTTTTTCCAAAGTAAATCAGCAGATAAAAAGAGCATTCAAACATGGCTCATTAAAAATCGAAACTCTTAAGAAAAAAATAATCACACCGAGCTCTCAAAAAATGCTGGGTTCGTTTTTGAAATGATTTTTCTCTGTGGTTTTTCTGCTCCGTCTTTTGAAAAAATTGGCGAAACATTTATGATTGGGGTGTTTTTTTTTCAGCCAGATTTTATCAAAGCGTTTTTAAGAATGTTTTTTAAAAACATCTTGAAAAGAAGTTTCCGGGGCTCAAATCAACAAACGATAACCTGTGATGACTAACAATTGTTTGTGATCATTTTGTCGTATATTTATGGCGGTTAACAAATAGCAAGTTAGGCGGTTTTGTGATAATTAACGCGCAATATATTGCGTTCTTTTGATAGGTATAAGCGGCAGATTAAATCATTCCAAGTTGTTTTTGGGCAAATCATCTTGAATTATTGTTTAAAATTGAGGCGATGGTAGATCACCACGTTCGTTTTTTGCACGGTCGGTGTCATGATAAAATGAAAAAAAAATTTGAAAGAAAAACTTTTTTTCAAGGATCTTCCTTTTTTTAGGCAAAGTGTTTTTCATTGGCAGTGAGAAACTCATGCTTTGCCTTCTTGCACGATCAAACAATTGCAGAGTTTTCAGGTTTCAAAGTTTTCAGGTTTCAAACATAATTGCAAAGTTTTCAGGTTTCAGGATTGATATACCAGTCCTGCCATAATTGAAAATCCATGAATTTTGGCGGCTTTTTGCTTGACGGAGTTCCAGAATTATAATGGTGAAAATGCGGACTAACTAAATCGACTACTATCCACTAAAACAGTTTTTCGTACGTGCTTCTGGTGGTTGTCTTCGATTGCTGATGGTGTTGGTATTTCGTCCTGAAAGTGCAACTGAGCCAATTCTATTATTTTGAACAGATACGTTTCTATGTTTTCTGCGATGAATCTGCTCTCTGTCGGCATTTTTGTCGTAAGTCCTGTTCGTTATATGATTTCTGTTTTCATTTCCTAGTCTTCAAAAATGACAAAAAATATTTAGCTAAGAAGTCAAAAAAATACCTAATAAAATACCACCCACAGGATGCAAACCACAGAAACCACAATTTAAATTATTTATCATGGTACTTTATGTTTTAGGCGAGTTGAGTTTGGCATTAGGGATCCTTTGGACTGGAATTTTATCGAATGGGTTCTTAAAAAACAAATCGAACCAAGTTAACATCCTAGCCCGACCCTCCCCCCCCCCTCCCACGAGCGGTTTAGGGGGACGTGAAGGGGCAGATGATGTTATCTTGGTTCTAAGTATGAGTTTTCAGTCGATCAGAATTTTGGATCAATTGAGCAATCTGCCCCCGTTTTGGTTGATGTGTTCGTAGACTGAATTGACCGACTGAAGTCTATTTTATATGAGTATCGAGAGAAAATTTGAAAAAAACAATTTTTGCAAATTTTTGTTTGGGCGTTTTAGCCTCATGGAGGAAAGCGAGTTACCAGAGTTGGTGCTCTAACCTGGTATCTGAATAGCAAAAACGGTTCTCCGCAGAATCCTAATATTGTACGCAACATCTTTTTTCCTTTTCAGACAGAAAAAAGTAGCTTCATAGGCCCCAGTTTTATTGACTTTTTTCACTGAATGAAATTTTCGAGCTTTGAATTTTTTGGCTGTCCACATTTGTTGGAAAAACTGTTTTATATTTTCACTATTTAAACTATTTTCAAGTGGTTATAAACATGTCTCAAGTACCTATTATAATAATTATTGTTATTATGATTATGATTATTTTTATATTATAATTATTAATTAGAATTCCACAGTAGAGTCCGCGAGGGTTCATCGACCCTCTGAGATGATTTTCAATTTGATAAGTTTCTTCTGCAGTTGTACTGTACACACTCACAATGCATTTGCCAAGTGCAGGTAACATCGTCTTCATAGCATAAAATGAAATAATTCCCAAACCATCGAAGAAGGCCTTTCTTGAGAGAACCAATATCTGTAATGTCAACATAACTTGGTGCTAAATTTGCAAGTCGAGTCGAATGAAACCAGAAGTTCTGCTCACATAGCTTAAGCTTTGAGCAATGTACCTGAAACAAACTAGAAGCAGCAGACCTTGTTTTGAAAAGATTTTCCATGGTGAGTAACTGACCTCTTTAGCAGTAAAATTGATATCGTAAGACTCATTCATTAGTTTGGACAAGTATTAAAGATCTAGCATTTGAAGATAATTTGGTACTGGTAAAACGTTCAGTTTAATTAGGGCGTCTTTATAAATTTTTTTGACCAGTGATCTTATAACAAATTCTTTACTGAAGGGAGTCCAATAAACGCGTTTATTTGATGCTTGGGTAGAAGCACCAGCTAGAATATGTTATAATAAATAAAATCATACTTTTATATAGGTTTCATATGTGTGCTCATGGAAAGTTTAGGAGAATTTCTTTTTATTACAAGGAAAGCAGAATTTGCTTTTTTGATACTTTCTGATATGTGAAGATCCCAAGAAAGGTCCTCGGTAATGTAAAGACCCAGATCGTAGTGAAAAAGCGCTGCATGTTAACTTTTTCTCGAAAATCCAAAATAAATGCTGGGTGAGGGAGATCTTACCTTGGTCAGTCTGGGGAGAGGATAAGGATGTGCTTAACAATTGCCCCCCCCCCCTTTAAGAAAGGGGGGGGGGAATTGTTAAGTAGATTCAAATAACGCATTTTCGACCAATCAAAATGCAGCAAAATTCTAATTCTCAATAGAAAACTCAGTGCTAATTTACTGCTTTTATTGGCTCTTTTCCAGTCACCACTTTCAAATTCAATTTTGAAAAGCTTTTTGTCATAATGCAATGATAACTGGGGTGGTGAACAAATCGACAACTGAACAGATTTGTTCTTCATACTTGACGTAACATCACGCATTTAACCATAAAAACACGTAAAACAAACATAAAACTCGGTATTTTGAAAGGGGGAACTGGAAAAGAGCCCTTTTATTAATAGGGGTGGCAATTCTGGACCAAGTTAACATCCTCCCCCCTAAACACGTTTAGGGGGGAGGATGTTAACTTGGTTCTGAGTTCGAATGTTCAGCCAATCAGAAAAGAGCATTTTACATGCAGCGCTTATCAAAATTATTTTAAATTCAACGCTGGGGTGGAGGATCTTATTTATGGGGGAGAGGATGTTAACTTGATCCGGCAATTCTTAAGTAGATAGCAACGGGGGCAATTGTTAAGTAGATCCGAGGATAATAACATGAATGATTATTAAGTTCTACGTGACATAAGGGCAGCCTGCTGTTCATTCATTTGGTACTTAGGGCTCCTGATAAGATTTTAACCTGGTTCGAGTTCAACTGGCCAATCCAGTAAAACAATATCAGTACCTCCTGAAGCGGGACATTTAAGTCCCTGATGGTCAATTAAGACTAAGTATGTCTAAGCGTCACGCATACTCATATAAAAAGAATGGAAATAAACTCAACAGCAAATAATATGTGAAGATGTTTTTAATAATGGCTCGGCTGATAAAAACATTGCCAATAGAATGAATACTTTAATTTCTTTCCGTTTTTTGGCAATTTTCTTGTAAAATTGATATACAATTTCCTTTGATTTGAAATGGTTGGTTTATAATAACACAAATCACCAATTTGTATTTTATAGTAAGCAAATATTCAGGTCGCAAGATGGCGTTGTAAATTTCCCAGAACAGTTTTGTCACACAGTATTCGAATTTTAACTTATATGATTATCATGATCAATTTTGGTTGGTTTTTGATTATACGTTTTGAAGTAAAGTTAACAACGCGGATCGCATGAACCGTAAATTCCCACCCACGTCGATTTAGGAGGGAGAAAATATGGATTTTTTATAAGCTAATACTTTGAATATAGCCTTCATTCGTTGAAAACTAACCGTATTATTTAAGAAAGTAGGATTAAAGCAATAATCGAGGTAATAAACTGCATACAAATGCAATCCCGCATAAAAATGTTAAAACCGGGGCTAGGTCTTTTACAGGGTTGGCAAAAAAGTGTTTTTTTTAGAAAAAAAACGTTTAAAACGTTCAAAACAAAAAAAAACGTTTAAAACACTGTTTTTTTTCAAAACGTGTTTTTTTTCTATATTCTCGTGAGAAAAAAAAATGCACAAAAATAATTCAATTATCTTTGAGTAATCTCATGCAGAAAGCAAGTTTCCCAACTTTCTCTGGTCCCAATTTGTTCCTCAGATCAGAATGAATGAAGCCCATCGTACTAAATGCGCGTTCGAGGCCCGCGGAGCTGGGAATAAGGGCAATCAATTTCAGTGCCAAGTCCAACAATTCTTCCGCAAAATTCCCAATTCTCCGATTCTGGGTTGTTTTTGCGGTTGTTTCTTGAAAAAAAACAAAAAAAAACACGTGAAAAAAAACGCCTGTTTAAAACAATGTTTAAAACATGTTTTAAACACCAGTTGTTTTTTTTCTGCCAACCCTGGTCTTTTACCAGACCGACCTTTTACCAGACCACAATGCAATAATTCAATTAAGATAATTTTTAGTTAGTGGAAGATTCGAAAAGGAAGCGGTTAGAACAAACAAAACTTCGCTGAGAAACCGTGAAATCATTGTCTTTAACCAGACTAAATGGCGCCTTTTTATCTGACAATCCAATTTGTTTATCGAGTCTGGTAAAAGGTCATGTTATAACTTTTCTGGTAAAAGGTCGGTCCCCATTAAAACCAATGCTAATTGCGCGTTTGTTTGATATACAAATTTTATTCAGAATTATTTTGCAGAACTAATACATGCATGGGGAGGGCATTCTATAGCGCCCTAGTGGGGGAGAGGGGGAGGGGGGATTGTACGGTTGAACCCTCGGATCTATTATTAGTTGCCCCCCCAACCCCACTTCAAGAAAGGGGGTACATTTTAAAAACACACCAGTGTGCTAAATTACTGCTTTTATGTTAATGGGCTGGCAAATCTTCAGTAGATACTAAAGGAGGGGCGATTGCTAAGTAGATCCAAACCCAACCATCCTCCCTCCCTCTCGCCCCCTTCCCCCCCTTAAAAAAGTTGAATAGGGGAGTGTGTTGAAATTGATTCCAAACTTGGAGTTTTGTCATTATAGGCTTTTCAATCATTAAGAATCAAGCATTTATGATGTTAACTTGATCCTGTGTGGCTTGTTTGGCTTGGCTTTTCCGTTTTAAGAAAACACCTCGGTAGACAAATTATTTGTGGAGCGCGCCCGGTTATCAGTCAGAAGTCGCACTCACCCTTAAGTGACCAACCGTAAGATTTCCACCCAGCTACGTATTGATTGTGAACTTTAATTCTGTATAAAGTATGCATTTCGAAAAACCGTACAAATACAATTGACTTTTGCAGTTTTCACGAGGGGTTGCATTCGATTGCTGTTAATTACCTAAATTATTGTGTTGTCAATCAATTGTTTGTAGAAACACAAAATAACAAAAAAATAACAAATAAAGTAGTATAATTTTGGGCTGCCTTGAAGTAATATCCTGAAAAATCCAATTTGTCTTGGATCAAAAGTAATCTCAACCCCCACCCCATTCTCGCGTACGGATAGATAGCTCAATAGGTACTTGAGATATGTTTATAACACTTGAAAACAGTTTGAAAGATATGACGTCATTAACCAGATTCTCCAACGAATATGGAACGCCAAATATTACAAAACCAAAGCTCAAAAATTGCACTCTCAGTGAAAAAAAATCAATGAAACTAAAGGACATACGGAGATTTTTTTGTCCTAAATAAAAACAAGACTGTTCGTATCAAGGTAAAGCCCTGCACGTTCGGTCTATGGAGCAGTAATAACGTGAAAAAGTTAGATGTAAAGAGAAAAAAAAACGGAATTTTTGTAATTTGAGGTTTTTTGAGAAAGCCATCTCCTCAAAATCATCTTTTTTGCGAAAGCATTATTGAGTATTTAGGTGCCGCAGCGAACAGTTTTTGGTGTTCAGACACAAGGCTACAGCATCAATCCTGCTAACTCTATTTCCTGGATGAAAGGCGATGGTCGCCAAACAAAAGTTTCAAAAAAAAATTCTTATAAATTTAGATTTTTCATTTTTAAACTTTTTCTTGGTTTTCATATAACTGAACGACTTGAAAACATATTATGCGGCTTGAAACGATGTATTATACTGTGTAATACGATGTAATATACTCCCATATATTAACATAGGCTATAAAATATCCGGTCCGCACCCTATGTTTAAACATACGGAATAGATTTCCCAAAGTTATATGATAGGGAAAAGAATTGGTAAGGTTTCATGGTTTGAGTGATGTAAGAGAATGGTAAGAAAAATGGTATTTTTTTTTTGGATTTTTTGTGGAAATTTCTAGTTTCTTTCGCGAAAATTTCGGCGCGCGTTACCTAATTGTTAAATATCATTGGTGTATTACGTACGTGGGCGTAGATTTTCCAATGTAATAAAATTAGTTATAGGTTTCAGAGTTTCAGATGGTAAGATGGTAAGTTTCGAGAAATAAAAATTTTGGCGCCCGATTTACCGATACATCAAAGTGTAAGTTTCCAAAGGGAAATATTAAAAGCCCTATGTATTAAGATGGGGAATAGATTTCTCAACGTCCTATAATGAGTATCACTTGGTAAGTTTCAGATGGTAAATTTTTGTGCAAAAATTTCAAGTTTTTTTGAAAAAAATCTTAAGTTTTTGCAAAAATCTCACGTTTTTTTGAGAACATCTAATTGATTTTGAAAATTTTTTGCAAGTTTTGGCTAATTTTTGTAATTGCTTTTCATCTAATCACAAAAAACCAATGCTATATTATGTGAAAAGAAAGAAAAGCCAAATTGTTGATTAATTGGTATCATGTTACGACAATTACTTGAAACTTTGATTGAAAATATGAGATTTTTCTTCATTTTTTGTTGGAAAAAATACGATAAAATGTGATCTAATTTAAGCCAAGTTGCGTGTTTCATAGTGTTGTGAATACTAAAAACAACGCTCAGACCATTGAACCCATGCTGAAACTTTCGAATTATCGGATGAATCGTGAAAATTACCATACTTTTGAACAAGTAGTAAAAGTGTTAATACTCAATATCTATCTTTGTTTTCACTTAAAACCTTTCATATGAAATTTTTACAATTTTTGTTGTCAAGATAAAGGAAAAACAAACTTACTGAAGAAAAACCTCTCCATTGATTGTTGATAGCAATAATAAATGAAATTTTATGCAAAAAACAGTTCATGATTTGACTTTTCCTTGTTTTTTGTCAAGGAATAAAATCAATGCAATTTCTGAAGAATTTCAAAACTTTTGCTAGGTTGACCAAATACAATTTTTAATACAAGTTTTTATCACATTTATTGAACTATTTAAAAACGGCAAATGTTGGACGAAGTTTTAGACAAACTTTTCAAAAACTAGATCTCTTATTTGACAAAATTCTTTAAATTTTGCTTGAAAAACAGTTTTTTCTCAAACTCAACAGACTTTTTACTTATCATATGTTGGACAAACCGATCTTGATACCGAACCGACTGATACCGAACCGATCTTGTTAAAAACTAAACATAAGCTTAATAGAAAGTTGTTTGATTTCAGCTAAAACTTCTTCATAACTGTTCATGATCTCTATTTTGCTTCGTCAACATAATTTATCATGATTTTTTCTAAAAAGTCTTATTTCCTAAGTTGATTTCTACATTCTGCTTTTTGTAGTGTGTCGTTATTGAATTGACTTTGCATAACAATTCAGACAGCACCAGCGAGTTTAGAGGGAACATAGTGTCAATTGAACGAACAATTTGCTGGTAGAGTTGAAATTGGTGGTAAGCCTCAAATGTCTGAATTTTGCTTTGTATTTTGTGCAAGCGTACGTTTTGCAGATAAATTTTCTTTCATTGAGTAAGGATCTTGAATGCCGAAATACAGTTTTTTACCAATTACAATCAAATACTTGCAAAGTACTCGTAAAGTCTTTTTTTTAAATTGATTTTGCCAAAACTTTCTACAAACCGGCTAATTGAGAGAGGAAAGAAACCATTCAAAGCGTTCATAATAAAATGCATAATACATAAAGAAAATGAATTTATAGGTGTATTTTTACAAAAAAAATTGTGAACGTTATAAGAGCAAACCAATTGGTTTTTATCGGAAAATTTTTATGGCAGTTCTTTTATAGAATTACGCAATGAAACTTAGTTCTGACTTTCTGTTTTTTCTCTAAATTCACCAAAAGAACGCTTTATGAAATTTAACTCGGAAAAGATACATAGACACAAAACTGCATCAATTGAAAACTTTTTAATATAAACCTTAAGCAAGCCTAATTCAAAATAAATCTAGAATTCTTCCTAACTTTCCAATTGAAAGAATATTGTGGCAAACAAGAGCAAAAATAAGAATTTCACAGAACAACTTTTTGATTTGTTTCATGTTAAAGATCATATAAATGGAGAGAATGTACATCAAATTCTGCTAAAGTTATCAGCTAGGTTAAAAAATTTTAGCAAAACTCTTTCTACTTTCTCTAAAAGACTTTTAGAAAAACTAAAATTTTGTATATTTTTCAAACAAAATTAAATAAATGTAGATTTTAACAGCGGTTTTTTGCTTTATGCTTCATCTATTATCTTCCATAAGAACAATTTAAGCTTGAGTTCAACCAATAATATATATACGTTAATGGGAAAATGTAACAATTAACGGAACGATCTCGGAGTGCTGACTTCGAAAAAAAAGTATCCATAAAACATCTGAATTTTAATGTATTTATACTTACGTTATCAACATTAACAAAAACTCTGATGCCTTACACACAAAATTACCGAACTTGACTGTTTTTATAATGTATTTTTTCTTAATCTATTACTTATAACCTAAACTAAAGCAAAAATCCTAGAAAATTAAATTCTTATTTGTTTGTCCGGAAATTTTGAATTAATTTAAAAGTGAATTTCCAGTGCAAATTTTGGTATAATTTCTTGAAATGTTAAAGATCCAATAAAATTATCTAAGTTTTCATCTTTTGTCATCGTCAGTTATCAAAACCAGTAAAAAATCTTTATTTTCGAAGCATCAGCCACCCTTTATCTGCTTGAAAATGCACTACTCTATGATCTCAACCAAAAACACTAATTTAGGAATCTTATAAAATGATTGCTTGGCAAAATGAACCAATTAATCGATGTTTTATAATTATCCACTACTTTTGTTACAATTTCTTATCAAATACTTCTAGTTAAAAAGTCGAAATTTGTCTGAAGAAAAAAAAACCCACCCCGAGCACACATATTCCGTTACTTTCGTATCGAAATTCGGAACAATAATCAATCTGGTTTAACTTGATTGATTCGTTTTAATACTCCGATGTGGTTTCAGTGTATTGAGAAGCGTCATATGATCTGTTACCACTGTGAAATTTTTGCAGTAAAAAGCAAGTGAAATGCTCCATTAACAAGACTACAGCTCAGCTCGTGCCTTGAGTTTTTTATCACAATTGTTGGAATACTTTGATGCCTATGAAGTGACAATCTATCCTGTTCCCGCTTTTTGTTCCAGTGCGCAAACTAGTCCGTCGTGTGATGCGTCGCGAACAACGACCGTTTCTTTTGTTTGGTTATAAGGTTTTTGTAAAAGAACTAGCCTCATTTGGTTTCAAGCAACTCAAAATTTTCAATATGTTTTTTGCTCCATACACTTTTTTCATCCGTTTTCAGCAGCGGTCGTGATCCTAGAGCATCCTGTGCTGAGCCTGGTAGAAATTTTACCAAGTGTTATATGGACCGAATGGATGATCGCAGTTGTTTCCTGCTTTTTGGTACGGGTAGCTTTGCTATCGCGCCAATTTTTCTAATGAGTGGTTTTGACCCTTCTCTATTAATGTTGAATCTTAGTCACTCTATGTTCCTTTTCATAGTTCGGCATTTCGCTAAAATCAGGAAAAAATTGATGGAAATCTAGTTTTTGAAGACAAGATTCTCTGCTCTCCACGTGTTCCACGATTTCTACGTGTTTTCCACGATCGCCTTTAGTGACTATTCGGATATCATCTAAGAAACAGTACGTACCCTGAAGCCCTGATAAAATCTTATCTAGCGCCTGTTGAAACCTAGCCGCCTTGTCGGTCAATCCGTAAAAAGCCACCTAGAATTGGTAAAGCCGAAAAGCCTGGTAGCGTTTCCCCCACTTTGCTTAAATTAGTACGGGATTTGATTGTAAAATCTAATGGTTGCTGTGAGATTGCTTATTTCAGTCCGAACTTGGAAAAACAGAGTGTCGGCTTATTCGATCGGGTAAATTGTTGGCAAAACATTAGTATGGTAATTTTAGGCATCTGGTAAACATTTTTTTGTGTGGCTTTGTTCTAAACTGTAAAATCTAGTGCAAATTGTTTAGATAATACACCTTCAACTATAATAATAATAGCTAAACGAAACTTTTATTCGGACATCTATAAAGTTTTTTATGTGTTTATGTTTTCTGGGCTGTCTAATTTTTTGTGATTTCTCTTGCAAGTTGATTGTGATGCGCTTACCATTTTTCATGCGTAGCTGTGAATGAAGAAGTTAGTTGCCAATCTTAGCCATGTAAGCAACCCATTGAATTTTTTAGCTAGATTCACTTTTAAACCACAATCTGCTAAAGAGGTTTCTACGATCGTTGCTTGCCAACCGGCCGATTGTAGGCTTAGGTCCACGATCTATGTCCAATAGGTTTTAATGGCTTCATGGTTAGATATAGTGGCCACACTCACATTAGTTGCTATGAATAAAAATTCTAGGTCCCCGATTGTAATTCCAATCATGCGCCCCATGAATTAAATCCTTGTTTGAAACCCAATTTTTGTTGGTCTGATTCATTGGATAAAATGCAACATTTTTTATCTTCTAAAGAAGAATGCGCGTACAATTGTAGATCGGCAACGGTTTCATCATGTCAAAAACACAGGATAAAACTTCGGTATCCGAGCCCCGGTTGCCATTGTCGATAAGGATCGCTGGTCTACTATTTAATTTGTAGACTGCCGTTTATTCTCCAGTGTTTTTTCGATCGACAAATTTGAGGTAACTGATTATTGCTCCGCAGCTGCTACAAAACTTTCCTATTGCAGAGCAAGTTTCTTTATGCGTGCGGTCACATTGTAGTCTATATTCTCCGCACAAATTTGTAATCTCTGATCGTGATCATTGTTGCTACTGTCTCGGGTTGATCAGTCTCCCTATTATCATCAACATAGGAATTTTTTTGTGCTTTCTGCATGGATTTTTCTAGATTTTGGCTGTTAGTGTTTTGAAGAAATGCCAATTCTTTTCCATCATTTTCTAATGGAATAATGCCGTATACGTGGTAAGGGTCTAACGCTTTTGTAAGAAAACCCTTTTGCATATCCGAAGTTGCGAGATTGAGTGTGAACAAATCTCGTATTTAAATGTCCTCCGATAAGCCCTCTTCGCAAAATTGTTCCAAGTTCCAAAAAGTTGTACGGAATTTTTATTATGACTCAATCCGCGCCAAATTTTTTAAAAACAGCGTGAATATGTCGAAATGTTTGTTTTTCCAATGGGATTTGAATGTTTCTTCAGCATATTCCACAGTCAGATGCGAGTTGCGCCAGTTTTGCTTGCATAAGATCTTCCAGATCAAACCTCTGATCGTAACATTGTTGTTTTTGTCTGATCGTGATCGTTGATCTTCTTGTTTCGGGTGCTCGGTCTCCCTCTTATTATCAACATGGGAAGTTTCTTGTGATTCCTGGAAAGAGTTTCTTAGAATTTGGGTGTTAGTACTTAGAGTTTTTGCTATTTCTTTCCCATCATTTCCTAATTGATCGCAAATTCTATACGTGGTAAGGGGTCTAACGTTTCTTTAGGAAACCATTTTGCATATCCGTAGTTGCGAGATTAAATGTGAACATATCTCGTAATTAAAAACCCTCCGGTGTGCCTACTTCGCAAAATTGTTCTAAGATCCAAAGACATGTACGGAATATTTCATATGACGCATTCCACCCCTGTTTTCTAGAAAACAGCGTAAATATGTCAAATTCCCTGTTTTTCGAAAGGTTTTGAACGTATTTTCAGCATATTATACAGTCAGAGGGTTAAAACCCTTTGTTCCGTTATTTGAATATCCTATGGCTTTAATACGTGAGCATTCATTTTCCCATTTGTAAATCAACACTAAGCGTTGCACTCTCTGTTATCTAATTGCTGATTGTTCGGGTGTGCATGTTACTGTTTATAAATAGGTTGCTCGGGGACTGCGAGTTTTGTCATTTTTTCTTGCAGATCTTCCAGATCAAAACGAGTTTTACTGATGATGGCTAAAATGACATGCTGTTCCTTTTTTCCCACTTTACCAGTGGTTTTTGTATAGGTCGTTCCCAGAATGCACTAACCCCGAAAAGCTTTTCCTTTTGAGGGCCGCATCATGTGGCCAGAAATTTATGAAGTGTACGCTAAAAACTGAAATTTATTACCCGTGGTCTCCTTTGCTAAGGGCATCTCTACAGACAAAATGAGAAATCAAACCAAAATCGATTAAGATGAAGTGAATCATGTGAACTTTAAATAGACTTGAAGCTAGGCTAGTGTAAATCTCAACACCAAAGATCAAATTCCAAATAAAATGTTGCTTTGAGCACGACCTGTCTGTTTGGCATTCACCCTTAAATCGATTTTCTGCTGTAAGACACATTCATGATTTAAAACATCTCGCATGTATTTAATTGCCTTATTCGTCTGGTGAGGTACTCCATATATGTCTCATTTATACTCCATACAAGTCAGCAATTTTCCAATTTTACAATTTTAATTTAATCCGATCAAGTTTGAAAGGGGAAACAAAGCTTGAGCGTTAACGTGTACAGCTGTTAAAATTTGTTGGGGAATTCAAGAAACTTTTTTGGAGGAGGAAAAATCAGAATTGTTCATGTTATTGTAGTTCCTAGCAAAACGTAAAGGAATGAGCTCTTCCCAAGCAAGAACATCTACGATCTAATTATCAAAACATAACGAATAGCGTTTTAGATAAGTGCGTAGCAAACATGCCAAACGTCGTAATTGAGAGCTGCGGAGACTTTGGATTTGCGCTACAGACTATCGGGGACATCGAAATTCCCTTTAAACTTCAGACAACTCTGGGGGAGAACTTTTTTTTGGGTCAAGACCTGAGGCTGGCTGTAGAATTACACACCAATTTTGTATTGCCAACTTAGTCATATCTGGACATTTATCTAGTTTACAACTCAATTTAATTTGGAAAAATGTTGTAGTGCTGGATAAAACGCCACGCGTAAATAAAGCACCTTTTACTTACAGCATCAAACATAAAACCAGCATTAGTTTGGATCAGTTCGCTGCGATCGTTAAGTGTTAGTGTAGCGATGAGCGCAAATTTTCTGTGAACACGTAGATCCAGAGCTCGGTCCCCGAAAGAGAACGAAAAAAAAACACCACTCCTAGCATACGTAATCCTCACTTTCTTCAAAAGTCATAACAGCAAGGATTTTGGTTGTTACGCGAGCTTAAAACACAACAAGACTGCTCGTATCAGGGCGAAGCCCTGAATGTTCCGACTGCCTTTTAAAGTTTATGGAGCAGTAGGAACATTAAAAATGTTAATTAATTTTAAAAAAAAAATTTTTCTTCTAAAATTTGATTTTTTTAAAATGAAAATCATTCCCCCACACGCCATATAAAGTACAAAAGGATAGATTTCGCTCCTTGTAACAAACCAATTATGGCAAATAAGCTTCTTTCAACCAATTTACCAATTTGGAACGATTTCTAAGACGGATTAAATCTCCGCTTACGCCTTAAGAGCGCGAAATATATCGCTCGTTAATTGTCCCAAATTGGCCAAGATGGCAATCTTTAAACCCCCATAACTTTATGAAAAATGATCATGGGTGAAATATCTTTTCAAATTTAAGCTCAGAACAACAATACCTTTTGAATGATATTAAAATTTTCCGGCTAAAATAGTCAAAGTTTGTTTGAAAAAAAAAACCCGCCCCGAGCACAAATATTCCGTTACTTTCGTATCGAAAGTCGGGACAATAGGGATTAATTTTTGAAAGACTAATTAAAGAAACCAATAAGGATAGCAAGTAGCACATAATTTTCCGACAATAGTCTTAAAAAACAACATTTTTTTTCATTAGTGCCGTTTTTTTCTGAGTGGTGTGATGAAAGGATCTGAAAGGAAAGCTAGAGCTTAGGTATGTTCGACAGTCGAATTTTTTTTATTCCAAAAGACGCTAAAAGTTTTGAAGCTTTAAATTGGGCTATCGTAAAATATTAAGCCTGCTCGCTCGCTTTATTCGCTCGAAATAGGACTGAAAATTAAAACTTTTCAACCTGATTTTCTCAATACTGGGACAATTTTTTGAAAATTTTTTGATGTTCGAATCACAGCTGTCAGGGCTTTAATATGACATTTCACACGACCCATACCATTAACTACTTGTGGTTACCTGATTTTGCGTTGAAAACAAAACAACTAAACAAACCCGAACACAAAGTTCCTCCACACTTTTCAAATGATCGGAACAAAAAGTTTTGGCTCAAGTTCAGTATATGTCGGCGCCATATTATGCACTACTGGAATGAAAAAAAAAGTTTCGTATTGCGATACGTTTTTTCCATCTCAAATGATTTGTTGATTATGTTTTAGACCCGTTCATTTCTTCCCTGGAAAAGATCATTGTGTTAACTAGAAATCCTTTGCGAAGCTCCTTGGCTCAATTTGCCCGGTCACGAGTGAAGATAATGAATGCTCCCGCGTATTTAAAACTTCTTATCATACAATTTCTGTAAAAAGTTTTGTCGTATTTTCTATATAATTTCAGTACGTGCATATAGTTTTTTATTTCTGTGTTATTTCTCAGAACGTAGCAAACCAAAGATTTTCTCAAATAAAAATCCACTGCTGTGGCAATAATCTTAGAGATGCAGTGCACTATGAGATTTGCCATTTAAGAAAACGCATTTATTTTCACACAGAACTTTAAGTAGAACTCAATTTCGTAATTTTTGTTTTGAAAAATACTTTATGTAGCGATGTAAGCAAATGCAAATCAGATACATTGTATTCATTGAACTTTTACGATAAGCACTTCTGCCATAGATTTCAAATATGGAGTTTTATCGTAAGCACCTTTGCGGCAAGAAATTGTATGATAAGTATTTCTTATGTATGAAGGTCAGCCAGGGCGTTCACATCGAAAGATCATTTTCTGGAAGTTAGTGGCCGTGAAAATCAATTCAAAGGGCAGTTTGATTCCATTTTAAAATCTCAGACCGAAAGAACGATAAAACTTACAGAATACGGGAAGCCAATGTTGATCATTTCTTACGAAGATTTGATGGAAAATCTACATTTGCAGCTTCTGAGAATTGCACATTTCCTCGAATTGGACAATGACGCTACTGTATGGCAGAGATCTTTTTGTGCTGTGTTAGACGCTAACTCAAATACAGGAAAACGACAGCAAAAAGTTGATTTGGGCGAGGAAGCCTTGAATCTCATCAACAGAACCAGTGCATACAACATTTTGGATGATTTTGACAAGAAGTTAAGAATGATCAAGCTTCACTATTTGAGGCCGCAAGATTACCCTGCTTAGGGGCGGAATTTTTGGGAAAATAAACAGCAATGCTGCTTTAGGGGGTAAATGTGGATTTTGGACGCACTGTGTTAATCATACACTGTTTTGAAATTTTTCTTTACAAACAGTTTTGGCCTCTTTTCTTTATATTTCACTCATTACGAGGCCAAACTGTGCACTATAGACAGGCGCACAATTTTGTGTGTGCATGTTTCTGGATTCCAGAGACAAGTCGTTAAACACTATTCAAATTTTGTCTAAACTGTTGAAATTTTATCGGAACTATCAAAGAAAATGAAAGAACAAAAGAACAAAGGGAGCGTCCTGGTTGCGGAATATGCTCAAAATTCACAAATGCACAGTTTGGCCTCGTAATGCACCCTCGTCAATTCTGGTTGCCAAACTTTTGCGAAAAACTTCCCTCTTTGGTAAAATTTTACATCCATTTGCGCCATTAACGAGAGAGCATTTTTTTATAGAAAAAAAATTACTTTGCTGCTAAGAAGAAAATTGTGGTTTCAGTGTTTTTCGGAAACCACTGAAAAGGGTTTCACTTTTTAGGTGATTTCTGAAAAGCAACTTGCTCACCCAACCCCTCGAGAGAAAATTCTCCCCTCACGCTCCAGAATATTCTAGATCCGCCCTGATGGTCTGATCTCATATTTTAGACAGCTAAGTGATTTACTCAGCTCAGGGGAATCTCAAAAGTTGTTTCTAAAGATTTTCAAAGTTTTTAAAGTATCTGTAAAAATTGTACAAGCTTGTAAAAACTCGATGCTAACATAATAACGATGAAAACAATCATCCTGCTTTAGACCTCCTACTAGACAAATGGGTAAAAGAAATTTTCAAGTGTACAGATCAACATATTTTCAAGTCAGTAAAAAATTGCGATAGACAATGTTTTCTTTAAATTGGTGAAAATGCTTTAGAGTTTAGGAAAAATAGAAAAGCTGAAACGCTAAGTGAGACCATTGACCTAGGGTAAGTTTAATTGGTGGTCATCAAGATTTTAAAAATTCAAAACAGCAAGTTATAAGCGTGCACACTATATGCGTCAAAAAGGTATTCAAGTCGTTAGTAATTTTAAACCAATCAGATTAGTCTAAAACTGTCAATAAATTATTACTGCCGAAAAATTTTTGCCGATGAAAAAATCAAATAGAACAGAATGCGATTCATTAATTTGATTATATTAGTATGGCCTTGGCGGTAGGGGCGCTTCGCAACGAAGACCTCCACGTTTTTGTAAGCAGTTACGGTATCGGAACCGTCAAGCACTCAGCACGCGTTAAATTGATCGCATCATCTGCTTAATTTGTAAACAGCTGACATGGCTGGATAATATTCAGGCTGGATATTATTCAGTGTCCGTTTAAGCTGGTGCTCTTCGAAAGTTGAACTATATTGTTTTATAAATTTTTGTAGCGCGCTTAGCTTGAAAACAAACTTATTATTATTTATTTTTTAAAATACAAATTTTGAAATAAAGAGCAAGTCAACTGCAAATTTTTCACAGAGGCGACACAACACAAACATGAAGAAAATAAGCCGAAATAAATAAAAAATAATGAAAAAAAAACAATGTTAATCAAAACTTTTGTACATTTCGATAAAATACAAATAGGGCCCAGCTAAAGCTGGAGGTACATATTTGTTATTTTTGAATTTGTCATTCTGATGCGACACGAACTGCGTAAAATTGGAAAATCAACCCACGAGAATATTCTAAATCAGCCCCTGGCTTGATCTTTAGTTAGATAGCAAAGTAATCTACTCAGCTCAGGGGCATCATAAACTTTTCTAAAAATTTTCTTTATGCAGGCTTTCAACAAGCTGTTGTTTTGATTCAACAAACCTATGATATCAGATATGATATCAGACACTTCCGAGAATCATAGTTTTATTATTGTTATTATTATTTGCTGTTTTTGCAGAAGAGAATCCCGCAACCTGTTTTTTCTTACTAAACCCAAAGGTAAATTTTGAATTTTCCGAGGGCCAAAACTTGTTGTGTCAAAGAAACTTGAGTATTTGCAAATAAAAATCTGACAACTTGTTCTTGTTCTTGTAATGAACTCAAAATCTCATAAATGGGATTGTAATTTTCTAGATAACTCAAAGAAATCGTAAAAAAAATCGAAAATTTGACGATACAGATGGCCATAACTTTTTAGCAGAAAAATTTGATTGTAGCCAATTATGCAAGCAAGTTTTTCAAATTTGTTTTAATCATTGAAAGAAAAAATCCAATTTTGTGAGGGTAGATTTTGAGAAAACAAAAAAATCAAAAATATGGGTCAAATTTTCCCGCCACAGTCTTTTTTTTCAAGGCTGCAGACAGAGCAGTAAAGCGAAAAGAGACAAAGGTACTATGCAGGCACAGAGGTGAACAGGCACTAAAAGTCTAGGCAACCATGCCAACAGGACATTTGAATTTTAAATTAGCAGCAAATGAATTTACACAGCGTGAACAAAGCGGACGATCTTTGAACAGACACCAGTTGAGCCGAAAAAAATGCTTTCATATATTCCCCCCTGAAATAACATCGAACAACATTTGCAACTACCATGATACTCCGTTAAAACCGACGAAAAAGTCCTTGATGTGCCGAGGTTCGAACGCCAGACCATAAGGCAAAAGCACCGGAGCTGGTCTAACAAATCTAGGTCCCTATTACAAGCACTTGTTTTTACAACTGTAAGTATAAGCTGTATGGGTAAAATGATAACGAGCAACTGTTGACGCCATTTTTTATACCAGCTGAAGCATAGTGATTATTTAAGAAAGCAATTTTTATACAAGTCCGCACTTATATTCATGGCGTATTTTGCCTGTGATTAGTTTTTGCACAAACTGGAGGGATTTGACAACCGATACTTGACCTATTTTGGACTAACGACCGCTGTATTGCGCTCTATAAAGCGTAAGCGGCAATTAATAAATTAAGGTAAGGGAAGATTAATTTTTTTGCTACTTAAGTAAATTGGTCGTCACGCCTAAAGAGTAAGTCAGAACATTCAGTTCTCTCCTATGCTACACGCAGTCTTTTTGATTTGACTAAAATTTACCGATCAACGAGCTCTGACTTGAGCTCTCAACGAAAAAAAATAACTGAAAAAAATATCGACTGAGAATTCCATTAGCAACTAATTGTTGCTCTGACGTTCAAAGAAAGTGCGGAATATTTTCCAAAACTATTTAGATTTGAATTTGACGATTCGACGACTCTAATCTAAATTGGGATAAATAATGTGCGCTAGTTTGCAATCTATTCAGGGGCGGATCTAGGAGTTTCTCAAGGGGGCGGATTTTCAAAAGTTTTCAAAAGTTTTGTCGACCTTTTTTAAGTGTCCACCAAAATTATTTTTTTGAGCTATTCCAAAGCACTCTAAAGACCGTATGGAGTCAGAACCTATTTTGAAGACCCTAAAGAACCTATTTTGGAAAAACAGGCCAAAAAAATTTTTAGGAATTTTTGGAAAACTTCAACCAAAAAATTGCGTATTTTCGGCACGCGCTCCCCATCAAAAAAGTATAATGGCGCCGAAGGCGCCTTTAGAAAATTATAGGGCCAGTCAGCCACACATGAATATCTCAAAATAGTACAAAGAGGGGAATCTTTGGGTCGGCATAGGATCAAATCCATGGGGGGGGGGGGGGGTGTGAGCGCCTGCTCCTGCGCCTGCGCCTGCGCCTGCGCCTGCGCCTGCGCCTGCGCCTGCGCCTGCGCCTCTAGCCCCCGCCCCTTCTAAGCCCGCCCTTGGTTTTATTTGTTCTATTTAAGCGTGAGCGGCGCTTTAATCAGGCTCAGAAATGGTTGCAATTTGATTTAAGGCAAGCTATGTGAAACTTTTAACACGTTGCTAGACGCTTATTACATCAGATTGTACTTTGCACAGCCTGTGGAAAAGCATGTTTCAAAAAAATCTTTTTAAAAATCAAAACGAGCAGTCTTTTTCCCAATGTAAGAAAAATTTTCAGACTGTATATGCTCGGGGAGATATTTTTCGGTGATTGAGACAAATGGTTTTTCAGCGAGAAACTTCATAGCAAAATGATTAAAAAGATGCCAGCAACTCACAATCAAACACATTCATCCAATATATATATATATATTTGTAAAATGATGCGGTTTAAAAAAATTTCGAATTGAGAAAGAAATTTTCACTGAGTTTATAACTGTTTATAAAATTGTTTCCCAGTGAGATTATTGGGTTAAAAAGTTTAGACATTTTTAATCGAATTATTTGAGCTCCCCAAGACCCATTTCAAGCCAAGAAAAATTTTAGAATAATTGTGAAAGTAGAAATCTCATGCATCAACTTCTGGATAAACCGCAAAATCTCAACTTATACTTTTGGACCAACTTAAACTTTTGGATTTGGTAAAAGTACAACTATGAGAGTTGAGTCGAGTACTTTTTTTATATTAAGGTCCGTCTAAGTTCTCATGCTTTTCTACTGTTACAAGATCATTTGATTGACTGGCACCATGTGTATTTCGCATGTAATAATTTGAAAATTAAGTTGTGTATAATTTTTTAAATGGAAAAAACTCGCATAATGTGTTTTAGAAAATATCCAGATGAAAAATTGAAAATGAAATAAGATTTATATCCAGCAAAGAAATTGTTTCAACTTAGTGCACGCTTTACAATCATAATTGAGATTTGTAAAAAAAAAAACCCAACTTTGACAATTTGTTTAAAATTTTCACCTTAAAATGGTGTGCGGAGAGGTAATAAGAGTTGAGGAAACCAGAAAATATTTCGAAAATTAAAACATACTGAGACAATTTTCTGAATGGAGAATTTTTATTTATTAAACAATAAGATTGCT
Organism: Symsagittifera roscoffensis; assembly: GCF_963678635.1. NCBI lineage: Eukaryota > Metazoa > Xenacoelomorpha > Acoela > Convolutidae > Symsagittifera > Symsagittifera roscoffensis. Next base: position 13,666,266 of record NC_087062.1, on the reverse strand, counting down.
CTAAGTGTCTCAGCCTCAAGCGACCTGTCAAAGGACCGGCCTATCATAGTATCCAGGGGCACATTTAAAGGGAGGAGCGGACGGCTCCTTCCCGTCACTAATTGGACCCACTCAACAACGAAATGACATTCATGACATCCATTTTTGTTTCGTGACAATCATTTTTGCTCAAACAACCTAAATTTTCCTAAAAACGCTTTTGACGCCGTAGAAAATTAATAAGATAGGATCTATTCCACTATTTCCTAAAATCTCAGATAGGAGATACTTTTATAGGAGGGTCAACCGTGGAATCTCGTTTCATATTAGTATACTTCATTCTAGACAGCAAATTTTCTTGGTTTTATTCGTTTCGTTCAAAAAAGTCAATTTCGTAACAAAACAATTTCGTCTGAGTTCAGAGATTTTTTTATTTTCTAAATTGGCTGCTATCCAAATTAGCCTCCCCGATTATCCCCATACAAATACAATCCTTTATTACAATTTAGTAATCCATTGTAATTTACACGTTTTTTTCGAATTTCATGTTTTATAAAAACAAATTAATTGAACTTCAAAAAAATTCCTTGCTGTGGGAAATTTCTACGTTAGGTTATTAGAGAAAAAAAGATAGAATGGTTGATCTGGTGGCTCAAAGCAACATTATTTTAAAGCTTGATTTAAACGCAAACTTCAACTATTTTGTCAAACTCCAGAATCATTGTATATATGCCCTAATTTTACAGCAATGTTCGCAATGTTTTGTAATTCGTTTTCTGTTGAAAATGACAACCGTTTTGTGTGAAAGCTTCAGCCTATAAGATCGTCTAACAATTCTGATTGGTTAAATGTTTTCCATCATTCGGTACCGCCATCGTGTGAATACCCCCCTGTGTGTCCTAAGGCTGGAAGCAAACACCACAGCCCAAGTTACAGGGCTCGTTTCTGTTATACGAGCCTAATTTGAAAATTTTCTTGTTTTGTAATTTGCAACATAATGCTCGAATCTTATTTGTTGAAATTACTTCCATTTCAAAAAAGTATCAACAAAAACAGAAACTCAATCAACAAATTCAACAAAAAAGGCCGGTCAAATTGCAACTTCGACAAAAAACAAGCAACATCCCTTCTTTCAAATGCTGATCAACAACGAGAGCACAATAAAACCTCGTATAAATTAACTCATTAAAAACTTTCAACATAGTTCGGCTTCATCAAAATTTAGAAAAAGTTTTTACAATCCTCAACAAGGATAGCCGGTTGCTGTGCAAGTACCACAAAATACTCTAAAAATTTTCTTGAACTAAATTCTTAGAACCATAGTCAACCATGTTCTTAAAATAACTACACGAAAGTTTTTGTTCATTTTTTTTCCAATTCGTTGTTTTTTGTGCGTGGTGTCGTAAAAGGATCTGAAGAAAACCTGAAATTTAGGTATATTGGACAGTCAGTATATTAGACAGTTTGTCGGGCAACGAATTTTGTTGCAAATGACTAGAAAAAAAACCATCAACAAAATTCGAAAATTAAAAAAAAATCAATTTTTTTTTGCAAAAACGTTTTTGAATTTTGAAGTTTTTTATTCCAAAAATGGCGCTTAAATACTTCAAAAATGTTTGCTAAAATATAATAGCGGATCCTTCTATAAAAAGATTGCTCGCTTTCTTTAATTGCTTGCTCGAAATTAGACTAAAACTCCGAGCTTTGAGACCCAATTTTCCCGACACTGGGACCACTTTTCTGACCGTTGAATTTTTTAACCGTCGTTCGAATCAGGGTTAAAAAGGCTTTAAAATGATATATCACTTGACTAATTCCGATGATTTTTGTTGTAAACCTTTTCGCTTGAAATAAAACCAAAATTCAAAAATTTTCTACTGGTTTTTCTCGACACTATATATCATTCGATCCATCCCCATGATTGTTTGTGGTACCTGATTTTGCGGGCAAAACAAAAAAGAAAAAACTAAAACACACCCTTATATAAAATTCCCTCCCCTTTTTCAAATAGTCAGAACAACAAGGTATAATGAATGTTTCGAAAATATGTTATAAAGTTTTTCATTAAAATTTATTGCCTCGGGAATGTACAAAAGTTAAATAATTTTTTTTTAATCAAAGCCTAACATTAAAATAATTACCAGCTTCTGAATTGAGAAAATATTCTTTTAGGCGTTGCATTATTTTTTCAAGCATAAAAAGTAATTTTACAATCAGAAAACAATTACATGTACAAAAAGTAATGCGCAATCAGAAAGTCATCAATAAATTAACTTCCTTATAAACGTCACTAATTAAAGCAGCGATTACTTAGCACAACTGCTTCGCTTCAGACCATCAGAAAAGGCATCGATATTAAGAATTCTAATTTTCAGCTCGAGTAGCTAACAGCTGAAATCACAGAAAACCCTATTCTGATTTCAATCTAACCCACAACTTAAACAAAACCAGATCTGGCAAACTTCAAAGACATATTCCGGTATTCAATTGGGTGCTAAATTTGATCGAGAGAGAAGAGGACTAGTCGTATGCACGAAATTCGAGGGGGACAACTTAAACTAGTTTCTCATTCAAAACTTTTCAACAGGAACTTAAAAAATCTTTACCTCCTGTACAAGTTATGGTTTTTAGTGTTCTGAAAGAGCTCGGAAATTCTATTTGGTCGACCTTGGGTAAAATCGAATACATTTCGCACTTTTTAATACGCGTTGCCCTATTTTCTATTGTAATCTCCAGTCTTAAAGTCCAGAGGGAAATAGTGAGACAAATTTCAATTTTCATGTCAAAATTAATTTTCATTTAATAATGGGTAAATACTATACTGTGTTTGTTTTATACGGAACAGTCTGCTTTCAAAATTTTAACACTTAGGTTTTTGATATTATTGTATTTTAATTTTTCATTATGGTGCTTCAATTTTTAAGTTTATATTTCTTTTTTTTTTGATCATATTATATGAAGTTCTGAACTGAGTCGTGAATTGACCTAAGCCGCGATCACCCGGCGTTAGTTTCTCGGCCTAACATCCCTAGTCTGGAAAGGATTTCATAGTCGCAGACAAAGTCTGGAAATACGGTATGTCGGTCACGATAGTCAGGAAATTCAGACGTAATAGCCTGCAGAGTCACCTAAAAGTTAACGTAAATTTGGAGAAACAGTTTTCAATTTTGACTATTTTTGAATAACAATTGAATTATCTTATAGATTACCTTAAGTAACTACTTAGGCTTCAAAATGCAGTGTTAAAAACTAACAAGTATCACAGAAAATCGGACCACAAAAAAAACATAGATTTTATTGCCAAATTGTAATACTTTTAGTTCGTTCGGCTTTGAACGGATCTGAACGAAAATCTAGAGGATGAAGGCCGTCAATAGTGAGAGTAGAATATGCATATTTGATAAACGTTTTTATCAAAATTTTTCTTGAGAAGCAAAATGCAAAAAAAAAAATTTTCATTTTATAAAAAATTTTTGAAGATGTTTTTGGGTATTTATATGGAATTTTTTGTTTAGGAAAAAGCAAAAAAACGTTTTATAATTCAACATTCAGGGAGTAAAATTAGATTTTTGCGCCTTTTTTGCGTAGTATGAGCCTGCTCGGTTGCTTTAATTCTTCTAAACTAGACCAGAAATTTCCAAAAACTATACTTCCAGGTTTCTCCACATTGTTCGAATCCTGACTGCAAGGGCTTTGATATGATTGAATACTCAAACCCTCCCGACTAATTCACCCGAACAATTTTATTTGCAATGAATCTGTATCAAAGAGCATGCTTCTTGTCATTGCCAAGTGTATTCGTTACGTTTTGTTCTGAAATTCAAAAAAGTGACAGCTAATAATACTGCTTCAAGTTTTATTTTTAGATCGTTTTTTCCGTTTGTGAATCATTTCTAGGCAGGATTTTTTATATAATCTGACTTAAATTATAGCTTTCAGCCACTGTAAAAAAAGATTTTAGACAATTTCAATTATATTTAAGTCTTTCGGGGCTTCACACTGCTACGAACTAAAAATTGAATAGATTTCTCATCCGCATGTGACTGATCACGTGCTTCATGCATGCTAAACCAAATTTGCTTGCTTTTTTTTATCCACTAAATTCTCGGAATTGAAACGACTTTTATCAATACTTATTGTTCCGACTTTCGAAGAAAACGGAATACTAAAGCTTGGTAGGGTTTTCTTTATTCAGTCAAATTTCGGCGATCGAAACAATAGTTTTTAAGAAAATATATGCCCCATTAAGGATATCAACTCCTTGAAATCAAATTTGAAAAGATATTTCACCTCCATTCATTTTTTTGCGAAGCTTTGGGAGTTTGAAAATTGCCAAGTTGGCCATGCTCTGGACTAATTTATGCGCACTTTGAAGATTTTATTTATAATCCTGAAAATGTGACTCGCATTATTTATGCATGGCGGTTTATTCCACAACAAAATCATTCCAAATCGAATTGATAGTGGCTAGTCTGTCGTACTAATTTCGAACGACACAAATTTTCAGACTGATCTTTGATAGTATCAAAAATTTATAGTTTATATTAAGGGGCAGTCGGAACATCCGAGATGGCTTAAGAGACAGTCGGAACATTCAGCGCTTTGCTTTGATATGCGAGCAGTCTTGCTGAAGTGCGCAACCTATTTCGGACAATTTTCTGCTGATATTTCCGACTTTCTCCTTTTTGTGCATCTCTTTAGATAATGTTCGATGCTTTAACTTCTTTTCAGCAATTCTAGTTTGGCCCAAAAAGGAATCCGAAAAATCAAATTATGAGCATGGAAATGCGCAGTTAGAAATTTCGTACTCTCAATTGGGAGCGGGGGAGAGGAAATTTCAAAGAAAAGGAAAAAAAATTAAACTTTACACAGAGAAAAGCGTCGCTTCGCAAACACTCGCGAGAAGGCGACAAAAAACAGCTTGGTAAACTGCAATAAGAAAAATTAGAAATACTCCTCGAATTAGTAAAAATTCGGCTAGCTCTCGGATTCGATCAGACTAACCACTCAGCCACGGACTAACCACTTAGGAGTCTCACGGACTAACTGCTCAGCCAAGGAGGCTAGCCACAAATGAAGCAGAGAACATACTGAAATTTCCAACGCTACAGAATGTGGTTATAGCAAAATAGCTACTAAAAATACTAATTTTAATGAACACTTTCGTTTGCGAGTTTCATTTGCGAGTTAGGTTAGAAAAAAAGAAGGTTCGTACTAATACACTACGCTGCCCCTAGTGTACAAAATTTTTCTGAAAATTTTATCAGAATTTCTAAACATCCTTTGTTTCTGTCATTTTGAAAACAAAAAAAAAACAGTTGTAACACACAAGGCTTTGCGCTGATGTTAGCAGTTTTGTTTTTATCCTGTTAGAAGATACAATTTGCTCCCAATACAAGTCGATTTAGCCTAACTTATTTCGCTACAACAACCTCAAAAATGCTCTACAAAAATTCTGCAAGTAGAAAAAAAGATCTGCTGCCCTGCTTTATCATCTGCCACACTTGTTTATTTTTTTCCAATATTGAGATTTTTTTAATTTAGGGGATAAGGCGCTTTTTCTCATGTCGTTTTCATTTAACTAACTAAAGTTAAGCCAATTTTGGGCAATGAAAAACCCATATAAACTGATTAGATGCTCCTTTTCAACCCATGATTCACATCCGCAATTGAAGTTAGTAAAGCCTCATCATAGGTCATACATCTAGCAAAAAAAATTTGCGCGTGATAAGATGCGAGCGAAAAAATTAATTAGGAGAAAATTAAAAAATTTTAGTTTCACGTCAGCAAGGATTTTTTTTTACAAAATTGGATTTTTTTGTCGCATACCATCCACCCCCACAAGAACGCAAAGGAAAGCCAAAAACGATATGATGAAAATTACATCTATTAGCGTTAAATTTTGGATCATTAGCTTATCCTTAACTCTTTTCGGATTGATTTCTGAACCGAACTAAATCTCCGCATCCACTACGTTTTATTAGATATTGGTAATTTTACCAATATTTTAAATAGTTCAACTTTTCAGACTGAATAAAACATAAAAGTGGCTAGCTTAATATTTGCGATTTAACCAGAGAAACAAAAACAACGATTATAACCATTTTATATACTCGGAACAATAACCATTTTTTTCAGTTTTTTTTCAGTTTCATTGTTGATTCAATTTTTTCTTCACAACTTTAGACTCGACTTGAGCCCCCCCCCCCCAGATATACCAAGTTAATATCTTCCAATCCAGCATTTAATTCGCATTAATTTTGATAAGCGCCCCATGTAAAACGCTCGAATCGGATTGGCTGAAAATTCCTAATTTACAACCAAGTTAACCTCCCCCCTCCCCACCAAACGGCTTCGGGAGGCGGGGGGGGGGGGAGGGGGTGGGGTTGTTAACTTGTTTCCGGAACAGTTTAACCCGTTGGTCAAAATATAGTTGCACAAAATATGGTTAAATCAAGCTTAATATTCAGTTTATTTATCAAATTTTGAGACCTGTCTTGATTTTTCTTATTATCGAGTGATTTAATTTCACCTTTTTTGTTTCGACTATGCTCTGATCTAAAAAATAAAAAGTTAATTCACCTGTGATTTTTTTTCATGAAGTTATGGGGTTTTGAATTTGCGACTTTTAGGGCCATGCCATTTTTGGGTACTTTTTGGAAAGTTTTGATGCAAAACGCAGTTTTGATTTAAAAAAACAATTTCGACAATTGTAAATTATAGTACAGTATGTCTTAATTGTTTCCAATACAGTTACAAATCATCAACATTGATCCAGAAATACAAACAGTTTTGATTATAAATATGCTTAAATCAAGTTTTGAGATGGGTTGGTGAAATTTACTCCATTTGATATTAGATATTTTCCTAATTTTGAATGACGTGACCCTTATTATGACGTTGATAATTTTCAAATTTAAAAAGATATGAAGCTGTAAGATAAAAAAAAGTTTAAAATTTATTTGGTGATTATAATTTAGATGAAATTTTGAATAATTTTGCGAATTATGATTAACTAATTTTAACTAATGAATAGCTAAACTTTCTCTTGTTTCTTATAATTTTCCCCCTTCTACGCCTTATCTATGTCTTGATACCTATTTCTCCCAAAACCTTCAAACTGTTTTCTAGGATTTCTTTAGATAAATTTACAAGCCAGTCAAGCTTCAAAACTCTGTCTTCGCCGCACACCACATTAATGTTTTCTGATGCGTTTTCGCTGTTATGCATCTCTTCTCTAAAATGAAGACTTCGCATGACATTTTTTCCATTAGGCGACTTTAAACCAATATACCTACTTGAAGGTAACTTAGTTTGATTTTTTAGAGCTCCGGAGAATAAACTGTCGGTTCTTGGCAGAATGCACTGATGATGCCATGCTATTTGGCACGCTTGGCTCGAATGAATAGTTTTGCCGAAGTTGAAGGAGTTCTGGTAAAACAGTTGAGTTCGTAATAGTTCAAATCGTGATGCTTTTGGTATGTCAATCGCGTATTTACATCGACGCGCCATGGGCTGATCAGTCAGGAAAAAACTTTTATTTTTATCTTCCCTTGCCAAAATTGCTTCCGGAATATTTTTGTAAATGTGGGAATTGAAACCAACAATTTCGTCCATATCTTGAACAATGACATAATCACTAATTAATCCATATTTGATCATACAATATGAATATTGAGCTGGTTTTGTTCTAGCTCCTTGCTTATATGGGTTGGTAAAATTATCCGGGAAAGAAGTATCGTAACTTTCTAGGAATCCAAGCTCCTTATAGTAATCTAGAACTTTCTTTGAATCCCGCGCAAGAGTGAAATTGTAAAATTTTTCGTCAAGTTCTGCTAAGACTATACGACTGATTCCAGCTATTTTTTGGTACTCAAAATACTCAACTAATCTGGAAAACGAGCAGGGTACAAGTATGACAAATTAAATATGCAGCTTTCTTCTTATGTGATCAATTCCTTCAATTTTTATTGTTCCGACCATTGAAAATAGAGGAATTTTTGTCTTCGGGTGTCTCTCAGATTTATTCAACGCAAAATCAGGTACCACAAATAATAAAACTAAATCTATCAATTATTAGTTTTGAAACAAAAACATTCCGAAACGAAAGAATGTTAAATTAGCACCGAAAAAAGTAGAAGCGGTAGAAAATCGAAAATACCTTAGCAGAAACCCTTTAAGTCGGAAAAAGCCTTAAGACAAGACGTAAGACTTATAAAAAAATAATAAGTCCCCCTGACCCTCAAAACACATACACACACGCAAATTAAAATTTTTTTTCGCTCGTCGAACGACGCAATATGAGGTCATTTTGCCAATTTAAATCCTGTCAAGCGGAAAAAAAGGAACGAAACGAAGCCGAAAAAGTCATTGTCATGGAAAATTATAAACTCTATCAAGTTTTTCAAGCAACTTTTTCAATCCAAAAGGGAGCATAAAAAGTCTGCTGTCCTTGAAAAGAAGCAAAATAAGGCCATTAAACCAAGTAAATAAAAGCCGAAATCATTTGGGCAGAATAAAGTCCTTAAGCAAAAAAAAAGAAAATATACGAAGTTAAAGTTAGTAAAAATACAAACAGCAGAGTTAAATCGAAGCACTAAAAATAAGTTAAATGTTCTTGTGCACAGCAAAAACGACTCTTTGATGTGGCAATTAAGCCGGCAAATCATAAGCAGACAAATATTAAGCCGAAAAGTTTTCTGAAACGGAACATTTATCATTTGAAAAAAGCAGGGTCCTGTCAGATTCGAACTCAGGACCTTTGCCGTCCCAGGTATATTCGTTAGCTTCAGACTAAAAGTGCCAAAGACGCAGCAAAATGTTAACTACTTTTTGATTTAAATCTATACTTATAATTTCTAACTTTGACCATCCTGTGAACGAAATTTGTCGGAATATCAAAAAAACTCTCAATTTAGTGTTGAATTCTAAAGAAAAGGTGAACTACTTAGGTAGAAAATAAGTTATAACTAATTAGGTAGAAGACTTTCAAGTAATTTTATCAACAACCATGTTAAAATTAGAGAAAGAACTAAACTAGGCGTCATTAAACTCAGTGGCTAGCCGCCAGCTTGGTCTGAAAAATGAAAAAATATATATCAGTTTTCCTCGACACAAATTTTTTTTTCGGAATCTGAAAACGCTTGAATATGATACCACATTTAATTCCTTCCCTGTAAGCTTTCTTTGATGAGGTCAAAATGCGCTGACAAACGAACCCCACTCTATAGGTCCTTTCCAATTTCGTGGAGTGATAATAAAAAAAACAAGTCAGTTTAATCAAATAAAGCAATTTTTTCAATCATCCAAATTATCAGATAAAATCGTTTTTTAATTATTTTGCGTGTTGGGAGGGAACTATAAAACAGCTGTGAATCAAGTTCAGATGCTTTATATTCTTTTTTATTATAAGGATCCCAAGTCGATAGCCAATCGTTGTTTTGCATGATCTTGCAAGAGTTAACATATAACCTACCTCGTTTATTAAACGGAAATGCAACAACCTGCAATTGGAAACCATTCGCAAAAGACAACTGGAAAATTTCTCTTTAGCGACAACACTTACAAAAAATGATTAACAATTAAATTATTACTAGTTTATTTTGCAATTTTAAGGGAAGGGTGGTTCTGAAAAATTCCTTGAGCGGGATTAAATTCCAGCATAATTTAACACTGAATAACCAAACAGGCCTAGACCAAGGACAAAAATACCTCTAAACTCTTAACACCTCGGACTGAAATGCCCGACTCATGATTTGACCGAAGTATTCCAAGGACGCCCAATTTTCGACCCACCTGAGATGGTCAAACGAAAGACAGGGTTGAAACATAAATCGAACGGGGTTACGAACCGGGAGTCGAACAGGGTCGAATGATGGGTTGACCGGGGCCGATTCTTTTTCATAGTAAAAATGTTTTATTTGAAAGTTCAGCAAAAAACTTCTTCTCAATCAGAGAATCACGGTAAAAAAGACGAATTAGTCGAATTTTTGTGACAAAGATCAATGTTTTGGTCTTTGTTTTGATTGAAAGTTTAAAACAAGAGACCATGCAAAATTTGAAAAAATGATTTTAAAAAGTAATCGTTACAACCTTTTCGCAATCCAGAGACGATAGTTTTGATCAAAACTCGCACCAAAACATTGCCCTGAAAATCAATAACTATAATTTAATTAGGTTTAACTCGGATTTATCTCTGGATTTAATATTATTCAATAGTTGAGTAAAGCCTAACGATTTCTGGTAGATTCTAACGAAGGCGGACGACGTCCGGTAAAGTTGGACGCAGACGATGTCAAAATCTGACTCAAAAAATGAAATTTTACATCACTGGACTGCTTTAATTGAATCATGAGTCAAGCATCTCAGTCAGGGATGGTTGATTAATTAAGAAAAGTTATGACGATGACCCGCTAGGGCATAACAGTCGTTATGAATTCTTGTGTTTTCAGAGTTGTCTTTTTTACGCGATGTTTTATTGGCGAGTTTTTTGTTCACGCTCTGAAACTGACTGCATCTATCATACTTGTACCTGTAAGGGTTAAAAGTGTTCATGTTATCTGTAATTGCTGGCAAACATATTGCAATCGATAATTGGTTAGTTTCTTCTCTTTTTTTGACTGGTCTAAGCTGACGTTCAACTTGAACTTCATTCGTCACGTTGTGATTTCCGAATTGAATAGAAACTTTTGCAGGGCAATTTTTAGCTCGTTCAAACGGGCAGAAGATGTATAACCCCGGCATGTAGTGCAAAATTGGCGTGTTGTCAATTTTAGAAATTAAAGTTTGGTCACTCAAACATCTCACCTTGCTATCATGTTCCAGTCGCACTTATTTCCCGAATCAAGGTTCTCGCTGTATGCTTCGACCAGTGTGGCGGATTAAGCTGTCGATGTTTGATCAAAATGTTGAGAGCCTATTAAGGTCTGTCTATTGATACATTAAGGCCAGTTGGGCGCAATATAGACAAATTGAAAGAAAAAACAGAAAAAATTGTACACAAAAATCCATTCTCTAGCAAACACAAAAAAATGCATAGATTTAGATTTAAGACACAGATTTGATTAGCTCGAATTGTATGTACTCGGTCAAACATTTTCTCGTGCAAAAACAAAAAGTTTTTTCTTTAGAATCAAGTCAAAATTACTTTCTTCGGTCGAATACAGTCGAAAATTTAGATGGCTAGGGTCGAGACGGTCGAAACATAAACCGCAAACCTTGACCCGGGTTATGCTTAGTGAAAGCAAAAACGACAACTGTTTTCATGGAGCCTGGTCTTTCATCGCAAATCGCTCGCCAGATTTGAACAAACAACAATTTGCCATTACCATCTATGATCTGTCTCTGTAGTTTACTGTCGTGGTCTGAATATAAAACAGATTTTTCTAACTTGGGTTTCATTAGTCTATCATGATTGCTAAATTCAGAGTAGTAAAGTTGAAGATGAAGCACTATTGCAAGACATGCCGTCCATAGAAAATATCGAAATATTAAGCAAAGTTTTTTATTCATTGGCACAAAATGTAAGAGAAACAAATTTTTCACAAATATTTTGAAAGAACAATTTTTTATTTTTAAATGTCTAATTTCTAAACACTGAGTGACAAATGTTACTAAGAAATCAAAAGACAAGATAATACTACAGAGAAAATCTATCAAAGCACATGAGACAATTGCATACCGCTGTTAACTACCTAGAGAAACAATGAATTTCTCCAAAATCAAGAATGAAATAACGGAATCAAAGAGCCGGATACATGGATAGCCAAAAAATAATTTAATTTAGTCTAAAATTTAGTTTTAAAAAACAAAAAATACAAAAATATCAAAAACAAGCATCAATTGCATGTAACCAATACATGTCGCCTGCCCTTACGTTCGGCACGCGTTTCATAGTCAGCGTGAATCAATCTTTTTTTATTTGATGTCTTATGTGGTTTTTTCAGCTATTCGGGGAAAGCCGAGCTAGGGAATAAATAAATGTCAATTCAAAAAATATGTAGTGCTTTTGTTTTACTGATTTTCAGAAATTGTGAACAAAAGGGTTGTGTTAACTTCGTTCATCTCAATTTTTTGAATTATCTTTTAATGTCGACTGTTTCTGTTTGATGTTACGTAGGAAAACGTATCTCGATATACCGGAGTTATGCTCAGACTGAGTTTGAGGGTATCTGAAGTAGTTTTGGTGAAAAATGGTGAAATTCAAAAACATATTTGTGCAATCTCAAGTTATGAGGTTCTCATCTATTGACGTGTTATTTAGGCCAACTACATCAAAAATTAGAAGACTGCAAAAGAAGGTAACTGAAAAAAAGTTGTTTGATTTCTATCCCTCATACTTTGCTGCTACCTTCCTTCTTAATTCTTGTGTTTGTATTTTACTACATTACCTGTTTACTGCAGAATCAATTAACATTAGTTCTTATACAACTAAGCAGTTGAACTCATTTTTAAAAACATAATTCAACCGAAAAATCATATTTTTCAGTTTAAATTTTAATAGCTCAACAACGGTGGACATTAGATGATCAGATGATTCTGTTGTCTGCCATATTCGAATCTCATTAGTCTGAATGAGTCTTACATCAAATTACATTGCTTTTTTTTACCCCGCTGACTGGGGAAATAAATCACCACGTTCATGACTCTGATTAAAAAAGTATTATGTTAAATTCAAATACTGTGCTCAATACTGATGACAATTCTCTTCGGTATCAAAATCAAATTCCGGTACTTCAAAATAAAAAATCAGCATAATTTCGTTGACGTCGTTGTAAATATTGGTCAAATAATATTTTCAAGAAACATCGAAAAAATGTAACAACAGGTTTAAAGCGTATGCGACATTCTAGTTTATGCAGCGGAAACGAATTAACTTTAGAAAACACTAAGAAAAGAAGTAAGCAGACTAATTTTTGACCAGAAAAAAAAACAAGCCAATAGACTTATATCCAAACTTTTAAGAAAAATAATTTCATAAAAGTGTTAGTTGGTTATCCGCCTGCCTGAAGTTACTTGGGAAATTAAATTGACGCAATTTCTTATTAACTGCAACTGGTGCAGAAAGAGTTTTTTTTCTGAGCTTTAAGGTTCGAAAAGCACATTTGGTCAGCCAATAAAACTCTTTCATAAGATCTTCAAAGTTTTCTGTGACTCCCCTTCCTCGCAAAAATTCTCTACCTATTCCAGTTTTTACACGGATTTTTTTTTGCAGAAGCAAATGTAGTGTGAACATATTAGGTATGGCCTTGGGTGCCTGTTATCAGTTCAGTTAGTATTTTTGTGCCATAGTTTTTCCGTATCTTTTCGGCGTTTCTGAGTGTCGGCTTGAATTCCGTCGGCTTATTTTTCGTATTGTTTTTGTTGGTTTTTTGCTACTTAAAAATCTAACAAAATGTTTTGAAAACATAAATCACTCTCCCAGATTCTTCTCAAAAAAAAAACTTAAGCATAAAAAAAAATTCATTTGAAAACTCTGTAAGAACATTTTTTTGTAATGATTTTCAGTTTACCCAAAAATTTTGTTTAAAACCTTGGATGCCTTTGATTGATCAATCAGCTGTTTCGATCATATTTTTTTCTGGTGTAGGTAATTGAGTTTATGGTTTTATCAATATTTTTTGTTCAATTTTGTTAAGTTTTTCAACAGCAAGTGAAAATGTGTTCTCATTGCCTTTTTAATCCATTTTGTTCTGAAAAATAGTTATTTTAATTGAAAACTGAGAACCGAGCCAGGTTGAGTTGCCAGAAAATCAGAATCAATTCCATTTAGTTTTTTTAGCAACTTCAATCGAAATTGCTAGACGATTTCATCCTTTTGCAATATCAACCTGCGTTGCTGTCTGCTTATTTTTTTTAAAAGAAGTTTTTCCTCCAATTTTGCGTAATCTCAATAAGTTAGAACATTAAAAACGGCGACCACGCAAGTTCGAACTGCTATCAAATCAGAAATTATTAATAACGGAGTTTTCAAAAATTTTGTTCAGAAGAGCTAGACGAAATTTTCGTTATGCTATGTCAACTAGTGCATTTGTTTAGTTTCTCCAACTTTGGGTAGTTTCAAAAAAAAAAAAAAATGAAAAACCAAGTTTTTTGGTTTTTTTTGGTCACTAATTTAAAAAATGTACTTATTTTTTCTCACTTGTAGCTAATTTGATTTGTTTTCGATCAAAACTTTTCTAAATAACAGTTCAATGGCACTGCTTTTTCACTAACATTGGGTCATTTTTTGTCTGTTTGATAAAATGTGTTTCTGTAAACATTTTGTTCTTGTCTGATCGGAATATTTTGGAAGCGAAAATCGGCTTGTTTATGGCTTCATTACTAATAAAAACCATTTGAATTTTCGTAACCATTGTCAAGTTCTCGCTTTTCCTTCTCTGTTTCATTCGTTTTTTTTCTGATTTATTTTTGTTGAACTCATGAAAAATCATTTTTAAGTTTTTGAATTTGTCACTTTCGCTAGCTTTGTGTTATTTTAGAAGCGTTTTCAGTTGAAGTATGTTGTGTTTCTTATATTATTTGTCTAAGCTTCTGAAAAATTGAATAGTTTTGTTCGGTATTTATATTTATCTTATTTAAAAAATAAATCGGACTTTGTGGTTTTTTGATCAATGCAGTTTGTCAATGGTTTCAAAAATGTCTTTAGAACCCTTCGATACATAGGATGCAATTTCAAAATGTCAGTAGACGTCAGACTGATTTTGTTGCTTATAACAATTTAAAAAAAGTTTTTGCACTGGTGTTGTAATCTGACTTTTCGATAACTTTTTTCATGGCTCGCAATTTTTGCATCGGAAGTGTTGCGAAGCTCTGATTCGCATCTGAGTTTAATAATTCATCCTTTTGAAAGCTGATATATCAACAAGTTTATGAAACTCGGCCCTTCCCCGATCCCCCATGTTTTTTTTGGCATATATTCGAAAATTTGTTCACTTTTTCCAGAAAATTTTTGGTCATAATTCGTTTTTAGTGCTATTTGGACAGCAGCTGGCGATTTTTGTTTGCATTTTATCAAAAACTATGACAAGGGTCCGAAAATCTCAATTTTGCAAATGTCTTTTTAGCCTTTTTCGGATCTAGTTCTCGGTATACGTCACAGAGGTCGGTATAAAACACGAATTGACAAATTGATCTATTAACTAATAGTTACATTTATAACAAAACTGAACTGTGGGATAGGAACAACATACTGAATAAAGAATCGATTCAAATCAAAGCAATTAGCGCCACTAAGGTAGATAGGTAATTCAATGCTCTTCCTCATACATATATATCATTTATGCAAGGTAATGTACACATCGAACCATTACTAATAAACAAAATAAATTCATAGCTGCACGCTATTTAATTAAACTGTGGTCATTTATTCACAACAAGTCTTTGAACGCTTCACCAGTTATGTCTTTATTTGCCTTCCGATCCAGTCCATAGTCGAAATATATATTTTTCAAAAACAAGCATGGGTTTCCAATATTAAATTGGTAAGAGGCTGACGCGGAGTGAGGGAAATTGGTAGACTGCAGGACTTTTCAGCTCAATTCAGATCAGGACTGTGTAAATGAACATACGTCTCGATTAGTCCGACTTAGTTGCATTTGTAAACCTTCAGTAATTTTCCAAACAACTTCTGAGCATTTAGGGGGGAAATATACTGCTTTTTATGTGCAGCAAAAGACACGTGTCGAGTCGTGTGATGTTGTTAACTTTGTAGGTTTAGGCGGGCGACACGGAATATTTATATTGCAAAGTGAAATCGATTGGTAAACAAGTCTCAGGTCAGGTCAAAGTTCAAATTGCATTGCATCTTCGTATCAAAACTAAACTTGGTTGAGATTTGAGGTTGGGAATCAAGCCACGTAGTGTAAAAGTGTGCTAAAACAAAAAAAAACGACTTAAATGAACATCTACAATAAACCGAACAAAAAAGTTAAACATCAGGGATTTTTTAAAAACTATTTCCCCTTATGGCAATAAAGGGGAGATTCATTAGAAGGTATTAAATTCACACATGCTTAACCATTAAATTAGCTCTCTATGAGTGGAGAAGGATTACTATGTATCATAAGGTGGACAGAAAAAGAAACCCAACATCAGAAATCAATGTAAGCTAATGTGAAAATAATACTTTCACAAAAGTTACGAAAAGGTGGTTAATAGAAAAACTTCCTTTGTAACGGGAAATGAGACCAATTAAACTTACGAATCGTCCCGATCTCTGGCGAGGTAATCTCTTTCAATTAGATTCTCAATGCGCTTTTTGATGACTTGAGGAATTGGCTTGAACCTCGACTTCAGCTGCTCCGTAACCTGAAACGAAGCAAAATCCCTATCTTTAGTTTTCCAATAAACTATGTAGTATGTTTGACCTGGATTCTATTTTTTTTAAAAATGGCACGATCTTTATTGTTGTAGCCAATTTTAGCCCCAATTTATAGCTATTTTCTTTACTCGCAGCGCATAATAAACCTCAAAAATTTAATGAAAAACAGTGACCGCAATTTTTGTCGAACATCTTCAAACAATATGGCCTAAACTATTCCCATTAAACGTTATCTCCAACTTTGAAAAAGAGTTCGACGCGTTTTCTGCAGCCCATCAAATCAAATACAGCTCTGAGTTCTGCGCATAAATTCAATGTGTCTTACCTCCGACACGAGTTGGTTGTGGACTAGCTGTCTGCGCGACTTCATGATTCTCACAATTGCCGCCTCTATCTCGTGTTTCCTGTCATCCTCCACCTTCTCCCTCGTCTCCTTAGTCTCTGGCTCGCTCTCCTTCGCCTGGATATTCGTCACTCTGATCTTGAACAACTTCGAGTAGAAGTCGTCATTCACACAGAATGAGTCAGTGGGCTCTAAATACAACACTCCCTTTTAGATTAATTGAGATGCAAAACAAGTTAGATTCTGGAAATCTGGATCTCTAGGGAGTTTTGAAACCTCAAAAATTTAAACCACTGACGAAACTAGAAGTCGATCACACTTTCCGCGACCTTTACACTTTTGCTGTTCGATAGTGGAGTTTGCCTTCTTTTTAGCACACTCTGAATTTAGCTTTCCCATTTTAATTATGTATGTAAAAACCATGACATTATCGATGTGATATGTTTAGACTTGAAAAAGCGTTTGATTCTGTCCCAAAACAAATTACTTGGGAGTTGTGAGCCAGAAAGGAGATTTTGAAAAGTTTCAATTAGATATCAGAATTTCTTGTTAGGTGCCGACAGAGACTTGTTATAAAAGATACAAATTCGTAATAGCGGCCAGTTAAAAGTGGGATGTCCCAGGGATCAGTCTTGAGTCCAATACTAATTTTAAATTATATGATTTCAAGGCCAGATAAAATAAAATCGAAAATCTTCCTATTCGCAGGCGAAGCTAAATTTTGCCGTCTAATTCTAAGAGATTATGATCAACTCAAACTGGAAGATAACCAACAGGAAATCGACAAAAGATCAAAACAAAGTTTTCTTTCTTTCAACCTACATAAATGCTTACAGATGACATTGCTTAGGAAAAGTAATGATAAAGTTGAGAAGTTTGAAATTAACGGAAAAGATCACGGAAGATAGAACTGAAAAAGACATTAGTATTTGGTTAGACAACAAGATTACACTCGAAACACACGAAAAAAAGTTTCAGAGTCAACTCAATGATTTCAATTGTGAAAAGAACATTCCCGAAACTTACAAATGATATATTTCTAAAAATCTACCAAGTATTGATTCGACCGCACTTGGAATTGACCAGTATTAAATGGTACCCCTGACTGCAAAACATAAACGTATCTTATAGAATATGCATAGAAAACGAGTGACTCCAACAGTTATCAAATTACAATCGCTTCAAAAGTCTCGACTTCTCATCACTTGAATACCGAGGAAAACAGGGACGATGATTGAAAGGTTTAAAATTGTTATAGATTCAACGATAGATAAGCCACTGTCAACCTATTTGAGCAGAATAAAAGAGACTGAAGGAGTAACGACTGCAAGGTAGTATTGAAGGAATCAAACATGGACATCCAGAAAAGACTTTCATTTCGCAAGGACTTTCATTTCGCTTGATTACAGCTCAATTTAATAATTCGCAAAGAGATTTCGAAGCAGTGAGACAGCGTCGAATAGCAAGTATTCTTGTATCTGGACAGAGCCCTGAATGTTCCTCCGACTGCCAAAATAATTGACGAAAATATAATTTTTATAGCCCACAGCGATATCAAGTGCCAAATGATGAAATAAGATCGTGTGGCTATTATGAACTAGCTTTGCATTTGAACAATTCGCAGCATTTTGAACCCGGAATTTCTCACTGCGGTCTAAAAATTCACGCTGAGGCGTTGAGTATCATAGATAAACACTAAAAACCGTGCGTAACCGAGTCGAAACGGTGTATTAAATTACTGAATAAGAAAATTACGAGTGACAAAATTGAGCGAAAGAAATAACCCAAATCAACAAAAATCCCGAAAGAGGCGCAGTGGAGCCTCGAAAGACTTGCGATAATGTGAAAAACACATTGCGGTATAGGACAGTGAATGCAAAAAGACTCGAAAAGTTTCTTAAATTAGGCTGAAAAAATAACTTGAAAAATTGACAAAAAAACAGCTACAAAACTCCATAGTTGTAGAGGATGAATTTCAAAAGCAGCTTTAAAACTATCTGGAAATCATTCAACGAGCGGCAACAAATTTTCGATCGATAACTGTTGAGCCGAAAACAAAATGATACAAAATCGCATGCGAATATATTTGCCCTCAAAATTACACAAATAAAGTGACCAAGCCGATATAACATTAACTGAAATTGTTTAAATATTTTTTAAAATAAAAAACCCAAAATGAGAGTGGTAACCTTTCCAATTACTGAACTTTCAGTTAGAGAAAGAAAACTTCAAATTTGAACAAAAAACATGCTTTAGAAAGTAAGCCAAACAAAAAATCGTACCAGATAAAAAGGTATTCTAAAAAAATCGGAAAATGAACCGACCTAAACTAAGGCGAAAACCAAGATCATGGAAAAAAAATTCGACATTTTTTTTTTGAAAAAATAAATACAACCGGAACCGGGCTTTGCCCAATTACTACTTAAAGGATGATAGTTTTATTTGAATTTTGAAGGAATTGAGCATGCCAGTGATATTTACCATTCCTACTTAATTGACCATTCTGTTATTGACGGGAAAAAAGACTCGTACCCGATTGCAATACCTTTGCTAATCGCAAGGGTAATAACTGGTTGAAAAAAATTTCCACTATGTTTTCATTTTCTAACAATAAAAGTTAATTGCTTATGGTAGTTTTTCAAGCTTATCTACTCATTGCCTACTAAGTTTCAAGAAAATGCCACTTTCTGAAAATTTTGGAAGCGCAAAAACTTAGATGAGTTTGTTTCCCTGTTTGAGTTTGATTCTATTATAGCGT
The DNA here is from genome assembly GCF_963678635.1 of Symsagittifera roscoffensis. NCBI lineage: Eukaryota > Metazoa > Xenacoelomorpha > Acoela > Convolutidae > Symsagittifera > Symsagittifera roscoffensis. The sequence continues at coordinate 13,646,865 of NC_087062.1, read as the reverse complement.
GAGCGAAGCAGCATGGAATCTGTGATCGTTCATTGGTGTAAAAAAAATTTGTTGATCAATTTCCTTTGTTTTTTTTGCATTTTTCTTTATCATTGTTGTTTAGATTGATTGAGCTATCGATGTTTGTACTATCGGGTTCCTCTATAAAAAATTTTAACAAGGACAACCTCGCAGACAGATTTAGAAAAAAGTTTGTAGTTTTTTTAATATATATTTTTTTCTATTTTGTGGAGCTTTAAAATATGTATAAATAATGTATAATCAAGATTGTTTTAAATTTTGGCTATTAATTGCGTCCGGGCAGAGCCCTAAAAGGCTTGCCTTTTATCAAGTCGCTCCCATATTATAAAATATCGTGATTCAACTTTTGCCTGCATTCTGTTTGCTATTGGAGAACAAAACTTTCTTCTTCTTTCTTCGAAGAACTCAATCACCCGCAAAAAAATATACAAAACACATCAAAAATCTAGATTGTCTTTTAAAGCAAACTATTTGGAAAAATAGTCAATAAAATTCTTATTAGCATGAATTTTTCACACACTAAATGGTATAATCATAGATGGCTAAATATTTTTCAATTACTTTAACTTTCTTAGAGCATTCTCAATCACTTATCTTACAAAGCACTTTAATTAGAAACGAAGCACACATTGAGCGTTTAAAATAACGTCAGTGGGAATTTTTCTATTTCTTTTTCAATATTTAAAATAAGTATGCTTCTTCATTGTTCTTCCAAACATTTGGAGACAAGATACCTACTTGACAAAATAATGCAGCAACCATGGTTTTTTTTTTTCAAAAAATTTTAAGCTTTGTTTTGTAAAGACGGCTAGAACGGATGTTTATAACCGCTTAAGCAAGGCAACACAAAATCTATTTCGTATTATGAACCTACGCTCAATTACGTAATAATCAAGCATAGTCAACAGAAAGCTAAATAAACAAATCGAAAACATTTGAATACGTTTCAACTTTCGAAAATATATATCACGTTAAAGCTTTTTTGATATTCAAGCACAGTTTATGCTTGAAAATTTTGGAAAGAATAATCTCAATTAAAGGAAACTGGATCAATGATTTAAACTTTTATTCCCCGAGAAATCTATAAATTAAAATCTACTTTCGAAGCTAGTAGTTCACATTTTTTCGCACCATTTCGGCTTTCGTAATTGGAGAGCGCAATTTGTCTTACTTTTAGCAGATGAATTTGGATTGCACTACAAATGAGCAAATATAATTAAGTGCATTTATAGAGCATTTTAACTTTTTGCTATGAAAGAAAAACAAAAAATTATCAAAACTTAAATAAGTGAAAGTCAACTCATTCTTTTCATATTACTTGATAAACGAAACTAACAATCAGGGGTTGAATTAGGAACGGTACTCACTAACAAAAACCTTAAATAATTCTCAAGACGTTTTTGGCGCAAAAAAATTGATTGCTCATTTTCTGATTGCATTTTTTCATGCATATGCCTGTGACGACGCAGAAGATTGGCAAAAAAGGTTTTTAAATGTTTCAGGACAGTTCGAGAGCTCAAAACTGTCAGTCCAAATTATTTTGATGATTTTCTTTTTTTTCGTTAAATTGCGTTCAAATTGCGATTCAACTAACATTTTCCTGACCAATCAAAACTTTCCGTGTCTTATGCACTAAACAACCAAAAATAAGTATTTTTACATATCTTGATCTGAAGTTAATGTGGTTCAATTTGATTGGTTAATTAGCCCATCAAATCAAACATGGTCCGGCGTTTCAATTAAATTTCCGAGCAGATAAATTAATTGGCCGAAATGACGGAAACGATAGAATTTCTTTTTCCGTTGAAGCCATTTTGCTTAACCATTTTCCGTCTGGGCAAATTTTCACAAAAAAACAAGAAATTTATTTTATTACTAGAAAAGTATCAGTTTCGGTAAAATCAGCTATTATTTTTCTGCTGGAAAAGTTGATTGAAATGCTTGAACATGTTGCTTGAATTCTACCACATAAGTTTAGCTTAAGATCTAAAGATTTTAATTTTGGGCCTATTAGTGCAACTTTCATTTAAGCAAGACGAGACCCACAAGCAAAACAGAGCAAAGCACTAACAAAATTCTCACAAGCAATTGAAGAATAGCCAAGCAAAATAGCCAACATAATTAAAAAATCAAGAGAGATTGAAGCAGCGAATGAAAAAAGCAAGACAATACAGAACTATGCCTTGGAATAAAATCAACATCAAAAAAGTTCTCAGACGAACGGGTTAGACCACTGACCTACCGAACAAGTCATTTTTCATAATCACTTAGACAAGGCATCTAGGATTAATCGACTTGCGAGAACACGACCAAAAAGCAGCTCTATCAAGTGAAATAAGAAAAAGTAGAAATAAGCCTCGAATCAGTAAGAACTCAGCTACGTGTCGGATTCCAATGTGCGACTTAGCAAATTTGAGTTTCACACACTAACCACTAAGCCACGGATGCTTAAAATCCCCAAAAACTAGCCAACAATAACACAGCTACATATGCTAATAAATTACCAATTCGATGCAGAAAAAGTCTCACTAAATACAAAAAGACACAATTTTGCATGTAACTAATTGGATAGCATAAAGCCAAATTATGTATAAATTATACATTTCAAAAAAATTTCGAGACACATTGAGTTGAAAAACTTCTGAAATCGAGCTTTTTATTATTGTGCTGCTGCTTGAATACAAATTTTTTTTCGTATGATAAGTTAACACAAAGACGAAGCTGTCTTCGCAAACACTTGCGAGAACACGACCAACAAACAGCTCTATCAAGTGAAATAAGAAAAAATAAAAATAATCGACCTACTACAATCAAGAAATTTTGAGCCCCGCGCACTATCCACTCAGCCACGCAAGCTAAAAAACCGACAAACACTAGTCACGAACAAATCTGCTAATAACCTGCCAATGCAATTCAGCAAAAGTGGCACAAAATATAAATAGACTCAATTTTACATGTTATAATTTGGAATATCACAAAGTCAAGGCATCCACACTAGCTTTGCATGTAACAAATCGCAAAGCATAAAGCCAAATTATGTATTAATTATGCATTTCAAGAAATTGCGAGATATATTGAGTAAGAAAATTTCTGAAATCGAGTTTTCATGATTGTTATGTTGTTTGAAATAAATCAATTTTTTCGGTTCATTTGACGAATTAAAAATGCATCAACTTTAAAAGTTATTACAATTCGAATGTCAAAGCACATGCTATCAAAAAGCTGTAAAGGTGCCCCACCATTATTGGGGTGCCACACCATCCATAAAAGTGTCGCACCAATATGTGCGACTTAGGTAGGAAAAAAGAAGGTTCGTACTAAAACACCCGCTTCGCAAGTGTAATAATGCATCAGCGGTGTTAACTTCCTACTAATCAAATGTCGAAGCACATATGACATAATACTGCTACCGCACCCTACGAATTCAAAGTTGCCACCAAAAGTAGCACTTTTATTTGCGACTTAGATTGGAAAAAAAAGTTCGTACTAAAACACTTTGCTTCGCAAAAGTGAAAATCCATGCTGTTCTTAGATAACCGGCAGCAAAGAATGCGATTCAATAAAAACGGATAGAGCTAAAGCATCGCGCGTAAATTATGCATTAACTTAGCACAAAACTTTGCATAGACGACTTTGGTTGGAAAAAATTGGATTTTCATTGCAGCTGCAATCATGGCTTCGAAAGGGATTTGATCTTTCAGGTCCGAAAGACAAAAAAAGCATATATCATATGTAATTATGGTCCAGCTCGATACAAAAAACATATGAACAAAGCGTTCTTTGACCGACACAATTGAGAAAGGTTAAATGATAAAACATAATACACTTGAATATTTTCCCAAATCTACCTTTCACTTTTCTTTTGAAAATACTGCTCACCAATTTCTTTAGTTTTTGGGGTCTTCACTAGAATTCTGTTCTGGGGTTTGCCCACTGCTATCGCCTGGAGGGCCCTGGCAGCCTCTCGTTCAGGTATGCCTGTGTCGTGGAGCACATCTGCAAATGTGATTCTGTCTTTGCGGTTGAACAGCAACAGAATCACCATCTGGTATGTTGTCACTATCAGGATGTTTTCTCGTGTCATGTCTTTCTGCAGGGAAAACAACAAATGCCTCTGGTTTGGAATTATTTTAACCCAGTAGTTGATTAGATAACTTTTAAGTTGTTGTATTTATGAGATTGGGATTTAATTACATCTCAAATTTTTGGGATCAGCTTTTGCGTACTTTTCGGAGCGCAGAACACCTGAAATCTAGTGTATACCGCAGGTAAACTTCAACTATAACCAACTCAACATCCTCCAATTAAATTGTTCTGAAGATTTATTCGTTAACTAGGCATATATAGCTGATGTATGCATATATAGCTGCTGCATTAATCGGTAACAACTGCGCGTCGTTTTGAATTAACTTGTGTTGTTCACATGGCATGACAGACATGGCAACTACTCACATCTGTTGGGTAAAATGTGGCCTTGATATCGGCACTGCCCTTATTGGGTTGAATGATGAGTTTGCGACCACTGTGTCTACTCAAGTAGAAGTTCCTGAAGCACTCGAACGCCTGTTCCAGATTGGGAGGCATCATGCAGTCACTGCTCTGAACTGACGAGGGCCAGTTGCCACTTGTTAGCACCTGTCAATCAATCATATCTGTCAATCAATCATACCTGTCAATCAATCATAAGAAAATTCGGTGCTTTACGTTCCAGGGCAAACTTGATTGGCCATTGAGGGCCCAGGGCAAACTTGACGGGTCATTTACTAAGTTACCCTTCCTACTTTGCAGGTTTAGGTGACGATCTTAGTTTAATTTTGTCTGAGAAATAGCCTACAACTTCGTATCTCTTTCGAACAAAGTTTGACTATTCTGCTATTTTTGAATAAATCTCAAATTAAAGCAGCTTCTTTTTGATTTGTATTGCGGCTCACCTTGACATGAAAGTCAAACATCATGTTGGCCACGTATGTGGACCTCTTGAAAGACTCGTTGAGTGTTGTTGATACTGAGATATCTTTGAACATGCCCTCCAGTTTGCCGGTAAACTGGGAACCACACTCCGTCTAAACATCAAACAACAATTTAAACCAATCTAATCTGAACGAAAAAGCACAACTACTAGTTGAAATGACTTTTCACCTCCGTCAGCCAAAAAAAAGAACAGGAAAATTGGGAAAAAGTTTGAAAAAACATTGTTTGAAGATTCGGTAAAACTTTAACAGTAACATTCACCTTCAGTTTTGATATCATAGTTCTCTCGTGGTCCTCCACAGCGGACTTGCCACTGAGGAGTCTCTTGGACAGGTGCTGCTTGTAGTATCTCTCAAAGATGTCCTTCTCATTCAGGAAACGGAAGATGACCATCACTTTGTCCAACAGCTGTTCCACTGTCTCTTCTGTGGCCTAGAAAAAGAAGTTGTATGCCCATAACAAATACAATTTAAGTTTTCGGAACACCAGGAAAAGATTCGATATACATTTAAAGTGATGATCTAACTTCTGTGGATTTCATTTTTTGTTTGTTTTGATGGGCGCTACAGAAATGCTTCACCATTTCTGTAGCGCCCATCAAAACAAATAAAAAATGAAATCCACAGAAGTTATATCATAACTTTCCGCAGTTTAACTTCAGTTGAGGCTGAAGTCATTATCTAGACATTATTGATGAGGAACTGATACCAAATTGAACCAACAAACAAAGCCAACAGACAGTTGGAAAATAGTCAATGAAAGTAAGTAACAGAAAGAATTTTGACATGTTTTTTTGAAAAAATCCGAACTTTCAAATTTCCAAGAAAAAAGACGCTGTTAAAGCTCTTCGAATTTCTAGAACAGGTTATGAAAGGCAATTTTTTGATAAAATCAATCCAATTTCAGGAAACTGGTGCAATCAGTAAAATTTTTACTTCGCTGGGAAACCTGAAAATTAAATTCCACTTTCGAAGATAAAGTCGATCATGTTTTTCGTGACTTTTGAACTTCAATGTTCGATATGGTAGTTTATGTTCCGAAAAAGTAAATTTGAGCCTGAACAAATTTTTAAAAATTTTCCTGAAAAAAATCATCGCGACCTATATAAGAGTCTGAGCTACGTTCATCGACTCTTAATCAAACATTGCCAACTGACAGTTAGAAAAGAGTAATGAACGCAAGGAAAGTAAAAAAAAACTGACCTGTTTTTTTGAAAAACCTTCAACTTTTGAATTTCGAAGAAAAAAATAGATGACCTTAAAGCTCTTTGAATTTGTAGAACAATTGATGATTGCCACTTTCCTGATATAATTAACCCAATTTGAGAAAACTGCATCAATAGATAAAATTTTTACTTCGCTTGGAAATCTGATATTTAAATTCCATTTTTGAAATTAAGTCGATCACGTTTTTCGTGACCTTTATACTTTCGCTGTTCGATAGTGGAGTTTGCCTTCTTTTTAATAAAGGAAATGAAGAGTACTGAAAAATAAATCAAAAGTCAAACCGCAAAAAAATAAAATTGAGGTGGACAAATTTTGAGAACTTATAGAACAAATCACCAAGACCTACATAAGAGTAATCACTACGTTCATTACTCTCAGCTAGCAAATTTTTCTAGTGATTTAATGAAAAAAAACTAGAATTTTTACATTGAATCTATCAAAAATGCCAACTATCAACTTACTGCTCTGAGTCCACCGCCCTTCCAGACTTTTTTGAACTTGTCGTCTACGTAGAGGGACAGGTACTCTGGGGAGCGGGAGTTGAGGTTGACGAAGTGCTCGAAGTCGCCGTTCACCGTCTGCTTCAACTGTTTGTCATTGTCAAATGCCTGCTCCATCAGCTCATTGTACTTGTCCTTCAGCTCCAAAAGATTAGTAACGTACTAAACAATATTTAACCCAATCATGCATCGAAAAGTAGCACTAAGAAACCTAAACCCCACCCAAATCCCCCGAGACTTGAGCCACGTTCGGAAAATCATCCGAAGATATCGCATTGTTTACTTCTTCAACGAAATTATACATATTTCAGCTAAGTTGATTTATATATTCGGAATGATAAATCGTTTTTTCTCACTCAAAATTTGTAAAATTACAAGGGTAAAAAACCAGAATAAAATAATTTGACTAGCCTGAACTGGATCTACGGCGATGTCATTTCTGTTTTCCTCTGCCACTAGTGTCTTTCCCTCCTCCCTAAGGTGGTTGCTGATACATGTGCATATAGTCTTCAGTCCATTGTCCACCTGTTTCAGCAGCTGGTACAGGCACCTCAGATCTGAACAAATGAAAAACTTCATCTCATGGCGATTAACTTTTACTATCGGACGAAGAAATGGACAAGGCAAGTCACACCTTTCTTATCTCAAATACACAGTATGAACAAAAACAAATTTTGATCCAAGCAAAAGTGCCCATGCTCTGGGGCTAAAATTGAAGCCAGCAAAACCCCACTTGCACTTTCTTACTTGCGTTTGCTTATTCAAAAACCGCGAGAACCTTTTTTGATGCTTGGTTTTTTAAGGATCTTTCATTTTTGATAGCACACACATTAGCTGACCTGCTATTTTCTGATTCTTCAGCATAAACACGACACCAGATCCAGGCATCTAAAACAAGAAAACTATAATTTGAGAGCAAACAAGATTTTAATTCAAAAGAAATCATTTTCCCAAGCATTGCCCCCAGAGCTGTTTGAAAAAGGCCAGATCCATCGCAAATAGGAGCGAAATGAAGCGATCGATCGAATTGCAAACACAATCATTTATCGCAAGTTTTACCAATAGCACAGGCAAGCTGAGATAATTAGCTAATACAGAGAGACGAAGCAGAGCTTCGCACCACTTGCGATGCAAAAATTGTAAGTCAAAAAAAATTATCGAAAAATCAGATTACACAATTGCTGCAAAAACATTTTAAAAAATTATATAAGCAACAAAATCAGGCTATTTCCATTTTAGTGTTAAACCTGCCTGCTATGCATCGAAGTCTTTCGACGACACGCGATCGAACCATTGGTAAGCTGAAATGATGAAAGAACCAAAAACCACTAACTCTGATTACATTTTCAAATAAGAAAATGAAAGGCATATAAATAGATCGAACAAAATTACAATTTTTCAAAAACCTAGACAGACCAATTAGATTAGAAAAACAACAAACAAGATCTGAAAAACCTGAAAACGATCCTAAAAAACAAAATCAGCGACAATGAGAAATTTCGCAACCGCAAACATTTTCGAAAATCAATTCCACAACAATTCAAAAACTTAAAACTTATTTGATATTAGTTCAAAAAAAAAGATCAGAAAAAAAACGAAAGAAACACGAAAAACACAAGAACTAGAAATACACATGATTTTGAACAGCTATGTAGCCAAAATAACACCGATTTTCATTTCAAAAAAAATCCGATCAGACAAGAAAAACAAGTTGACAGAAAAGAAAACGTACCAAAAAATGCAAAAGAAAAAAATTTACCAATTAAAATAGAAAAAGATATGCCATTGAATTATTCTCTAGAAAGATGTGGTCCAAAAACAGCTCAAAATTAACTCCACGTGAGAAAAATTAAAATTTTGTAACCCAGCGATCAAAAAAAGGAAAAAAGATAAGTTCACCAGGCTGTTTCAATTAAAAATCGAAACATTTGATATTGATACCACTTCAAGCTTGCTTGGTTCCCAAAAAACACCGATTTTCATTAAACAAATGAAATCCGATCAGACAAGAACAACAAGTTGACAGAAAAAAAAACAGTTTTCCAAAAAATCGATTAGAAAAAATTAACTAAATATTAAAGAAAAAGATGTGCCATTGAATTATTCTCTGGAAAGATGTAGTCCAAAAACAACTCAAAATTAACTCCACGTAAGAAAAATTAAATTTTGTAAATTAGCGATCAAAAAAAGGAAAAAAGATAAGTTCGTCAAGCTGTTTCAAACAAAAATTGAAAAATTTGATATTGATAGCATTTCAAGCTTGCTTGGTTCCCATTTTTACTGTCCAAACACAATGAAACAAAAAATTAGCAGACAGCAAATCAAATTGACTTTGCGAAACGATGAACGCGACTAGCAATTTTAATTTAAATTATCAAAAATTTTGACTTTAATTAATTCTGATTTGCAGTCAATTCGGGCTGGTTGGTTCTCGTTCGATTTTCAATTGTAACAGCTACTTTTCAAAACAATATGAGTTAAAAGCAATGAGAAAAACTAAGCAGTTAGAAAAACTTTACAGAAAAAAAAACAAAAAAAAGTTGTGAAAACAGCTGATTGAACAAACAAAAGCATAAAAGGTTAAAACCAAAGTCGCTCCGCAAACTGAAAACGTAAGGAATTTTTAAAATGAAAAAAAATCCCAAAAAAATCCAACAGTTTTTCCATCTTTAAAATTTTATTTAAAAGGGTCTGGGAATGTGATTAAGATTTCTCCAAAACATTTTGTAAGACTTCAACCATGCTTATAAAAACCAGCAAAAAGTAATTGAAAAAAAAATCATTCAGAAACAAAGCGGAAACTCAAGTGCCGAAAAAACGAAATTTTTTGGCCCAAAAAATACTATTAAAGGAACTCATAACGGGCACACCAGGGCCAAACCTTACATGCAAATACTACATTTAACTCTGCAGTATAAGACGTGCGAACGAATTCACGGGCGAATTCTGTGGACAAAGTTGTTTACGAGAAAAATTCTAGAACACGGTTGCAATGTCCTTGCTTATCGCAAGGGTAATGAGACACAACTCATGGGTCAAAAGGCCGAGTAGACGAGTGATGCAAAAAATCTCATAACTCGATCAAGTATTTCGTGCTCGGACTACAAAGAGGATGTAACTGACCTCTACGATGGGGTTCATGTGTTGTTTGATGAGTTCGTCCCGCATGACTCGTTGGATCTCGGACTCTGTCCTGCCGGCGAAGCACTGCTGGGCCCTCTCCATCTCCTCCTGCATCCTCTGCTGCACTCTGTGGATGTACTCCGAGGCACTGTTCTTCGCCAGCAGCTCCTGCGATTCCAGCTGAAACATCACAAATCAGTCTAAAGCTAAAACAACATAAAGCAGTCTTCCAACTCGTAATAGACACCGAAAGCTGTTGAATTCATTACGGTGCCTATAAATGAAGAACATTCATCAATAATTTCACAACAGCAGATAAATTATCAACCATTCAAGATGGTTTTAGTGACGGCAAACTTTTCCACTCGAAGTTGGTTTAGTAACACTTAAGCTATGTTTTTCCTTATTGGCAAAACAACAGGGGAAAATTCGTCTCAGGGACAATTTACTAAAATTACCAGTTTAGTTAATGGTTGGATGACAAAACAATTCATTTGAAACATCTATGAATTGCCGTAGCAGACCTTCGCACCTTTTACTGGTTTGGAACAATAAAGCTGATCGTAATCTGGCCAAAAATGACGGAGTGTTTAAAAATGCCAAAAAAAAAGTTTTTCAGTGTCGAAAAAATTTTTCTGTTCTTAAGTCCGAAAACATCTCAGATAACATGTTTAACAATTAATTGACAAAGTTTTCTAGTAGTTTTCAATGTTTAAATGAAAGTTCTTTGGTGAAATGTCCCCGTTCTCATAAAATTTGAGCAAATAATTTTTTCCTCTTTGAAAGTGTTGTGATTAACTCATTGAATAGAGAACGAACATGAATCCTGATCATGTCGCATCCCCTGCTCAGCAACATACTAATTCTAGTTCAGAGGGGCTGCCCATGCTTAAAATTCAGGACGAAACCCCATTTGTCAGCCAGGGATCAAACGACAGAGTACCGTGCTAAGTCCGTGTGGGTAGATGAATGAGGAGGAAGATGCAAGCTGAAATTTATTGATTCCCAAAAAAGGACGAAGCGAAATCCAGTTCCATCTAAAGTTGAGGCCAAATGTATGGAACGACATCAAAGGTCAAATTGAATAACTGATAACATCAACCATTGCTGAAGCGGTCACTGCAATGAAGGAAGAAGTACTTAGAGTAGTCAAGAAGATTTGGTCCATATCAAAAGCAGGTCAAGTCTAGAAAGCCTATCCGAAGCAGAAATTATTGAAAGCTACAACAGGAGAGACAACGTGAAATATCTAAGAATCCCAGAAAAGCGAACCATGGTAGACGCAAAACAATGGAGGCAACCATTAAAAAATTTGCATGTAACTAATAGTATTGATGCTCAGATTTTGGATCAAGACATAACAATAGCGCATATGGTACCTTCCTGAATGACTAGAGACAAACCTATCATTCTTCGTTTTGCTAGGCGAGTGAAAAAGTCCACGTACTTCAGAGCAAATATCAACTTGGCTCATCCGATCTCTATCGAAATGTGAAAAAAATCGAAGATAAAAGTTTTGCTTGAAATTTTTTTTACGGATGATGAAAGCAGATGCGCGGATTCAATCAGCATGGACAAAAGAAAGCTCTATCTGTTACCTATGGTAAAAAAATATGAAAAGCGCTTGTTACTGGCTTATATGAAAGAGGTGATATTTTGGGTTATAATATTACGTGTTTTTCCATATAACTCCGGCAACGTGGGCTCAAAAGTCTGAACTTATTAGCTTATCTCGGGCTCAAAAGTCTGAACTTATTAGCTTATCTCCAATTAGTCTCCAACTAATGTACTGTGTTTAACCAAAACTTGGCTAAATGAAACAGATGAAGTAAACATGTGCAATCAAAGTGTTTCATACAATTATAAGCAAAAACCGGAAACCAGAGGTAGAGGTACTATGAATCAACTGGATGAAAAAGTAAAACAAATTAAGCAACTGCATAGTAAAAAGTCCACTTAAATCAGCAGCAGTCTTTGCTGAAGCATTTGAGAATTAGATAATCATAGTAGTCGCAAAGTAACTCCTAGATAAGATTTTTAAAAAAAAATTGTCAATGAGTTCCACAAGTAATTCAACAAAACAACGGTAGCTCAAGCTGGTGATTTCAACATAAAGGTATCGCAGAAAATCATAACCATTACCGCAAAAAAATTGAACTAATAAGTAGAAATGCAACTCGCATTAATGGGGTGACTGTAACGTGTATTGATCATCTGATAGCAAGATAAATTGAAAAACCGTCCGTCCGAATTCTTGAGAACGAACGCTTCTCAGATCTTTGTCCAGTTATTTTGCAGCTCAAATTGACGCAATTTGATTTGTTAGATTCCTCATGTACTTCTTGAATAACGAAAATAATGCAAGCGACTTTCTACTCCTTTTGAAGCAAACGCAGGAGAGATCTAATTTGGTCAAAGAGTCACAAAACAATGACGCATATGAGAAATTCAGTGCAATAAATTTTATTAAAATTTGATCCGATTAGAAAATCAACTGCAAAAGATACCAAATTGAGTGCGCCTTAGTTTACAAAAAAAGACAAATTGCTATATTAAAACGTAACAAACTGCATTAGTCATGAAAACTTCATTCTAATAATATTGAGAAGAAAAATAACGTTTTACATGGAAAAGCTCCTTATAAAAAAAGCGAGAAAAGAGATTATTATTTTGACAAACTCAAAAATTGTATTGGAGACTCGAGACTAGTTTCAAAACAAATAAATGAAAGAAAAAAAAATCAAAAACGAAGCGATGAAATTTCTGCTCTGCAACAAGACGGAGTAAGTACTTCAGATCCAAATGTTATTTCGACTGCTTTCAATGAAACCTCGTTTCAATCGGAGCAACACTTGCTAGCAAAACGGAAGAAGCTGATGCTATCGTTCAAACTACAAGTGCCAGTCAATCATTGCGCCTTTTCAATTGCTCAAACACTGAGACTTCAAATGTCGAAAATAGTCTCAAGCCATAGCGCTCTTGCGGCATTGATGAAACAAGTAATATAATACTAATTAAAAGCTGTTTTTTCTTTGCTCCATATTCACCATATCTAATCAACGCATCAATTAAAAAGGTACATTTCTCCGGCGCTTGAATATGCTAAATTTTTGCCACTATATAAACCTGAGAGTAAGTTAGATTTTAACAACCACCGTCCCATGGCTCTTTAGAGTAGCTGTGACAAAGTATTCGATAAAATCATGCACTCTCTGTTGTGCAATTGATTGTCTTGAGAACTTTAAAATCATTTATGAGCCTTCTTAGCTGAATTTACTGAAATAATATGAATGTGTAAAGACAAAAAATCATATGCAGTTTCTTTGTTGATAAAAAAAAAGCATTTGATACTCTTTATCAGAATTCTGTTGAATAAACTTGTAAATTATGGTGTCTGGGGTAGTTGTCTTTCTTGCTTTAATAGATAAACGTCTCAAAGGTTCCAATGTGTTCATGCAAACAACTGCTCGTCCGATTGGTTACCAGTAACCAACGGCGTTCTGCAGGGTTCCGTTTTAGATCCGCCTCTTCTTAGTTTTATAAATCATTTGCACCATGCTGCATCGAGTTCAAACGTTTTTCAAATGGCTGATGATACAAATGTAGCATAAGGTAGCACAAGTTTTCATTTCCTTTTAGCATAATCTAACAAAAATTTCGGCTTGGATGAAATCAAATAAATTAACCACTAATCAGCTTTCAAAAAAGTAGAATTGATGCTAGCCTTCATATTTTATTGATGATATTGTTTACAATCCCAAGACGCTGTGTAAGTACTTAGGCTTAATACTAATTATTATTGATTAGGCGTGATAATGATTACAAGCTGACATTTATTCGTCAAATCCAAAACTAAAAACGAAATTAGGGAAGCATCGCGGTGTTGTTTCAAAAATGAGGCATTGTGTTCCGAAATCTGTTCTACTAAATTACTATAATGCTAACATAAAGCCCAAATTACAGTATGACTTGCTCGTGTACGATGGTAAAACTTCATCAATTTTGAATCAAGTTCTAATGTACCAGCGGAAAAAAATCTAATATTTTTCAAAAAAAAATTAAAGACTTGAATCAAAATTATATTTTGATATAATTTTGACTGTCCATGAAGTATATGTTTATGATCTATTTGTCTGAGATCTTTGAATAGTAGAAACCGGAATGAACATCTATATTCTTTGTTTTCCTCCAAAACATTCGTTTATAAAACCACGACTTCGGTTAAATTAACCTATTCCCCTGCTTTTTGCTAAAAAAAATTAAGTTGTACTCATTAACTAATAGAGATTCAAGGTTTCTAAATATATTGAGCTAGAATAATCTTCTGCCCTTTAACAAAAGCATCATGACAAAAAAAATGAATTTATATTTGTCCACGAGTTGAGATACAATTAGATCCCAGGTAATAATGAGTTGGTGCATAGTGTATTTAACTGAACTTTCCATTCAAAATCGGCGCTCAATCTGAATGCTATGAGAAACCCATCTGAGGCTCTGATACTAATAAAGCGTTTAACGAAAAAAAACAAAGGCAAAAAACTCCAAAAATCAGGTTCAGCGAAATTACAAATTCCTGAAAAAAAACTTAAAACACTTTCAGTTACAATCAAAACTGCTTACAGCACAAAAATCTTTGGCACCTAAGCAGACAAAATATAAGCAGAAAAACAATAGGCCGACAAATGAAAAACTGGTTCTGACCAGTTTCGATTAAAGGGCATTTGCCATTCCGGCTGTAGTCATTCTCTCGCGACCGAATAGTCGGGAAAACCTAAAAACTTTGCGAATATTATGAACCAAACTACCAAATAATTCAACTGATTTTGTTTATTAAGCTGTTCACCGGAAAGAAATAATTAAACCCTGGAAACTGACAGGCAATAATGAAAGTGGCAACCCAAAGTCTGAGAGCAGCGGAAGTTTTTTAACTTCAGCACACAAACCATTCAAATTTGTCCAAAAAAGAAAAATAAAAATTCGTTCTAGTAAACTCTACAAAATTACGTATGAACTCATCTTGTATTGAGTGGGTAAATGAGCGGTGGACGCTAGTTTTTATTTTTTTGTTTTCAAAAAAGATCTGTTTTCAATTATACTGAACACGCGGGAACTAACTGTGTAGTAAGCAGGGAAGCTCAACCCAGAGCTTTTTACGCCTATCAATCAATTATGCGCCAGTTATAAAATGCTGGTCCTCTAAAAACCCATTTTTGACGCCATGTTCTGCTGAAAGATCGCTCCCGAAAGAAAGTATTAATTGAAGAGACTTTTTGGCGTCAAAAGCAGCAAAACTGTTTTCTTTTTACATATTTTTGCCGCCAAAATAGTCCATACGCCAGTTTTAATTGCCACTCTGAATGTTGGCTACATTGAGTTCTAAAACAACCCGTTTTTTTCAAACCTCTTGTACTTTGGCATTCTTAAACGCCACCATGTGCGCCACAAATTTATATGCTAACTGAAAAAACATTTGAAAAACCACTATTAGAATAACTCAAAACACAGTCGATGAAATCACTTGTGAAAAACTAAAAAAAAAACATGTTGTTTTCTCAAAATTATTTGGATTAAATAAAGTTATAATTTAAGATAGTTTAAAACGTAACGATCCATTTATTGCCTTCTTGTGACTAAGAGTAAATCGAAGAGAAAAATTAAGCTATCAAGAATTTAATTCACATGAACTTAAGCCGACAAAAAAGCAGACAAAAATGACACGATAACCTAAATTCTCCCAACAGAAAACTTTCAATTACAAAAAAGGGGTCCTTGGCACCGGACTCACGACCTAGACATTTTTCGTACCATGCACATGCTTAAACCCTACATAGAGCGGTTAAAAGAAGAAGCAAAAATTTTTTATGCAAATAATGCACACTGATCAATTCAGTGAACGAAAGTTTTTAACGGGAAAAAGATGAGCACCCGGTAGCAATTACCTTGCTAATCGCAATGGTAAATTTTCTGGCTAGGTAGAGATAAACTTTATGGGAAAACTTGACTACATTGCTTATAATAATAATTTTCGCTTCTGCGATTCGCAGAGGATCTACGAAAGGCTTTGCAGCCTACATAAGCATAGTTCTTTTCTATTATTTCCCCACATTCCAGACTGAATTATTTTGTTGAGCGAAGCTCTTTTGCGACTCAAGGTCGTTTTTTTTGTCTCGAAATTTCACGTTTGCTTACCTGATAAAACTGTTTGGACTGTTTGAGGAAATGAATCTCGAAGTAGTCTTCGTAGAATTTAGTGTCGTAGATGCCGACATTCATCAGAATAGTGCAGGCGTTCTTAATGGCCGCTCTGAAACAAAACAATCTCGCTAAAAGAAGCTCGCGTTATAAGAAGCTATAGAACAGTGAAACCAAAGCTAGCATCAAATCTTCAACAACAAAAAGGAGTAAGAAGACTAGAAACATGCAACTAAAAGAGCGAAAGATAACCATTCTACTCTTTTAAGAGTACCTTTAAGGAAAAAAGATAAAAGACCAGGCATTGGATAGCAAACCTATCTATCATTTCGCCCCTCCTTTCTCGCTCTATGCTTAGCATCAGCGTCTCCCTTAGATGTTTCTTGACCGCTTCCTCCTTTAAAATCTGCTCTCTGAACAGAATCAGTCCCAGATTGTACACATTCTCCAGCTTGTTCTGTTGCACGTATGCCCTGTCCATGTACATGAGTATGTCTCTGATCATGACCATGGCAGTTGTATGGTCCTGCCAGGCTACGTTTAACACTGACAGGAAATTGTGATTGATTGCAGTCTTCACCTCTGGCAGCACCTGCAGTACATCAAACAAGAACAAAATCAACTTTCCGAACAAAGGAAATAACAACGGGGTACAGATAGCCCAACCAAGTTGACGAGATAATTGTCTTTGCCTTTTATGAAATATGGTCAATTCAAAGCCGACTCTAACTTTTTCTCTTTTTTTGTGAGGGTTGGAAACTAGGATATATTCCGTAGGCAATAACCAAGAAGCGCATGCATAGCTCTGTTTAAACGGCTTAAAAAAGGGAGGCACTACTGAGCTCAACTCGTATGTAAAGTAAATAACCTTAAAAAATCAGATCAAAACTGAGACAAGAGGAAACAATAACATAGTTCAAGCATACAAAATGTTTTTCAAACCATTCCAACTTTGCATAGAGCTCCAAATTATGAAAAACAGCTGAAATATCTGATGCTATCATGTTTTGTTCAGACCTCGTAGGGTAATTTGTAAAACCCTTTGTAGGTACCTCAAAAAATTGACGAAATTAAGTGTGGTATCATGATACAGGACTGTTAGTCGTAATTGGAATGGCAACACATAGCCAACTGACAGTTGGAAAAGATTAATGAACGCAGGGAAACTGGAAAAAAAAATCGACTTTTTTTTCAAAAATCTTAAACTTCGAATGAAAAATTAGTTGGCCTTCAAGCTCTTTGAAATTGTAAAACAATTTATGATTGACACTTTTTTGATGATTATAACCCAATTTGAGAAAACTGGATCAATAGGTAAAACTTTTACTTCGCAGGGAAATCTGATAATTAATTTCTATTTTCGAAATTAGAAGTCCATCTCGTTTTTCGTGACCTTTACATTTTTGCTATTCGATACTGGAGTTTACTTTCATTTTAAGGAAAGAAATGAAGAGCACTGAAAAAGTAACCGAAAATCAAGCCGCGAAAAATCAAAATTATGCGTGAACAAAGTTAAAACAAAAAAAACATAGTCACCAAGGCCTATATAAGAGTCCCTACGTTTATTACTCTTAGAAATTTAAAAAAAAAGTTATCTCGATCGAGAAAAATTGGACTGAACTTTCCCGAATCATCTCGCAATATTGCAGCTCTTCTACATAATTCTATCGGCCGTTTACTAGGAAAAAAGTTAGGATTTTCCTAACTTACATTTTTTTAATATAAATAATGGCGGTGGTCGGAACATTAACTGGATATTCTTGCTTAATCATAAGATTATGCTAATTTTTGGAATCGACGTCAGCTTGCATCGATGATAGGTGCTCGGAAGGAGCATCAACTTACGTTGTCTCTTAGATGCTGGATAACAGTCTCCTGCAGTCCATTGTACAACTTCACTCCATGCTTGTGTAGCACCATAGTGTACGCATTCCTGTATAGCTCCTCAAAACTCAATCCGGAGTTGTTTTTCTTCTGGATTTCGATGATGGAGTCGCGGAGTAGCTTCCAGATGTTGTCTACCAGCTGGTCGTCCATGTTCATTGGGAATGCTTTGATACGCATGCTGGAGGACTGGTCCTTCCGACTGCCTCCCCTCGTCCCAAATACCCCCACCGACGTCGTAGCCCCGGTGCCCGCGCTGCTCGTGTTTGATCCTCTACCATCTCCTCTGCTCATTTCATCTATCTGAATCCAAGTTAAGAAATAATTTTTTCAAAAAATATACTTTTTGAGACCGATCAAGAGATTAAAATGCCGGCTGAACTGTTAGAGGCTCTTGTTTTTAGCTGTAAAACAAAGACTTGCAATAAAAAAGTTTTCTTCAAATATCATAGTTTCCAAAATTAAAACACGATCCCATTATTGAAGACCGTCAAAAACACGTGAATTGACCATTAAACAACGCAAACAAAAAAGAGTTTTCGAAATGCTAGAAAAAAAGCCGAACTTTCAAAAAAGCTTTTCTGCGGTTAACTAAGCCGGCAAGAATAAGCAGAAAGAAAAACAAAAAGCTAAATAAGCCTAGGCAGAAAATTTTCAGTTTGCAAAAAAAGTCCGGACTGGAATCCTGGGCTTTGACGTCAAGCACGGCTGTTACAGCAACATTGAAGAAAGTTGAAGCTTCAAAATAAATTGGGTTACGGGAACTAAGCCGACAAAAACAAACAGACGGACGATAGTCCGAAAAATAACAAAAACTCAAGTTTGCATTAAAAACAGGACTGGTCGGATTCAAACCACAAGCCTTTGCTGTCTTAAGCAAATGTGTTACCTCTACGACAGATGTACCGGATGGTTGATTGAATTTATAACTAGCAGACAGAAAAAGAACGCAACTATGTGCATAAAATTGAAAGAGCCTTAAAAAAACGACAAATTAAAAAAATTCGAAACTTCTGGTATCATGTTTTATCTCCTGATTAAAACGCTTCCCTTCCCTTGAAATGACCCCAAATTAGTTCCATGCGAAAACATACGAAGATAAGTAAAATTACAAATTGCAGGAGTTTTTCATAGCAATAACAGCAACTACACTTTAAAAAATCAATTTTACGATGTGGCAACTAAGCCGACAAAACATAAGCAGACAATAAATAGGCCAAGAATTAGAGCAATATTTCCAATTTGAATAAATTTTAACAAGTGATTCTGTTAAACAAGTTATTAATCTGGAAAAACCTATATTCCGATTTAACATTTTTTAACACAATTTGAGAAAACAGGATCAATAGATAACAAGAATAGCCGTTTACTGTGCAAGTAGCACAGAATGTTCCCACCAGTCTTATAAAATACAAAAATGTTTTCTCAAATTGGTCTCGTTTTTTTTTCTGCATGTTGTGCTAAAAAAATCTGAACGAAATAATAGAACTTAGGCATATTTGAGAGTCATAGTAAAAAAGGTCAATTGAAAAACAGTTTTTGAAGAATAATGACTAGAAAAAAAATTCAAACGTTTTCAACATTTTTTGCGGCAATTTTTTCAATTTTCAAGTTTTTGATTCCCAAAATCGCACAAAAAAAACTGCAAAAACTACCTTTACTTGAGTAAAACTAAGTTTTCGCGGCTTAAATTAAGCTTAAATAAGCTCTGCAATTACTAACTACCTTACTAATTAGACCAAAAATCAAAAATTTCACACCGGTTCATCTCGACACTGAAATTTTCTTTAAAGTTTTTTTAATGTTGTTCGAATAACAACTAACAGGGCTTCAATAGGATATGTCACTCAACCCAGTCCGATGACTATTTGTGGTACCTGATTTTGCGTTGAAAACAAAAAGAAAAAAACTGAAACACACCCGAATACAAAGTTCCTCCCCATTTCCAAGGGTCGAAACAATAATTTGAGAATGACGAAATGTCAAGAAAAACTGGTTTGCAGTTTTGCCTATTCACACTCCATTTAATTCTCATTTCAACGATGAAAAATTTTTTCCACTTCAAATGTTTCTACGATAGATTGATACGGTTCAAAGGGAGAAAAATAACTGGAAACTATCACCTGATTCTAGCAGCCTGCAAGTGTAAAAACAGCTTTAAATGTCTTTAACTAAGCCAAACAATCCTTTCCCAAACTATAGAATATTTTGGATTACGTCACATGGCAATTAATTTAGAAGAACTATTAACAGACACCAAACATTGCTAAATCAGTTTCTCATACACAACAACAACAGCATTTTCACGCACAAACTTAGAATTGACCTCTGCAGCTATACTTATTTTCTGTACATCTGTCGATGTTATTTTCAGCCAAAGTGGCTCTCGACTGCTCTGGGTGTCCATTGAATTCGACACCTTCATGTACGAAATGTACTCGCCGTCATCAAAGGTATACCCACTATGAGCTATGATGAAACTAAGTGAGTACTTGAACTCTTCTGGAACTACGTCTATGCCCGGGTATTCCTCTTTGCTTTGCCTCGCGGTTGTCATGGGATACAAATCCAGGCCACTTTTGTTGACCATCAACTGGTTGATTGTCTTCACTATTTTTCCAGTCTTCTCATCGGGCGCGAAACGGTTTAGATTAAGTATCAAGTACTGGGGCAACTGTGCGAAATGCATCCTTGAGTAGTGTGTGAACGACGAAAGAATCTTCGGTGAGGGTTCTTTAGCTTTATTTGCTGTAAGAGCGTCGCCACTACCCGAATACACTTCGTTTTCGTCTGCGAATGAGACCTGTCGTGGCGCCAGCGAGAAATATTGGTCAGAAGCTGCTTGATGTTGTGCTCCAGACGAAACTGGACAGTGCTGTTGAATGAATTCATCATAACACACGCATTGGAAGCTCCTAGACTTCTTCACTCGTTTTTTGCTCACCAAGAACTGAAGACAGTCTTCTATTGTAGTAATTCTAAACCAGATTCAATTATTGTAGCTAGGAAAACATTCCTTGAACTCAAATAGCAAGAAAATAACTTTATACATCCGGCTTAATTGTCAAAAAGCAGCTTAATTGTCAAAAACCAGGTCAATTTTGATCTTTTCCATTTCCACCAGAAAAGATGAAACTGATATTCATTTCACAAGTTTCGTGTGTTTAGTCACAACAACGACTACTTTGAACATTTATGAAAAATAATAATTGACAAAGACAAAAAAATTACACAAAATAATTTCTTACTTTCTAGCTTGATTAGAAGGTGCCACCAAAATATCCAAATCCAAAATTGAGAACTTTTTGAAATTATACGCAAAGCTGTCGCAAGAGGAGCAAAACATTGTTTCGGCTAGTTGACCCTCAAAACTGGTCGAAACTAGTGAGGATGCGCCCTGTTTAGCTTGCTGTAAAATCCAATGCGCCATGGACAGTTTGCCCAATAAGAAGTAGTAATTGCCTCCAAAGATTCCATCACAATTTTCTAAGTCTTCTTGACACTGCTTTGCAACAGATTTCATTTGAAGCCTCAACTCAAGCGATTTCGTTTCCTCGTTTGCGCTCCTTTTTCTCGTACTTTCGTCAACTTTGCCCAAAAACTGTTTCAAAAGCGATTCAAACGAGACTTTCAGCTTTATGTCAACTATCTCATCGTTGACGTCAAAACTGTCACCAAAGTTGTCAACTAGGTACGAAAGGTTCGATTCCTTGGAAAAATTCGAACTGCTGAAAACCGTTTTCATGACTTCGCGCATGTTTGAGACTCCGTCGTTATCGCTGATTTTGAACACATAACAAACTTTCGCAAATACAAACTTCAAAATGATGCGCATCTTTGAGTTTTTCTCGCTAGAAAAATCCACGTTATTGTTATCCAGGGGTTTTTCCAAGTATTCGCTGCCTTTAATTGCTGAAATGGTGAGGAGCAAGGCTGATTTTATTGCACTGATTGAGGTCTGTGTTTTCATTGAAACGTGTGCTTCAACAATCGGCGGTTTCCATTGTTTTTCAATAAATTCTCGGAGTCTCAAACAGTTCCTGGAGATCAACTTCAACAATTTTTCTACAAAATAGTGAATAACAGTTACCAGCCGGACTATTTTTGTCTGCCAAGCGATCTGGTTTTTAGTCGGAGAGTTCATCAAGTTTGGGCTTGATCTTGGTCTAGGCGTCGAAGTTGCCATACCATTGGCCCTTAAATTACCTTTGAAAGCGTCAAAAGGTGTCATTTTACCAACCAAATTATCAGCGTTTAAACTTCTAGGCGGTGTAGCGACGTTGCCGGCTTCGAATCTCATTCGATTTGGAATAGAGCTCAATCTGCCTCTATTGTTCGGAGGGATTGTAGCCAAAGGCGAGCGAAACGATATATTTCCTGGAATCTTGCAGGAACATTCATTTGCGTAAGCCAAGCAGTTATCACACGATATTTCATCCAATGATCGACTGTATTGAGTAAACAAATAAGTAGCAGCGGTCATCAAAAACAAAAAATAAGGGGTGTGGTCAAAACAAAGATACAAAAAGGTAATGATAGACAAGACATAAAACTCTTTCAGCCACAGATCTTTCTTGAAGGTCGAATTTTCATTTTCAGCTGATTTCAGAAGTTGTTTGAAGACTCCTTCGACAAACATGAACGAAAGAGCGTCCACGACAAACTCTCGGATCATTCTTCAAATCTGAAAAATCTTTCTTGTTGGTTGAGCAAACAGTGTCGAGCTTAAAAATTATCGCGCATTTCTTAACACCTTTAACTAGGCCATCAAAATGAAAACTCAGAAAATCTAATTATAATGATTTATATGTACAACAAAGACAACTTGGGGAAAACCTCATTAGTAGTTTGCAAAAATCACTGAATTATATTAAATGTACTTTCTTAGTTTAATCTGAATCTGAACTGGAGCTGGAAGATGATCCGGAAGATGAGCCAGATGACCCTGACGACGATGAGCTGGATCCTCCTGAGGAGCTACTTGAGGTCGTCGAGGAATCCGAGGAGCTAGAGCTACTTCTAGATCTCCCTTTCTGTCTTCGTTTTTCTGGAACCCTTTTTTTGACTGCTTTTCCAGGAGCCACACTTTTCTGAGTTTTTTCTTTTGCTTTTCTCAATTTCTGTTCTAGTTCTCTTTCACGTTTCTTTCTTTCTGCACGTATTTGATCTTCTTTCTTCTTATCTTCGCGTCTCGATTCTCTAACTTTTTCTCTACCTTCGCGAGACTTTTCGACTTTTGGTTTTCTGATATCAACTTCTTTACCTCGTTTTTCTTCCCGAGATCTTCCGTTTGAAATCTTATCACTCCTGGAAGCATTTTCTGTTTTGCGCTTTTCAGCTCCGGAAGTCTTCGTCTCGGCCTTTGATTGGCGCTCTCGATCATCATTTTTAACTGTTTTTACCTTATCATCAGGCTTCCGTCGAGACCGATCTGCGTCAGTTCGCCTAACTGGACTTCGGCTTCTAGAACGTTTCTTCTTTTCGGTACCTTTTCGCGAAATGTCAGCGCTCTTAGGTTTGACAACCGGTTCTTTTTCTGTGACTGGTTTTCGCAGTTTTGTATTTAGTTTATCATCTTCGATTGGTTTCTCAGTGGGCTGTTTCTTTGGTGAAGTTGATTCGCTTTGCTTCTTTTCCTTGTCGCGGATTTTCGTAGGACTTTGAACATTATCACCTTTTTCTATGGAATCGGACCTTTTCCTTTCCGGCGGATCTTCTAAGCGTTTTTGTTTCCTACTTGGACCCTCATCCGGCGTCAGTTCTACTTCCTTCTCTGCCTCTTCAATATCCTTTTTGAACAGTTCTCTCGTGTCCACAAACCCACCCGGTCTGTTTCTAATGCTTATTTCATCTCCAACTTCTTTTGCCCTTTTCTTTGCTTCAAGTCTCCTTAAATTCCGTTCAGCGTATTCATTGACCATCTCAACTTTAAGTATCGGGGTCTGCTTCAATGAGGCAGGTTCTATGACCCCACGTTTCAGTACCTTCTTTGTGCTGTGTCTTTTCACTTTTTGTGCCAATTCATCTGCATACATTTTCATCTTTTTCTGCGACTTCGAAGTCATCGGATTTTCCTCTTCACTTTCTGACTTACTCACTTCAGAAACTTCCGATTCTTCATCATCCTCTGACTCGGAGAACTCCATTTTCCGTTCTAGCATTCGACTCTCAGCTATCGGAGCCGCAGTTCTACGCCGCAACAAATCACGTACGTCTTTGACGCGCAAGTCTTCAAACGGCGTATCTGGATCATTAAAACTCCCTTTATTGCCGAGTCTATTAAAAACGGATCCTTGGACCGGGTTTTTTATCCACACACTTGGGTTCGAATTCTTTAGAATTCCACGCTTTTGCAGATATCGTTCTTTGAACGAATTCGAAATAACTCCAACCATGTTGCCAAAGTGGGGGTTTCCTTTTTCTTGATAATACTTGCTTTTCAGCATGGCGTACATTTCTTTCCGGTCCATTTCAACAGCATACCGGCATTTCATCACAACGATCTGATCATTGACAACTTGAACCGGTCCATATCTCCATATTGAAGTCAGTACACGACTACTGTCTAAGTTCTCACGCGGAGGTGCCTTTACATACACGATATCATTTCCCAGTTTGAAACACTTTTTGGACATTGTAGGGTCCGGTTCTTCTGGAACTTTATCCAGGGTCGCTTCGTCTTCCTCGACCTCTCCA
Source organism: Symsagittifera roscoffensis (assembly GCF_963678635.1). Classification (NCBI taxonomy): domain Eukaryota; kingdom Metazoa; phylum Xenacoelomorpha; order Acoela; family Convolutidae; genus Symsagittifera; species Symsagittifera roscoffensis. Next base: position 13,622,252 of record NC_087062.1, on the reverse strand, counting down.
TCTTCTACACTATCTTCGTCGTTGTTTTCTTTCGAGCTATCGGAAGCTTCGATCTTTTTATCTATCGGGAGCTTTATAGGCACTTTGTAGTACTCTGGCATTGTCGGGAATAAATACTGCAGAAAACATGACGAGCATTCTTTGTCAGAGTCGTAAACGATATTACATGAGTCATCGTCGATCCATTCTAAACTTTCGGGTGGGTAGGGCTTGAAATACTCAAAAACCTGCTCTGTGGAAAAATCTGTAACCCCCTGGACATAAATTGCGGTTGTTCTTACTTTTGATTTCTTTTCGTCGCCTGTTTTGAGTTGATATCTTTGGATCAAGTCGCATTCGGGTGCAATAATTTCTCCCCAAACATGGCCGAATGTTTTCGCTCTATTCTGCTTTCGCTTTAATTTTTCAGCGGCAGATAAGTCTTGTTCCTCGGCCAAAAGTTGTTGCAACTTTTCTTTTTCTCCTGTATCCTCTTCGTTTACTTTCTGATTTTGTTCCTCATTCTTCACATAGTAATATGGATTCTGATATCGCTTTCTTTTTTTGAAAGGACGAGTTATTTCAACTTCGTCTCTAAGTCTGTCTTGAAAAGGCACACCCGAAGTAGCGCTGCAGTTTAAGAGATCCAAAAACACAACGTCATCTAAACCGTCATTTTCTTCTTCATCTTCGTCTCCCTTCTTCTCATTTGCCTCTTCTAATGGATGAAGTGGCAGTGTGTTATCCACAGTAATTTTAAGCTTGGCAGCTTTTTCCTGAATAACCATTTCACCTGAAAAAAGCCACATTAACTAAACTATCCATATTTATCCATTTTTGACGTCACAACTTAATTGACTTGGATTCATTTGATCTCGGGTGAGAAAATTAACATAGAATTTTTAATTAATTTTTGAATATCAATCAAACTACAATTTATTTACGGAAGCTTATAAAAGAACATCGTTATAAAATTTACAGGAATAGCTGATCGTAAGACAATCGCTCAACATAGGGACTGACTATAAACATGGTACTGAAATAGAACGATAAACCGAAAAATATCGAAATGGGCAGCGCAGGCAAAGCGCGACGCATGAATGCGAGAAGCACAACCGTTGATATAAGTCCAAAAATGATGGCAATGTACACTGCAAAAACTACAGTATAGTCTCCGCTAGAGGCCGCTTTGCCGATCAGTATGCTGTAGAAGATGAAATCGCCGAGTCCTAGCTTGACGCCTCGCTCCTCGTCTTCCAGTTCCAGATCCGAATCAGTTGTGTTGTGCGAAGTCCGGTTATTACTCGTGGCATTATTTCCACCGAGACTTCCCACCGCTTCGCGCGCGGTTTCGCTTGGCATTGAGTCGTCGCTCAATCTCCCTCTGTGGCGTGCCCTCAAACTACCTCTTTCAGCTCTATCAGTACAACTGTTGTCCAATTTAGATAGCTTTGCATCATCATTAGCAACTCGACCTTCGCTATCGGCCATAGTCACCATAGCCGATGAGTATATCAATGCCGGGAATATTGGCTCGTCTCTTTCTTGTGCTAGTTGCACTAGGACTCGTAGTGGGCCAACTGGCAACAAAACGGCGGCCAAGTCATAGAGAGCCAAGACTCCTAGAAGTACCCAGGTCGTCCAGTCGGGAATATATCGGATCAAGAGAAGCGCCATTAGAGCGCCTACAATGATAAGATACATTTGCTGCAAAACAAGCGGACCCTTCCAGTGAATCGCCAGCATCCCGAGAACTCCAAAATTGAGCAGGAAGAAGAACGTAGTGATAAAATCTAGCGCAATATTCATCCACTTAGCTAAGCTTATCATATAAACAAAGGAGAAATAGAACAAAAGGAAAAACGATGACACTATAAGCCAGCCATGGATAACTCGATAGCAACGATATTTGTAGAGTAAAACCAAGACTGTTGTCATCACAAGAACGATGCTCACAAATATCAAGGAGTTCAGAACAGCGATCCCAAGGTTTCCCCATCCACCCTGGTTACTTTCTCGAAGTGGAGTGTAATATAAAGTGGGTTGTATCGATGAGTCTGTTTTCTGGTAGAAATCGAGTTGTGTGATAGAAAAACATACAATTATCATACAGACAGTAACTGGCACAATCACCAACACGATGTGTTTCGCGCCATACTTAACATCTTGTGCTTCATCTTCTGATGCTTGTCGATGACGACGTTCCTCTGTACCATCAACTTCGTCCGCATCGGGTTCTCCTTGAGCCAAAGGTGGAATCAGGGGTCCAGTAGAAGACCCACCAATTACTGATGTCATAACACTAGAAATTTATCAATTTCAAGGTAAAAAAAGATACCCAATTGCTGTGCAAGTGGCACAGAATGTTCCAACCACAAAAGCCAACAGTACAGTAAAAAGGAGCAATTTAACATCCCTCTGAATGATCAAAAGCGTCATTAGAGCACCTATATGATAAGATGCATATGCTGCAGGGCAGATTTTCCTGACACTTTAACAAATTTCTGTGAAATCGAATCACGGCCACAATTTATATTTACCACAATTGACTCCTATAAGCTTGAATAGGCTATAAAAATATGAAAACCGACACTACCAGAACGGAATTTGTTGAGGAAGATCAGTAAACTTATTTGCTATTGGTGAAAGTATTAGACGCAAGGGACGGTAACTCGTCGCGGCACAATCGCAGACAAGCCTGTAATTCTTCGCGGCATATTCGCAAACAAGCCCAATCTGTACTATCTCATTCAAGACGAATCTGACTTATTGAGTATTCCAACAAAAAAGTTGATCTAATTAATTTACTTGTTAGTATCACTCCTTGATTTTAGCTTAGGTTCATTCTTTTCGGGTTCAAAAACTCTAACTTAAGACAAAGCTGTCATTAGAATTTTAGGTGCTAGGGATTTTAGCAGACCGGTTTTTTATTAGACCAATCTTTTAGCAGACTCAGAACAGTTATAAAGTCTACGCAGCGCTTCAATTCAACACGTTTGACAGCTTAAAACTTCGCAAATGCGATAAACACAAGCTGTCAATACCAACTACTTTGCCTAACCGAAACATGGTTAACCAACGACGTAACAGACAACTCCATATTCTTGCCTCAATTTGAACTCTATCGATCTGAAAGAACTTCAAAAGGCGGTCTATCGAAACACGGAGGAGTTCTAATTGGCATCAACGCCAACATACCACATAACCGCATTGATACAGGCATGCAAGACTGCGTAATGGTTCAACTCAAGATATCTGTACCAATACTTGTCTGCTGTATATTTTGTGCCCCTTTGTTTAGCCCATACCGATGGTCACTAGATCAACTTAACTAATTGCTGAACTTAATAAAAGCAACACAACGCAAGCAAGGCATACAAAATCTTGTCATTGTTGGAGATATCAACTTCTCGTGTACAAATTGGAAATCACTCTCATCAAAATGCGAGTACGAACAAAGCATCCTAGACAACTTCCAGGAATTAAACTGTGCCAGTCGGTCATATTTGGAAGTTTGACCTTGAGAGAAGCAAAAAACACTTGATTTTGGAGTGAAATTTAATTTTTCAAAATTTCGAATGGAACCTGTCATGCACGATTTTCTCGCGAGAACTGAAAATCAGAAAAAGAGATCAGAACAATTTCAGAACAATTGAGTAACAATCGCGGGAAAGTTGCTAGAAAAATCGGTGGGAAATTGCTATTCGCAATTTCGAAAGCAATAATAACCTAGAGTAGAGCTGTCCCATCTGAAACAGAGACGAGAGCATTCCCACGAGTTGGATTATCACGATTGGAATACTATTATTGACTGGACCAGAGTGATCCTTCGGTGGAAAGGTGGACAGCTAGAGTGTCCCAATGGTTCACGAGAACTTGCAGTCTAGAGTAAAAACTTGTTCTTGTTGTTAAAACTGACTGACATTAAACTCATTTTAGTTACTTTGTTGATTCTTGAGTTGTTTACCGACTTATTTACTTCCTGGTTCTTGAGCGTGCTACTATGTGAGTACAAATTTAAATTCTAGAGTGTGTTTTATGATTGTTATGTTGAGGTAAGGCGAGTTTTAGGTTGATCCATCTGAAATGGATCAAAGTTCCACTGTCTAAGAAAAAAGCAACTTAACGGATTGTTCCAACCCGGTTTTTAACGGCGTTCATGTATTTTGGGTATCTAGAGACCTAAGTATGGGGACGTTTCTAATTCTAGAGTGGGGGGATATTTTAGTAGTAGCCTTTAAGCTGTAACGGGTCGTAGTCTCATGTCACAAGCGAACCGAACTGGCTCCGACCGTTCTTGAGGTAGAAAAACACAAGAGATAGTGTCCCTGACCCTTGAGCCAGTGGTTATAGGGCCTATTTTTCTTAAGCCTCATGTGTGACTGCAGTAGACGAATGTTACATAGTGTTTTTATAGCGCTCCTGGGTGTTTACGACATCAAGACTACGGAGTCGAACCCACTTGAGACAGCTTCGGGCTGAATGCCCATTCTAGAGTACCGGCGGTACGGTTCTACAGGAACGTGCAAACCTTCCGGTTGTACCGTGATAGCTTTTTAAGAAAACTCGAGAAAGTTTCCTGGTACGCTCTCCGAACGAGGCTTAGCTAACCGAGTAAAGGGGGGCAACTAGGGGGACAAAAACACGAGCAAAAAGACAAAAAGCAAAACAAAAACCAAAAAAGAATAGAAAAAGGAACAAAAACCATAAAACGAAAAAAGACAGTGACTTTGACACCAGATCAGTTGGATCAAACCTTTGTATTAATTAAATAGTATACCCATACTGTTTTATAAGTTCGATCGTTTCGATCAACCTAGCAATTTAACCCAGTAACCGTAATAAAGTGCCCGAGTGTGGGGCGTTGTCAAGGGTTTTCAGATAGGTTGGAACTTAGCTGGACCAATAGGAGACTTGACTGGAAGAGGTGACCAGCCGAGTGGGAAAGTGGTTCAGGGACACTTGAGCTGAACCAATAGGAGACTTGACTGGAAGAGGTGACCAGCCGAGTGGGAAAGTGGTTGAGGGACACTTGACCTGAACCAATAGGAGACTGGACTGGAACAGGTGACCAGTCGAGTGGGAAAGCAGCCAAGAAGGATTTGGCAATTCTCGAGTTCTCAAGTTGGGCAGAACGGGTATCGTTAGAATCCACATTACATTATAGGAGATAAGTGTAAAATTGGATAAGCGAAATCCCCCAGTTTTGAGGAACGTTTTTACTTGAGCAGGCCTGGAAACAGGTCTACGGTTTTCTCTTGAGAGGTTTAGCACCCGGCGCTTAAAGTAATTTTTAGGCTTAAGAAGGGGGGCTAGAAAGGGGGGAGGTTAGAAGGGGGACTGGTTAAGTTAGAGGTTGGCGGTTGTAAATTGTAAAAAGGGGGAAATTAGAGTAACTAATTAGTCGACATCGTTGACTTAGTTACATTAGAAATTAACACGCGTTGGTAATATTAGGTGGAGATCCAAAATTCAACTCGAGTTAAGACTGGTACGCTGGTTGGTTTGGTAGGGGGGACCGGATATAGACAGTTTTTGTGATACCCCATAAGATCACTAGTGGGGGGAGGAAAACGCGTGGCAATTAGGTACCAGACATATTTTTTTTAGACGAAAGGTAGACATTGGTCACCTTTGAATTTCAGGTGGGCTCATTTTTCTGTTTTTATTATTTTTCTTACTTAGATTTTTGTTGCATTTTAGTGAGGATTTGTGTTTGGTTTTATACGAACAGGTGATCACAAGATACCTGCGCACCTACATTGAAATAGAAACAACCAAAAAGAAGAGGGGGGTCAGCATTTGGCTTTTAAGAGAGGGTTTTTGGGAAAATTTTACTAGAGCTTGAGTGGTGGTACAAGGTACGGTGATTCAAGAAGACCCTACAACGAGGAAGACACTCCGTGACGAGTATTGGGACAAGACCGAAGAAGTCTTGGGACAGAGCAGTCTTGGGATAGTGGTCTTGGGACAGGGTCTTGGGACAGTGGTCTTGGGACAGGGTCTTGGGACAGTGGTCTTGGGACAGGGTCTTGGGACAGTGGTCTTGGGACAGTGGTCTTGGGACAGGGTCTTGGGACAGGGTCTTGGGACAGTGGTCTTGGGACAGGGTCTTGGGACAGTGGTCTTGGGACAGTGGTCTTGGGACGGGGTCTTGGGACAGGGTCTTGGGACAGGGTCTTGGGACAGTGGTCTTGGGACAGGGTCTTGGGACAGGGGTCTTGGGACAGGGGTCTTGGGACAGGGTCTTGGGACAGTGGTCTTGGGACAGTGGTCTTGGGACACTAGTCTTGGGACACTAGTCTTGGGACACCAGCCTTGGGACACTGGTCTTGGGACACTACCCTTGGGACACTAGTCTTGGGACAGTAGTCTTGGGACACTAGCCTTGGGACACTAGTCTTGGGACAGTAGTCTTGGGACACTAGCCTTGGGACACTGGTCTTGGGACACTACCCTTGGGACAGTAGTCTTGGGAAACTAGCCTTGGGACACTAGCCTTGGGACACTAGTCTTGGGACAGTAGTCTTGGGACACTAGCCTTGGGACACTGGTCTTGGGACACTACCCTTGGGACACTAGTCTTGGGACAGTAGTCTTGGGACACTAGTCTTGGGACAGTAGTCTTGGAACAGTGGCCTTGGTACAAGGGTCTTAGGACACTAGCGGAGAGTACTGTGATAGTGACGAATAGTCTTGGGACGGTATAGAAATTGAAGTCAAATTACAACAAGTGCGTTTTAAGACAGAATAAGACAAATCGAAATAGGTAGGGTTAAGACCAAATTAAGGAAAATTTTTCGGAGGTTTTAGAAAGAGAATTGGATAAGGTTTTTAACACGTTGTACAGAGTTTGTTACCACAAAAAATATTTTTTTTTTACCCTTAGAATAGAATCGTGTATATAATAAAATTGTAAATAGAAGCAGTTGTAAATAGAAATAATGAGGCGGAGTAGGGTACCGGTGCTCGAAAAAAGGTCAAGTGGATCAAACACGAAATATAATTCATCGCTGCGCGGAACGACATCAACGGGCCCAAAGATAACGAAGACGAACTTTTCAGTTAACATGGTCAGCACAAGGAGTACAGCGGAGAACAGGGCGAAAGAGGGCACGGAAGGGGAGCGAGTAGAACCCACCATCGAGATTGATCTAGAGACACCCGATCAAAGTGTGGATGAAACAAGGAAGATGGCGACAGAGTCAACTCCAATGCCCTATGCAGAGGAACCGAACCAGAAACCCATAGAGTTCTCACCGATAGATGACGCGGAAGATGCAATAGGCAACACCGAAGAAACGGTGAAAGAAGACTCTCAAGTAAAGAGGACATCTTTTACGGAAAAATTGGGAATAATGTTCGGAATAAAAACAAAAGAAAACGTGACTGAAGAACCAAAAGCAGAAAGAGCACGAACATTTGGGACAGTGAGCACGAGGACCTCAGAAGCCAATCCAAGAGAGGAACAAGCTAAAGCAGAGGCTACGGCCGAAGAGAGACCGACAGCTGACCATGAAGAGACTACCATTGAGCTGGGTGACTTGTTGGCGAAATTAAATCAGATTGACAAAAGACTTAAGCACAGTGAAGAAGACAGAGAGGTGATAAAAAAGGAGATAAGATACAACAAGCACGAGTATCTAGACAGTTATTTTAACCTAGCTAAGGCAACAGATGAGAGACTCAAGGAAATGTCAGATAAGGTAGAAGCCACCAATGAAGAACGAGAAAAGAACATCAAAACAGACATGCAACAGTTGAAGAACCGATATGATGATGTCAACAGCCAATTAGGGAGCCTGGAAAGGAGAATGGACACAATGAGCAAGAGTCAAGCCGAGAGTTCGTGTGCAATACAGGCGAAGTTGGATGCAATCTTGAGAGGTTCTACTCCACAAGAAAGACCGGCAGCGGATCGTACGCAAGGCACCAGAGTCGACTTTGTAGAACCACAAAGGAACAAACGGCAATCGACACCGTTGCCCTTAACCAGGGATGCGATAAGCATAGCACCAACAGCTGCGAAAACAATAATGAAGAATGGAACGTCGAATACAACGACTGCTCCGGGAGATTCAACAGCTAACAGCAACACAGGACCGGATGCTATGACATGGGCCAGCACTTGGGAGATGATGAACAGGACTCTAGAGGCCTTCGCCACGAGGAACACTGACTCGAGCGACAGGAGAGAGGGAAAATCAAGAAAGACATTCAAGAAGCCAAAAGAATTCAAAGACGACTCCGATGGATGCATTGACACTTGGGTGGAAGTGATGAGATTACATCTAGAACAAGATAACTTGAGTGACGAAAGACAAGCATGTACAGCCATACTGAGCAACTTGGAAGGAACGGCATTAAAATGCGTGGTCGCAAAGAAGGAGGAAGAACGCGACACCGCGGACAAGATCTTCGAGATATTGCTGAATCGATTCGGGTCAGGCATGAAGGGTCACCAAGCGATGATGCGATTTGAAAAGAGAAGGCAGAGGGACGACGAGTCAATAGATCGGTTCCTAGATGACCTCGAGAGCTTGAGAAGGAGGAGTGACCCAGAGGAGTCGACAAATAGACGGAACTTTAGCATTGCCTCGAAGTTCATCGATGGGGTGAAAAGTGATGACTTAAGGACAATGTTAGCAACATACTACACATTGTCGAAGGACAGCGCACCCACCCCAGAAGAAATGAGACAGAAATCAAGAGAATACATGCTGATGAAACCTAAGAAGTACTCATATTCCGAAAACAGGAACACGCAAGGGGGAAGCCAACCCCAGAGGTCATCATGGTACAAACCTAGAGATGATATGGACAAGCGCAGATCATGCGCGAACTGCGGGTCAGCGGATCATCATGTGGCTGACTGCACAACGTACAAACAAGGCATGAAGAGCCTAGGTTATGCACCGGATGAAGAGGATATGAGCCAGATGGAGGAACACGAGTACTATAATGGCTTAATCATCAAGATAGGCGCCAGATGCTTCTTCTGTAACCAGGAGGGGCACATCAGAATGGATTGTCCCTTGTTCTGGGAAGCGGTCAAGGACCAGAATCACCCCAAACATAAGTTGGCATTAGCGGCGGTGCAGAATCAGCGGAACAGGCAAAACGAGTTTGAATCTAGGAACTTGGGGGCACCAAACACCGAATTGCCGACGAAGACAGTGAAAGCTGTTACACATGTTAGCGGTGCGTTAGAGTCCGCGGCCGGAAGCTCTCTAGAGATAAATTATGAGAAAGCGGCGACGGAAGCAATTGCCAAAGTGAAACAAGATCTGGCTGCGAAAGAAATAGAGCAACGACTAAAGTTGGAGATCGAAAGACAGAATTTTAACGAAGCATTAACCGGATCGAACTCAATACCAGAGGCTAGAACGGGCTCAATGAAGACCGGGAATTGTAACACCGTGAAAATGGTGACAGGTAAACCTTTTGGAATATCGAAAATCGGAGCAAGAATAATGTCGATAATCACAGTGGGCGGACACGAGGTAACCAGAAACTTGAGCGAGCCGAGCGACCAGACGATAATGCACATTGACGTGTATGCAGACTACTTGAGTGGAATAAGTCCACAAACGACTTCTAGAGCGCTCAGGGCACTACTCACGAGAGGGGGCAGCAAATCGGTACGTGTTGATAATAGGTACACTGAAGCTTATGGTCCACACGAGGTCATGCTAAATATAGATGGAATCAACATCTATACCAAGACGATGATAACATGCGACGAAGACCTTATTGGACAAATCTATGTAGGGAAAGAAGAATTGAAAGTAAGATCGATTGGACACTGTGCTATGCTCGAAGAAGATGCAATGCACATCGGGACGGAAGCAGACGTGACAGGGCACGTGCTAGACATAAATGGCAAAAAGACTCAGTTACGTGGATTACTCGACACGGGAGCAGTCTTGAGCGTCATACCAATCGAAACATGGGAAAAGATGGGCTTTGACAAAGGTGACTTGATAGACTCGAGAATACGGCTGTCAGCTGCAAACAAAGGGGCCCTTCGGGTGTTGGGCAGGACGCCGATAATAGCCCTCAATTTGGGGGAACGTAACCTGTGGATGAGCTTCATCGTGGTAGAAAACCTAGATGAATCTGACCAATTCATTTTGGGCAGAGACTTCATCAGGAATTTCGACGTAACGATTGATCTAAATAATGCAATGTTCAGGATACGGAACCCGGATAGGAGGTACGCAATCAAACCGGTAAATTTAATAATGGCGAATGAAAACAAAGCAACGGTATTCTTGAGTAGGAGAGTGAGGTTAAAAGCTAAAGAAGCGGCAATCGTAAGCTTGAGGATGAAAAATTATAATGAACTAAGTGACAACAAGCAAGTGTGTATAGTTCCGAATCCCAATAGTCAAAGCGCTGCTGTTTTAGGAAGATCATTTTCGATAACGAAGAGCGGCCTCTGCGTCAGTGTCTTGTTGAATACCCTTGATATACCGATCACGATACAGAGAGGGAGGAAGCTGGGATATGCTTTACCAGTTAAAACTCGATACGAAACAATTGAAAACTCAAAACAAAATGAAGTTGTTGATTGTCCTAATCACAGGGACAAAATTTGTATCTTGAGACGATTGCAGAGAATAAAAGATTCTTCAAGTCTTATCAAATCACTTAAGTCAGAAACGGACGATGGGCTTTCGAGCTGTTCGAACTTTCCAGAGCGACCCACACTAGATGAAATGCAAACTGATAAACCGGTTCTGCCGGAGATTGAACATTTAAGGGGCAAACTGAAAGATGAACAGCTCGAAGCTATCAAGGACGTACTAGAGCGGAACGAGGAGGTTTTTTCAAGGCATAAGGCGGATATCGGGTGTTGTAATTTTGTTGAACATGAAATAGAACTTGAGGAAAACGCGGTGCCACACAGGGAGGGGGCGAGGCGCATGACCCCACACAAATCGGACGCGTGTAGAAAAGAAATCGAAACGTTACTAGAGTATGACATGATAGAACCATCCAAGTCACCGTGGGCGTGTGGAGTAGTGATGGCCAAAAAGAAAGGCGACCAGTTAAGGTTTTGTTGTGACTTTCGATACCTGAACTCCGTCACGGTGAAGGATGCCTATCCCATACCTAGAATTGATGAGAGCCTCTCGAAGTTAGGTGATGCGAAATTTTTTACGACTCTTGATTTAGGCTCGGCCTTTTGGCAGGTACCATTAAGGAAGCAAGACAGGGACAAGACAGGGTTCGCCTGCGAGTTGGGTCTGTTTCAATGGAAACGGATGCCGTTTGGACTCTGCAATGCAACAGCCACGTTTCAGCGGCTGATGGCACACGCGTTGATAGGCGTGACGAAGAAGTACGGCAACCTGGTAATGTGCTATGTGGACGACGTGGTAATAGCAACGCCAACACTAGAAGACCACATCGAGAGGCTTGACGAGGTGTTCGCGTGCATGAAAAGATCGGGGCTGAAGTGTAAACCATCAAAGTGCGAGATACTCAAGGACTCGATTAAATACTTGGGCAGGATGGTAGATAAACACGGTATCAGACCTGACCCAGACGCCGTGGAAGCAGTCCTAACCTGGAAATCACCGAAGACGGAGCACCAGCTGATGAGCTTCCTGGGTTTCGCCAACTATTATAGAGAATTCATCAAGGGCTATGCGGACAAGGTATACCCGATGCAACAATTAATGAGACACAAGGGCAAGAAGTTCACGTGGAACAACGCGGCAGAAGAGTCATTCCAGAGAATAAAGAAAGAGCTGTGTGAGGCACCAGTACTGGGTATGCCGACTGAGAAGGGGATGTACGTGCTAGACACGGATGCGTCAGTAGTCGCTATTTCTGGGATTCTCCATCAAGAACAAGAATGGAATGGGAAGACAGTCTTGAGACCAATAGCATACGGGAGCAAGGTCCTAAGTGACACAGAAATGAAGTACGGAGCACCGAAAGCAGAGATGTTTGCGGTGGTCACCTTTGTCGAAAAATACAGAGCATACTTAGGCAGTGAGCCCTTCAAGCTGCGAGTCGACAACCGAGCACTAAGCTGGCTGAAAACGTACTCAATGGACCAGAGCTATATTGGGAGGTGGATAGTTCGCTTGGATGGATACAACATGATAATTGAGCACAGAACACGAGATAAACATCAAAATGCTGACAGCTTGAGTAAGAAGACGGAGTTCTACGAGAGGCAAGAACAAAGAGAGGCGGACAGACCTGAGATCAAAGACGGCTTCTCCTTCATGGACAAAGAAACGTACGACAGTCTTCCACTCACGAGATGGCTGGACAAATCAGGCAAACCGATTGAAGATCATCCCGAATTGCCGGAAGAGCCTCTTGAAAAGACCATCTTGAAGAAAAGCAGAAGGATTCCGATAGGAATAATGCTCAAGTCCAAGATCGTGAGGGAAACACTTAAGGCAAAAGGTTATGATCTCATCCAGGTAGAGGAGGGAACGGTCCGAATAGATGAAGACTTAATGAGGTTGCTTGAGAAACTATCAGATGACAAGCCCGTGATCCAAGGGAAAGGTCAGGAGGCACCGGAACTAACCATACTTCGGAGAGAAGAAACAGTGAACAATACTGACGTCTCAAAAGGAAGCATCACTGATAGCAGGGAAGTTGTGCGATCACTAGTTGAAAAAATCTCCGAAAAAATTCTGGAACAGACAAAAGTCAGGGATAAGAAAGTAACATTCAGAGAAGAAGTTGAACACCTGGGACTAGATCAAGAGTCCGGGGAGTGGTCCAGATTCATGGAAGAAGACGAAACCGGAGAAGGGAAATTGTCCGGGGAGCGTGAAGAATGGGATGAAGACTCGGATGAGAGCAGCGAAGACCAAGACAGTCTATGCATGATACTGGCGGAAGAGAAGATAAGACAGCACGACAGGGAATTACAGACGGATCCATCTTCAGGGACGTACAATCTGGAAATACAAGAGGTACGAGGTGGTGAAGAGCTCGAGAAAATAGCAGTTTCAAGAAAACCACTAAGGGAACTATCGTGCAACTCAAACGTCAGAACGAATCTGGTACCAGAAGACGACATGAAAATCGTGAAAAGGATGATATGTGTGAAGCTGAGCGATGACATCCACAACCCTGGTGAAATGAATGGACAGATCATGGCGCTAAAGGAGCACGTTAAGGCGAGATACAGGCTGTCTGACCTAATAAGGGCCCAGAAGGATGACAAAATGACAAGTAACCTCTCCAAATGGATCCATTCGGGAGTCAAGGAGAAGGGGGAACTTGAGGAAGACAGCTACAAGATCTTGAGCCAGTTCTACAAAGAAAAGAGAGATTTACTTTATCACACAGCTGAAGGGGTGGTAGCGTGCAAGAGAAGAGATGAGGAAAAAATATTACACAAACACAACCTCATCATACTACCACAATTGTACCAAACGGAGGTGCTTTTCAGATCACACGACCAGATGGGCCACCAGGGGATAGATAAAGTACAACAAAGGATACTTCACAGGTTTGATTGGCCGGGAATGAGAAAAGCTTGCGAGAGATGGGTGAATGCCTGCCTAGCATGCCTTCAAGTAAAAGACCCAAGGAAGATGAAGTTTCCCCTCAAGTCTGTCGAGAGTTCGGAATTCAATGAAGTGGTGCAGATAGACCATCAGAAAATCTGCATGACGGAGTCGGGTTATAACCAAATACTAGTTATAATAGATCACTTCACCAAGTTGGCGGAAGCGGTTCCGTGCCAGACAGCCTCGGCAGAGGAGATATGTGATCACCTGATAACGCATTGGGTATCGCGGTATGGTTGTCCAATGACTTTCCAGTCGGACAACGGCAAAGCTTTTGTGGGGGACTTGACAAAAGAATTGATGAAGAGATCACACATTGCTCAAGCGCACTCGACGACCTATCATCCACAGACCAATGGGTTGGTAGAGAGACAGAACAGGACACTGGTCAACATGCTCAGGGTGTACTGCTCGAGATACATGACGGACTGGGACAAATACCTGCCACAGGTAGTAGGAGCCTATAATAGTACTCAGCACTCAACGACGGGTATCAGTCCTTTCATGATGTTGACAGGCAGGGAAAGGGCAATGCCTATAACATTCTTCTACCCGGAGTACGAGGGGAAGAGGACGTCACCTCAAGCATACGTGAAGGAAGCGATCAAAAGACAACAAGAGCTAAACGAGCTATGTCGGAGAAACACGGCGCAAGCGCAAATGAGGCAACGCAAGAAATATGACGAAAAGATACTAAGAGCAAAGCCATACGAAGTGGGCCAATACGTGTGGGTCTTCCAAAATGTCATACCGCCCAAGGGAACAAAGAAACTACTCAAGAAATGGAGAGGACCGTTCATGATTACGGAAGTACATCAACAAGGACGGTTCTATCGCTTGAGTACAGGGCGAGCAGCACATTACGAAAATCTGAAGCCTCATGTCCCGTCCCCGGAGGACTGGTGCCTACCAAAAGACATGGAAGGTCTTGAGTACCTGGTGGTGGAACCAGCGTGCGAGGTGAATGAGAAAGGCACTAGAGAGAAAAATGATGGTAATGAGAACTTGAGTTTGGACGACAACGAAAAGATAGAAGTGGAGTCGGATGCAGGTTCATTTGTAGAAGAAGACTGGAACGACCCAGAGCAAAACGAGGTACCGAAGTGGATGGAGCCGGATCGACCAACACCACCGGAAACCAGGACTGGCAATCGTAAACGAACAGGTATGAGGTACAATAGGTACGGGGATGACTTCTTGATCGATAAGATACAGCCAGACAAGTTGGGCGATGAACTACTAAGCGCAGGCGAACTGGAAGCCGAAGAGGAATGGCAGGTCATTGACGATGGTGGACATTATCCGCAGGATGATTACTCGACGCCAGAATTGGAGACGCATCTCGAGCAGAGTGAAATAGAAAGGAGGGAGAACACGAACTTGAGGATTCTAGAGTGGATGCGTGATGTCAAAGACGAGAGCCGCGAAGGACAAAGCATTCAGCAAATCGATGTATCAGCAGCAAATTACATGAAGACAGAGGACCCTCTTTTCGGATGGACAGCAACAGACAGGCCACTGGACATCCCCAAGGACAATTCAGACCCGACTACATCGACGGGGACGTCGATAAATATTTTTGTCCGGGGAGTGGGGGTAGGACTTACCCACACCGAAAATTTGATGATAAAGAAGCTCAAGGAAGTGAGGGAAACAAGCGGATTGGAACTGGAGGAAGAAGAACCAGAGCCTACCATAGGAAGGAATTTCAAAACGAAATTCGAAATACCCAATGAATACTCAGAGAACATCATGATAACGGATAGCGACTTCATCCTGTCAAACAGGACCAGCGCGATCTGCATCACGGCGGACATGAGTTTCAAATCAAGATTGGAGGCTGACTTCAAAAGAGAGTACCAGAACGTAGAGTTTCTGTTCAGACAGAGGCCAGGACTGGGAGGCATAGCAGCGCTTCCACCGTCAGTGGCACAAGTCCCGGGCAAATACCTCTGCTTCCTAGTAACGAGAGTCAACGACAGAAACACAATTGATCCCGAACACGTGATATTGGCACTGACAAGACTACGTGACTTCATGATTGAAAGAGGAATAGTGGAGGTCTCGATGCCGGTGTACGACCCAAACAGGGGCAAACTGAGCTCGAGGGAATTGTACGCTATCCTACATGTGGTCTTTGCAGAAACAGAGATAATGGTGCATCTTCACAAGAAGTACTACTTGAGCATCGCCTGAGTCGGGTACATGGAGGTATCAGGTCGGGTGTGAGGGAGGAGTCTTGAGTTAGGTACTGGGGTGCGGCGCAGGTAAAGGGATCTTAAGATGTGATTGGCATGACAATTGAATTTTAAAAGAAAGAATTGATGGTGCTAAAACATAAAATGAAACTGCATGTTCTTAAGGGAAAATCCAATCGAATTGCTTTAAGTGATATGAGAATGATAAGTTTTTAACCATATGGGTAGAAGGGGGGTCTCTAGGTTAGGAACGTGACATGCTAAGTTTTAATGAGCTTTCTGTTTTCAGATCGAGTTTGAAAAACAAAGTTGAAAATCCAACTACACTCAAGCGAGAAACAGAAAGAGAGAATCTTGATTGAACACGCGATAATCCGAATCTACAGCAAGTACTCGCAAGAGAACATTTCTAGAGAATACTTGAGTTGGTAAGGTAATTCTTGAGTTGGTAAGGTAATTCTTGAGCTGGTTAACATCTACCTATATACATCCCGAAGTTGCAAAAATGGCAGACCGATTCTGGAACTCCGTGCCCGCGGCTCTGAAGAAGCCCACTCTTGACGAGCTGTACAGACGCTTGAGGGACCTGGACTACACCCAGATAGACGAGAGAATGGCGGTGATGCTGAATGCGATCCTCCAGTTGGAGGACCAGGGTGAGTGCAGGGAGTCTGCGACGGAGGCTGTCTTGATGGTCGGCTACACCACCGAGGGCATATCAAATCGAGAACAGACCAGATGGTTATCTTGGAATGCGGATGGAGGAGTAAGGGGCTTTGACTTGGCAAGAAATCCTGGCCTGAGTAACAGCACCGAACACGGCGCAGGAGAGTTTCCGCTACCGACGAGACCAACAGCAAGATCCACAGGCCAGAGCTCGAGTAAGGTGCCGTCGATGTCGCGAGCGCAACAGACGACAGAGGCATATCCGGATCTGTAGGTTCTAAAGAAAGAGCTCGAGAAGGCGCTGAAGGAAAGGAATAAAGCGAACCTCGATCGGGATCAGGCGAAGCTGGACAGGGAGAAGCTTCAGCTGGAGAGAGACCAGGCAGTCGACGAGCGAGATCAGACGTCGAAATTACTTGAGATGCTAAGGGCTGAACATCAGCAGGAGCTGAGGGTGCGGGAGAACGTCGCAAATCGTGATCAACTGAAGTCGGAGTTGGAAAGGATAGAACAGCGACAACGCGAGCTTGACGCACAGAAGGGAGCCAGGTCAAACGAACGAGTGGTGACCAGCTCGAGGCCAGAGTCGCGCATGGAGGTGGATGAAGCTCCCAGGGCTAGAGGACGGTTCAACCTTGACCGCGAGGCCAGAGAACACATGAGCGAAGGGTTAGAGGTCTGGATACCGAATGACGTGACGCCTTCCTTGCGCAACCTAGAGACACAACCTGTACGTCCTCTGATGGATGTGGTGTTACCAGGATATACCCCAACCTCGACCTCGAGTGGCAGTCAGGTGAGTGGCGCCTCATCGCGCCTGAAGGAGCTAGGCGAGAAATTGCAGCAGCAGAGTCGTGAAAGATCGACAAGGCCAGAGCTTCCCCCAACTTGGAGGGAACAGCCGGTCAGGAATGTCGTGATCGCAAGCTATAAGAAGAATACAGAAGGGAACTACCACAGGCACAATCGGCTGGACTGGAGTGCGGAACAGGGAGCCAGGAGGGACTGCTTCCATGACGCAGCCTGGGTGGAGTATCTAGCGCCACCTCGTGTGCCAGAGGGTGCAGTTCACCTAATTATAGGGGATAGCCTGGTGCGGGTGTTGACCCAGATACGGTCCCATTGGCAGACAGGAGTCTTGAGTTTCGCTGGAGCTGCCACGCCACAGATGTTGGCAACCCTGGACATGCTAGGGATGACCAAAGTTTACACAGTGACCCTGATGGTTGGGACCAACGACGTGTCAAGGGGAGAAGCGAGGAAAGTAGCGAGGCTGTGCGACAAGATGAGCTGCCTTCTTGAGGAACTGAGGATCCAGATGGACCCCATCCTGCTGACGGTATGCACGGTCCCCTACAACATGATGTTTGATCAGCACGCCCTAGAGATGAACCAGAAGGTGCGGAGCCTGAACAAGATGATCCGAGACATACACCGGAAGAGTGTGCTTCCTCTCAGGCTGTTGGACATAGCAGAACGTATGGAGAAAAAGGGATTCCCTGAAGACACCTCAAAAGATGGAATCCATTTCGATAGGCCAAGGGGAGCGGAGTGGCTGAACGACGTCTTCCTGGAACACATTAACACGCTAGAGGCGGACCTGCTGGAGACAGCCCAATTCGCTTTAGGACCACCTCCCAACCCACCATTCCTTGCCTCGAGGGCCTTGGCTGGTCGCTTGGGAGCGAGAGTCGATACTAGAGACAGTTCAAGGAGCAATCAGACCCGATTGCAGAGTGCCACGCCAATGGAGTCGGAGGAGGTAGAGTCATCAACACCTCCGGGCTCGGCGATGTCCTCTGTGGTGGTGGCCGATGGCAGGAGAGAAAAGAAGTCTATGGAGACTGCCCGCTTGATATATCCTGAGAAGGTGAAGGAACTGGATCTAGAGAGTTTGGAATGCAGACGAGAGTTGGCGGAAACCCTGGGGATCGAACGAGTGTCGCACGAGGATTTGAATAGACATCATTGCATAGACTGGTTGAAAGCTCACGAAGCACACTTCTCGAGAGCGAAGTTAATGGAGACCACAGACCTGACTGGAATTCCCACAAAAACGATCATGGGACCCATTAACTACAGGCCTCTCAAACTGTTGGGGGGTCCTGGACTTATAACAGAACCTCCCAAGCACCGAACTGGCATCGCTAGGATCAGGTTGGCAACCCCGGCGCAGTTAAAGGTGGTAGACAAGCTACTCAATCCGGGGGGAATGGAATTGCCTGATGCCGCTTACGAAGGTCCGAAGTTGGCAGAAGATCCCAGGTACGGGAAGCCCTGTGGTGGCACCCAACTGGCCAAAACTCTGGCAGTTTATGATAGAGCAGATCCAGCTGCTGCAAGAGTATTCATTGTGGCGGGATCGGACTTCGAAGGAACGTCTCCCAAGTTGTTCTGGCCGGAGACTCTGGTATACTCCTTGCCAGGAGCCGAACTGAACCAGATGTTGACTCTAGTGGTGGCAATAAAGTCGGAGATGCCCTGTGAACCTGAGCTGCTAATGTTTGCAGGAATGAATGATCACCTGCACGCGATGGGACTTCTTGAGCAACTGAAGGGCAAGGAGATTCCGACATCAAGGAAGATATGGGAGGCTATTCAGGCGTTATTTGCGGCGATGAATGAGGTACAAGAGAACGTAGCCTCGAGATTTGGGTCCAAGACGAAGGTGGTGTTTACCACATCCCCAGGATACGCAAATATGCCACCCGCCCTACAATTCGTGTACGCGGTCTTGATCCTGTTAGCAGAAGGGAGTGAATGGCGGATTCTGATGGCAGCCCCCAATCGAGAGCTGGAGCCATTGAACTTGAGGCTTTACAAATCAGAATTGCCGGCGGCATGGGCTGACATATCTCATGCACTGAGGGGCTTCTACGGACTGGCCGACGTCCTGATTGTATTGGATGAGGTACTCTTGCTAGAGATATCGAACTTTGCTAGACAACTCAAGTTCAGCCCAGTCATCGGGGACGACCACCCGGCGATAAACCAGTTGACGGCCAGCCTGTGGTTCCGGAGTATGGATGTGAAAGTCGCAAATTCCACCAGCAGGTCTAGAGGTCCCAGCAACGAGAGAAGAAATGTGGTCGAGACGGAGAAACAGTTAGAATCGATGAAATATCGCTTGACTCAAGAGAATGGCTGGTGGCCATTCCTGACACAAAGGCTGGAGAACGTCACGAATAAGACGAGGGAGGAAGCACCACTCCTCGTGAAACAAATCTGGAGTTTTCTAGAGAAGCAACTGGAGCTAGCTGAAACGAGAGACATGACGGTGGCTAGATTTGTCTCGGCCGCCAATGAAGTGACGATTGGAGGATTTTGGAGAGAGCACGCCAACGGCGAATTAAAGACTAGGAGAGATTACGAGATTCTCAAGTTCTTGAGTCCTTGCTGGGAGAAAGAATTCTTGGCAGGAGTGTTCGGCACCACGGCGACTATCTTCGGAGCCTTCGTACAGGAGATACTGGGCATGTCCATCAGCCTGCTCTTGGCCCTGTTTTTGGTTTACCCCAGATACTTGTTCAACATGGGCCCAGCATACATGTTTAGTCGAGGAGTGGAGACACTTCGAGTTGATGGGTATCTGGCACTAGTACTCTTGACCCATGGGGAATTGGTATCGTTTCATCGGTTAATGGAATACGGAGAACCTCTGTCTATGGGGAGAGTCCACACGAGCATTGAAACCAGCTCCTACAAGTGTGCCGCAGGGTTGAAGACACTGCTGGTGCAATACCTCATGATGCAGAATCGATACATGACGGGTGAAGATGAGAACCCAACCTCGAGAGAAGAATGGGAGAAGGCGAACAGAGGGATGCCTCTGTTGACGGACCTGTGCCTGGCAATGAGGTCGGACCCAATGGGGATAATCCGGGGTCTAGAGGAGGTGGTGACCTGCATCTATGGTCCAGCAGTGACGTACGCGTTTCCAGATCCCCTGGTGATAACGTATCGTCACTCGGTGACGCACTTGAGTCTCATCAGCGTACTGGATGGTACAGCGCTGAATTGGTGTCAGCAGGAGGTGCTCAGGGCGCGTATGAGCAACACGGTACTCTTCGGAAAAGTGAAAGATGCCGAGATGATGGTGTGCAACTTCAGGGGACAAATGCAATGTAGAATGGGAGGCAAGCGAGAGGGCCCCATTGAAATGTATCCAAAGTTTTGGAACCTAAACCCATTGACGGCCAACGGACGAGAAGTCTTGAGAATCCCCGCCTGGAAGGAGTGCTTTGCACTAGTCAAGAGGGAGCTGGAGGCCATAATGGAGAAAGAAATCCTACCAGCCACCATGCCTGAGTTCCCGACAGTCAGGAGGATGACCTTGGGAATGAATAGTCCCTTGGTGGTTCCCTCCATAATGGCGAAGATGATGACGGAGGAAACGCAGAGGCATTTCACGGATGGCTGGGATCCCCTGTTCATCGGCTACACGGCGGCAGTCTACTTCCACACCAGCGAGATGAAGGTAAATTCGTGGACGACGCAAGCGAAAAAGAGTAGAGGTTCGCAGCCCCCTGGATATGAGGTGCGGAAAGTCTTGAGGACTCTTGAGAAGGAAGGACTTGAGAATATGCTACCCATATGGGATGATGGTAGGATGATCGTGATGGAGGGACACGTCGCATTGGTGGACGAAATGAAATTTGCCACGAGAAAATACAAGGCACCCTATGGCTTGGAACAAGTAGAAGTGACACAGGAGGGAACAGAACTAGATGCAGCAGGTCAACTGCATGTAGCCCTGACGGAATATAAAAAGCTGGATCCTACGACACCGTCACCACTGTCTGTAGACACGCCTGGAGACAAGAGGAGTGGACCCGTTGAGGATCGATTCAAAAGAATTCTCGAGATAAGAAGAAATGAATCAGAGGAAGAGAGTATGGATGAAACTCTCAGTGAAGCTGGAGAAGACATGGAGGTGGGGAATACACCTGAACCAGGGCCATCAGGGGAGGAACTCACCACTCAAGAGCTGTTGAAAGACTTGAGCGAAGAGAATTGGGCAGATACTGCCACACCACCTCTGAACCCGTCCCCGCGGAAGAACCTAGAGTTGCCATTGGCAGGTGAGACCTTCAATATGGGGATGTTACTCTTGAGCTCGGAGGAAAGGGAGAAGAACACGTTCGAAGGGAACAGGGACATATTCTTGGGATCTCTCGAGGATGACGCTTGGCAGGAATTCCTGGGGGAATTCAATCGAGAAGTGGGCAGCGAGACGACGCTGGACAAGTTCAAGAAGGAACTGTGGGACGCAGTAGTGAGATTCGGGGAACCGCTCCTGATAGGAACGGGCCTGGATGAGAAAGCAAGAAAAGAGCTGCTGAACAAGCTAGTGGAGCTGAGGAACGCACGATCGAAGACTAGAAAAGAGAAATGTGAGGACAGCTCTACTCTGAAACAAAAAACTGTGGATAAAATGGTTGATGATATAAAAAGGGATAAGGTTGGGACTAGTAATATGATTAAAAGTACTAATATCCTTAAGGCTCGAGCAGGGGGGAGGCAAGAGTTGGAAGGAGTGGATGGAGAGGTCGAATCAATGATGATAGCCACAACACCCTCGAGCAGAGATGTGAAGACTCGCAAGAGGAAGAGAGAAGTGGAAGGATGGGGTAGTCCTTCAGTGGATGCTGTTTCGGAATGAAACTTGAGAGAGACGGCGCCCATCGTTTTGGCCCGATGCAAGACGGCGGCATACAAGAACAGCTCGGAGCTCAGGAAACCACTTGAAGTAGAAAAGGAAATAGAGGTTTCCACCAGTTCGACGTCAGAAGAAGACTTCAAGCCTCAGAAGGTAAACGTGAAGAGAGGTTCAACGAACGGACAGGTAGGGGAAGTGGAGATCGGCAAAGAATGGATCTCGAAGGCACATCAGGACATGGGCAAACAAGTGACGAGTGATCCATTGGAGAGGAACAAGACGAGGAACACTTCCCGGACGTGGTGGGTGGCCCTCGAAACATTGAAGGAAATGGAGGACTGCTTGAAGAAGTTGGACAGTGGAATAGCTCGCAGGCGACGCAATTGGGCCACCCAGCAAAAAGCCGAGGTTAATAAGATAGAGATGGCAAGTCATCTGAAGAGGTCCTGGCAGAGTTTGTTGAAGGATCATTTTGAAGAGGCGATGAGAACATCCTCATCAGCACCGCCACTAATGGCGAATCCCTTCGTTAGAACTGCGGGACAATTAATGTTCACCTGGAGTCTAGTGGGAATAGAGTTGGAGACATTGACCTCGTATGACAGGCTGAAGTTGGGAAGCAAGAAGCTAGAGGTGTATCAGGCACTGATGCAACACGTGGCCAGGGACAATTCAGGCTTGAGCCTGGCTAGAAGAAAAGATGCCACATGTTTCTTGAGATGGACAATGTCAATGATGTCTGATAGCACCATCCTGGCATGCCACCAGAGAGCAAGTGGAAGTAAAACCATGGAGAGAAGAGTCTCAACGATCATCTTGAACGTATATCAGAGTACAGGAATAGAGAAAGAAGATGGTTCCAGACTATCCTTAGAGAACCATCGAAAGCTGGACGAGGTACGGAGGTTCTCTAATAAGAAGTTCGAGGAAGAACATGATGTTCACCGTAACCTGGCCTCGTCAGAACAGTACTCGAGACTCAGTGAGAAGGGGGAATACCAATATGTGTCTGGAGTGATGGGAATAGCCTACAATCCCTTCTTAGACTCGGAAGCTGGAGGAGCCCACAGAAACCATGAGGTAGCGGAGCTACTGAAGTTTTGGACAGAAAGAATAATGGAAATAGACGCGGTGGAAAAAGAGGGGCCGAGCCTGGGCCTGATTCTTGAGAAAGCACCAGAGGTGATAAGCATACCGCGCTCAAACAAGAGAGTTGAAGTGAACATGGGCGGTGGAAATGGCTTGTTAACCACGAACTTGGGAGTGATATGGAAGCTACTAAGACCCTCCTGGTGTCCACATCCCCATGCGAGTCTAATCGAGGAAACCACCGAGCGAGTGAGGTTAGCACCAACGGAAGATGAAGATCTGGCGAAGTTGAGTGTGCTACATAAGCTAATCACGCCCCAGATGCAAGAGCCAAGCGAAAGGACGAGCGACCCCGGGTCAGCAAAGAAATTGGAGCCGGGTAGCTGTCTGGATTCGACGTGTGGGAACGGAGAGCACATCTGCGATGGACGGTCATGCGTCAGAATACTGTCGTTTCAAAAAGAAGACCTGGTCACTTGGTTCGAAGACATCACAGAAAGGGAGAAAAGTGAAGTGCAAATAATAGCGGAATGTTACGCGAGAACCACGGTGAATATAGCGACAGCTCTCGGATTCTTCTCGAGAATGTGTGGTCTGCAGGCACTGGAGAGACTGGAATCTGAACATCATTTAGTGACGGCGTTGAGCGTAGAATCATGGCCCGGGGTGTTGCAGGTGACTCAAAAACACATCCGGAGCTGGAAGGTTGGTCTTGAGGCGGAAATGGGATTTCCCATGAGCGAAGCTTATGGCTTGCCATTGAACGCGAAATCGCTGATAGGGTCAATGATGGCCAACTTGTGCGGAAGTCACTACCCGCTACACATGGCGATGGTGGAAGTGTCCAGCCAGAGAATACTGGTGGACAAGGCCTTCTCAGTGCCCAAGTGCGTGAGGTTGGCTCGGATGTCGCATCACTCGCACAAGTTGTTGAGAAAAATCAAAGGGACAGTACCAAAAGAATTGAGAGATGACTTAAGCGAAATCTGGGGAGAAGATCTTCTGAAGTTGGAAAGAGAAAACACGAGCGATCACGAGAGACAAAACGTGATCGGGAAACCTGTGGGAAGTACTCCGAACCTGGAAGACAACGACACGATGCACGAGAAAATGATGGAGCTTGAGCCTCTCTTGGAAGCCTCAGGGGAGCGTAATCTCAGGAGCATTGAGATCTCTCATGGGGAATGCCCATGCCACTGTTTGGCACAAACGGTGTGGTATCCAGATCACAAGAACCTTTGCCTGGTGTGGGATGTGGAAGAGATTCGGTCGATCGGACTACCGGATCACCGGCAGAAGGTGACGCTCTTAGTAGTGAGTACGATGTTAGCTCTGAGATGGATAGAAGAGAATATAACGAAGTATCGGGAGGCGACGACGCCAACGGCTGAGTCAATATACGCGATAGACTACAGCAGGAGACTCGAGTTGTTTGAGACTGCGTGCAAAGTATTCGCCATACCCGCGGAAGTCAGACACGTATGGAGTCGCTTGAGGTACTTTCCATGGTTTCGGGCGACACTGACGTCTTGGTTGTACATGACAACGAAAGATCACATGAGAAAACATCAAAAAGAGTATCGACAGTTCCAGGCCGAGATTGGGCCGGAAGCTTTCAAGAGACCCCTGCTAACCCATCGTAATGCGATCACGACAGGATGGAAAAGAGTGGGTAAGATGTCTAGAGACAATACCAAAGCGAGGGAGTCGATACTAGAGGAAGACCTGGCGAAGAACGTGAGCTTGAGCCTGCACAACTCCTTTTGCTTGAACCGAGAAGCTAGGGTGAAGGCACTACCCAACCAAGCAAAGAGATTGCAGGAGCAGAGAGAATGGATGCAATCCTATGAACAGCTGAAGGCTTGGGAGGAGATTGTGATTAGTTCCGATGATGAAGAGGAACTGTTGAGACAGTTTGCCGCATCTAGCACTTCAGGATGCAGTACCTCCAAGGCGAAGAGCACTAGATGAATGGGCAAATCGGATGGATCTTGAGTCTTGAGAGGGAAGGGGGGCTTGAGCGTGGATCCGAGTGAAACTTGGATTCACGAAAAAGAAATTTTAACAAAGCAAATATTGTTACTAATATACTATATTTATTATATAAATCGAAATGCTGCATGACAATTTCCTGATTGAATAGGACAAAAGAGATTTTAAAATGATTGGCTTGAAAAGCGAAAATTCGAGGGTGCAGGTGTATGCAGATTTTGGTTGCTGTTTAGCAATAGTGTGAAAATTTTAAATGGCTGTGAATTTTGGGGTGTAGATAAGCTTAAATCTGCTGCAAACTTCTGTAAATGACCACTGGCACTGTATCTTGAGCAACACTCGGTTTTTCTGGGACTCACTGGCAGAAGACAGCGCGCGATGAGGACATCGATCTCGAGTCCGGGGAGTATGTGCCAGTCGGTCATATTTGGAAGTTTGACCTTGAGAGAAGCAAAAAACACTTGATTTTGGAGTGAAATTTAATTTTTCAAAATTTCGAATGGAACCTGTCATGCACGATTTTCTCGCGAGAACTGAAAATCAGAAAAAGAGATCAGAACAATTTCAGAACAATTGAGTAACAATCGCGGGAAAGTTGCTAGAAAAATCGGTGGGAAATTGCTATTCGCAATTTCGAAAGCAATAATAACCTAGAGTAGAGCTGTCCCATCTGAAACAGAGACGAGAGCATTCCCACGAGTTGGATTATCACGATTGGAATACTATTATTGACTGGACCAGAGTGATCCTTCGGTGGAAAGGTGGACAGCTAGAGTGTCCCAATGGTTCACGAGAACTTGCAGTCTAGAGTAAAAACTTGTTCTTGTTGTTAAAACTGACTGACATTAAACTCATTTTAGTTACTTTGTTGATTCTTGAGTTGTTTACCGACTTATTTACTTCCTGGTTCTTGAGCGTGCTACTATGTGAGTACAAATTTAAATTCTAGAGTGTGTTTTATGATTGTTATGTTGAGGTAAGGCGAGTTTTAGGTTGATCCATCTGAAATGGATCAAAGTTCCACTGTCTAAGAAAAAAGCAACTTAACGGATTGTTCCAACCCGGTTTTTAACGGCGTTCATGTATTTTGGGTATCTAGAGACCTAAGTATGGGGACGTTTCTAATTCTAGAGTGGGGGGATATTTTAGTAGTAGCCTTTAAGCTGTAACGGGTCGTAGTCTCATGTCACAAGCGAACCGAACTGGCTCCGACCGTTCTTGAGGTAGAAAAACACAAGAGATAGTGTCCCTGACCCTTGAGCCAGTGGTTATAGGGCCTATTTTTCTTAAGCCTCATGTGTGACTGCAGTAGACGAATGTTACAAACCTGGAACAATTCATCATAACCGATACTGGAAAGAGCCTGGATATCCTGCTCTGCAACAATCCTGATATCATACTAGACGTATACATGGACAATCGGCTCAAAAACGACTTCACCTCAGATCACCCACCTTACGGCTCAAAGTTACATATGAATCACAAAATAAATCACGAAAGGGTCCCTCTACCCTCCCAAAAGTACGACTTTTCAGGCTTTGCCTTCAAAAAAGCCGACTGGAACGAAATCAACGAATATGTGCGAGAGCACCACTTCAACCCATACTGCTACAGCAACGTTGATCTCCTGGTAGATCAGTGGTATAATTGGATCTACGGTATTATAGTCAAACACATACCCCGAACAACCCAATATAGGAAACATCTAGCGCCCTGGGTTTCTCCCACGAGCTCAAACCTCATGAAAAAAGTAGAAACTCTCAGACGCCAAAGTAAAACAAATACCCTAAAGATCCAGCAATTACAAACTGAATTGACCTTATCGCTCTCAGCTGACCAATGCAATCATGAAACAGAAATTTTCAAGTCTGGAATCTTCTCAAACAACCAAAAATACCTCAAAACTATCATGAAAACAAGCTCAATCCCAACTGAAGTATTGCTTGACGATAAGTCAGCTAACACCGATATCGAAAAAGCCGAATTATTTAATCAGTACTTCCAATCCGTTTTCAGTAAGAATCATCACGATTATACTCTCACAGATTGACAGCCCAATTTGTCGATGATTCATTTCTCAGAACTAGAAATACAACTCGTTCTCCAATCGCTGGACGAGAGCAAGGCCAAAGGACTTGACCGTATGGGGAACAACCTGCTGAAAAAATTATCACACTCCCTACCAAAGTCACTGCATCTCATATTCAACACAATTGCAAACAAATGCTACTTCCCATCATTCTGGAAAACAAGCGAAATAATCCCCATATTTAAAGAAGGGAACAAACAAATGGTAGATAATTACAGGCCGATCAGCCTCCTCGTAGCAGTATCCAAAGTCCTCGAGAAACTTATTTTTGACAGAATGTACCCAATCTTATCCACCGCATTGTCCCAATCTCAACACGGTTTTTGGCAAAGACGCTCATCTATAACAAACCTAATCGAATACCTGCACGAAATGTTTGTGAACTTTGACAATAGCAACTGCCACTTCCTAGCGTCATTTTACCTCGACTTCCAGAAGGCTTTTGACAAAGTCAATCACAATATAACGATCGAAAAACTCAGCAGAGCTGGAATAACAGGCCCAATATTGGATCTAATCAAAAGTTACCTGACCGGTCGAACCCAAACAGTACGCATCGGCAGCTCGGTCTCAAGCCAACTGCCAATTTATAGTGGAGTGCCGCAAGGATCTATTCTAGGGCCACTCCTTTTCTTAGTATACATCAACGACTTGCCAAAATGTGTCATGTCATCGTGCTACGGCTATGCGGATGACTATAAAATTATGGGCACCGACCCGACTACCCTGTACATAGATATTAGAAAAGTCTGGAAGTGGTGTGAAACCAATGAAATGCGCCTCAATATGACCAAGAGCAAAACACTAGTAATTAAGGGCGAGTGCAACCTAAGCATTTTCTCGTACAAATTCGAACAGCCTAACGAACTTAAAGATCTTGGAATGATAATGTCAAAAAATCTTAACTGGACTTCTCATGCAAACAATCGTGCGAGCAAAGCACTGAAGGCCCTATACTGCATCAAAAGAAACTTATCACCTGCCACAACCATGAACAACAGGAAAAATGCATATAAAAGCTATGTAGTACCTATCGTTAGCTATGCATCATCAGTCTGGTAACCCCTCAAAGCAATATCTTGCCACCTTAGAAAAAGTGCAACAGAGAGCAACGAAATGGATACTTGGAAATAAACAAAATCCTTATAAATCGAGTTTAACCACTCTTCAAATTCTTCCCTTGTCTCTTTACCAAGAAATGCATGTACTACTTTTGTTCGCGAACATTCTAAGAGGAAAGACCGACCTGGAATGGTGGCGATTTATAGAAATCACTGAATCAAATCGACCGAAAACAACAAGACGTTTCAACGCGAAGAACTTTTGACTTCATAAAAGCAAATCTGATTTCTGGCAACGCGCCTGCAGCCTGACAAACATATTTCACGATCACCTGAAATATGAAGTCCTATCAAGTGACTCGTTTAAACCAAAAATATAAAGAGTGTACTGGCAATTCTACGAGAAAATCTACAATGAAGTCGATACCTGCACCTGTAGAATCACCTGCGGATGCACAAGATGCTTAAACTTCAAAAAAATAAACTCATTAAACTAAAATATGATTGATCTCATAATTTTGATTCGGGAGCTAACTCCCATGGATGTATCCTAAATTCTGTTTTATTATTATTATGATTATTATTAATTCAGACTGTTGTGTTTTTGAAAATGATAGTTTTGTTGACAAATTGTGAGTCTTAATTGAAGAGGCTTGACCCCAGACTGAGCTTCTTTTTTGGTCTTTCATTCAATCACGCATTACTTTATTACGGTTGTCTGCTAAAAGACTCAATTTGCACTTTTTATACTAAATAATTGGTCTGATAAACGATCGGTCCCCAGAATTTCAACCTAAAAGTAAAGTGGATAACATTTCACAAGATTCTTTGTTTCAGATTTTCGCACGCTTTCGAATAATCAATTCTAACTTCCTATCCATGATGCCATCCATAATGCTAATATTATTTAACAAAAAAGTTTATTAGAATATTAAAGTGTTAATTCCCTCGTTTTCGCACATTTTGTGCATCATCAGGATATAAAATATTACAAAATTTTCATTAAGATCAAAGATCGGGAAAAGGTGACAAACATGTCTCAAAAATGCTTCAAAGTTTCTGACCAGGTCAGGTAAGCCCGTACACAGCTCAGTTGGATTTCTAGGACTGAGTAGCTTGGGCAGCAATGTGGATAGCGTTTGTGATGTTCTTACGGCATTTTCATTCTGCTACGATTCGAGCGAGGTCAAACAGGTTTTCGAGTGTCTCCAGTGGTGCGATTTCAAGGATTGCTGCTGCTTCTTGATTTGTTGCTTCGAATAGTTTGATGTCTTCGTTAATGGTGGTCACGAGTGTGGTACGTGGTCTTCCTCGGAATTTCATCAATCCTTCTTGATTGAAATAATGGATTATAGACCGCCATCACGGTGTTGTCTTTGCTCGACGTAATATAGGGCCGAGGGCATTCCAGCGTCTTCTGGTCACTTCGAGTGATGCTTGGGATGAGTCGCACCGTTCGTATAGTTGTTTATTGGATATCTTGTATGGGTACTTGATCTTTAAAACTTTTCGTAATTGTTGGCGATGGAAGGCGTCGATTAGTTTTCGTTCTGTCTCGCTCAGACCCCAGGTTCCGCAGTTGTAGAGCAGTATCGGTTTCACCAGGCAAATATACAGTGAAAATTGTCTTCTCAAATTGATTTTATTGCTGCGCAATCGTTTCTGTTCAATCAAATTTAAACAACGGTAAATTCATAATAAATTACGTAAACAAACATAACAATTTCCAGTGAATTTCTGAGATTTCTAGTTTTGTTATTTAATTCTTATATCAATTCGTTTTGAGACTATTTTTGATTCTAACCATTCAGTTTTGTGAATTTAAGCCATATTATACATTGCAACATTCGCCCAAATACTACATAGTGACGGAGCGTAGAAAAAGCACCCATTGACGACTGGCAGGTGTCAGTTACCTTAATTCTACTCGTTTTTCACCGTCTAGACCTAGCCAGTTAGTTTTCTGGTCTGTTTAGGGCTAAGTAAAAAGGTACCATTTTTAGGCCATCAGTCAAATGACTTTAGATCAGCTTTCGTTTACAAGCGAAAACAACCACATAACTGAGTCTCGGATTCCCAGACTACGTGAATGCTATTAAAAACACGGCTCGAACTCCATTATTTACTCTGTTTTTAGTGACAATTATATTCTAAATCCGTTGGGGATGGATTGACTTTTCCTTTTTGTTAGCTAGTCATGCTCTGAAATACTACATAAAATCGGAGATAATTCAAATATACAGAGGATCAAAGCAGCTAAAATGTATATTTTACAGTCTCACACAGTGTGATAGTTTCTGGGCACCGGGCCTCCAATTCCGTTCTCCTCCTGAGATAACGCTTTTATCTCTCCAATCTCATGGCACGGGAGGATACGGATCCGCTCCGGCTGTCCCACTGAAGCCTCTTTTCTTCTTATCTGCTTCAGCTAAGTGTCTTATCGTGTCTGATCGTCACGATAAAAGACTTCGTTTTTTCTCTTGCTTCTTCACAACTTGTTTTTTTGGCGTCATAGTTTATTCTGTTTGTCTTCTCTTTTTTAGTTCAAAATGGCCTTTCCTGCATTTCTCAGAAATAATTTGCTGAGAACGGAAAACTTATAATTTAAAAATTCCTGAATATTCTGACGCTCCTTTCCATAACGAATCCGTCTCTAACGTCACTAATGCCTATTTCGTTCTCGGACACATAATCCCCGGACAGTCCCCTTCAATGTCCCCCTTGAACACATAACCCCGGGTTATCTGCAAGTGGTGATCCAGTTTTCTATAATCAACTTACAAATCGCATTAGAAAAAGAAATATATCTACGTCACCTCAACTCACTGCGTGTCATAAATGGCATCGTACTACATTTCACTGTCTTCCAACATTTTCACAAAGATTGCACTATGAGGAGTGTCCTAGATACATTTTTTTCCTGGCTACTTACGTTTTTTAACCATAAAAATTCTTCTCGGTCTTGCCGATTTTAAAAAAACTTTGAGACGGAGACGTCCATGCACCCGTTAAAATTAATTTAAGGTCACTCAAAAAGTACAATCATTCATTTATGCTGTAGTCCTCATTATTAAAGTTAAGAAACTCTGTGGCTAGGAAAGGTAATGAGGTATTTTGAGCCCTAAGTACTTTGTGCACCATCTTCGAGCGAAGATACCCAAACCCTTACAGGTCGCCACAAAGTGAATATGTGTCCTACACAGGTTAAAAACTCCAGACATGTTTAAAAAGGTAAATATACTCACCTAAGGCCTATATCAACAAATAACAACAACTAAAATTTTCATTTCAATTGAAAAACTGTAACAACAAATTCTAACAAAAACAAAGTCTGGTTTGATCAAACGTCAACAAGACAAAAAGTTGAAAAGTTTCTATAATCAATGTTGGTTGATTAGTTCAAGTTTTCACACACTACCACAATTAAGTTTTCGCTTCCTTCCACACTACTTCGTGTCTCGTCTTCAACTCTCACTTCAGTGCTTCTTGTTCTAGTTCACCCATCCAGGACTTTTTGCAGCATGTCAACAGAGTTGCGGGCCGTGCCCCAACTTTCTTGTTCCAGCAGTCTTTGTTTGCAACAGACTAGTAAATCTACGTTTACCTTCTGCTCTCGATTCCAGCAGAAGCTATTGTGCAAGCACAGGCTCACATTTTGTTCCAGGCCAGCTTGCAAGATCTCTTTTTCACGTTCTCCGTGGTACAAGACATCCCAGCGACTCTTTTCACAGCTGTTGTCACGGCGTTCCTCTGCGTTAGGAATGCTTTCTTATAGGCTTTCGGTCCTATATCTAACTGGAATGACTGATAGGCTTCCGTGTTTCGGGACATATGACGCTTCGCGCTTTCATATACCCATGCTGTCATCACTGCACGGAACCAAGGCATCAACCTTTGTCCTACCCATATCCTTTCGATCGCTTTAGGTTTTCTCAGAACTTTACAGGTGGTCCTGAAAAGATCCAGGCTGTTGTTAAATTTCACCTTGCTCAATTGCTAGGTGTCGGCGTTGGCTTCCAACCACCTCACCGCAATCATGGCACTAACTTCCACGATTGATATATGTTAGGTTTGGTCAGGCAATCCTGTAGAAAACCACTCCTCCACGTCCCACACTAACATAAATTTTCCGCGTTTGGGGTGCCATAACGTTTGCGCCAGGCAGTGGCAGGGATACTCCCCATGGATCATCAAAATGTTTCTCCAGATCCGGTACCCTGAAGCTTCTAGCAACGGTTCCAACCCTGTCATGATTTCATGCATTCCGTCCTTTTCATCTGAGGTGGGGAATTCAATCGGTAATGCTCCACACGCCTCTTTTTCAGGAATTGACTCACATTACCCTCACTCAACTTCATAAAGTTTCCACCCAGTACGTCTTGCAACTCGCCTTCTGATCACTTCGGGACAGCCCGAATGATCTTCGTTAACAATTCATACGAGCTTTCCGACATTCTGGCCAATCTCACGCATTTCGACACTGAGCAGAGTTGATCAACCAACACCTGCTGTGTCCTCCCATCCGCTACTACCATGTGCGTAGGATATTTTCTGTTACAGTATAGTGCAGAGCTTGATCCCACTAGATACTTCGAGCCAGCAGGCCTATGATATGCCTCGTTCTCTTTCAGATTCAACTCGTTTTCCAGAGCCTCTCTCTAACATCCAATTTTCTGTTCCGTCTGTAACGCTCCAAGGAACACTTCCACACTCAAAGATGTGACCAGCTCATAGGCACGCTCCAGGCTTTTTAATGACTCAATCGACCTGACCATGCTGTAAAATACCAAGGCGGTCATCAGGTTCACTTCCGTCACTCAATGGCAATCCGCAATCTCACTTTTGTCCGACATACTCAATCTTCCATACAATTTGGCTCGTTGGCGGTGCTATTCACTCAACGTTTTTAAGCAGTGACCGCTCCCACACACATGTCCTTCCATTCCACAGCTGGAAGTTAGGCAAGTGCCTTCCTTCATCCAATCGCTTGGAGAATTCCCTTCGGACGGTTCCGTGGGTCGTCTGTAATCCTGCTTTGTTATTTTCAGAGCCAATCAGTGTTGTATCACGACTAAGTCGTGTAGACTCCCATTATCATCTAACTCCAGTGCGACGTCGGCCGTCATGTCACATATCAAACCGGCGTTTGGGTGTGGGCACCATGAAGGCTTCATGAGTTACCACATCGTCACTAGACTGGTTTTCAAGGGACCGTCCAATGAACCACATTCAAAGCTCAATTTCCCTTTCAGTTCTGGAATCGAGGGTTCGACCACTCGTTCCTTGAAGATGATTCCCAGTCTCGGCTGTTCAACCATCAACATGCCAATCTCCTTCACTTTTTCGTCCCTGAAATCGAGGACTATGACTTGTTCGACGTCAAAATACGAATTCCTTTCTTCCTCGTCCCCAAAATGGTTATGGTCATTCCGGTTATGCCCGACACGTACTGAAGCGATTTCAGTTTACCCAATGTCGCGTAGTCCTATGGATCTTTGGTTCTCTAAATTGGTTCACGATTCTTTTTCAGTTCCTTATTGGAGTATCTCCTCACCTCCTCCAGTCTCCCATGGCTCTCTATATCATTGGATTCCTTGGTCGGTATCTGTAGCGTCATGTCCTGGTATAACTCTAACAGAGTCCTCAAGAAAGTCTGCTCACGATCAACTCCCCCTTGCCGGATGGCTTTTATACATTCTTTTAACACAGGAGTGGGGAGCGATCCATAACAATTCTCACAAAACAAAGAGCATCTTTACGTTTAGCCCACGCTATCGCAGAGTCTTCTCTGCTGATCAATACTGGGAAGACCTCCATCAGTTCCAACTCCTGTTCCTTTGATCTTGAATGGTTACTGTCCTCGTATTCTTACCTTTTGATTCCCATCAGGCACCATGCCAATCGTACTTGCAACTCTGTCCTTACGCATGGGTACGCCAGATATGCCGCCACCGTTGAAGGTGCATTCATCGTCTTGTCGAAGTATCCTTGGAGGGCGACCCTCCAAGAGATTT
Organism: Symsagittifera roscoffensis; assembly: GCF_963678635.1. NCBI lineage: Eukaryota > Metazoa > Xenacoelomorpha > Acoela > Convolutidae > Symsagittifera > Symsagittifera roscoffensis. The sequence continues at coordinate 13,587,949 of NC_087062.1, read as the reverse complement.
TCAATAGCTGTTTCAATCCGTTTTAATTTGCCTCCGATGAAATCAACGTGCCATTCTCTTTTCGTTTCAGATTGGAGCCCTCCGTTAATTTTTGTAGATGTTCTTGTATGGCTTTCTTTTCACTCCAAGCCATCAAGTGCCCTCTCGCCGAATTTTTTGCCTTGAGCATCTCCGCATAGCCACCAGCGGGATCACCCATGTGGACTGAATCAGGTACTGTAATCCGACTGTACTCGACCACGTCGAGTTGTCCCTTTAGCTTCATTCGTGCCTGGTTCGTTCGCGAGGGCTTGTAGTCATCAAGCCTACCAGACTAATGACTAACGATTTCCATCTCAGGTTTCCTGTCCGCCAAGGTTCGTACGCTCTTTTTCGATTTCGAAACTGTTGAGATCAAGTTTCGAGAGAGATCGGCCAATAACATAGGTGGTATCAGGTTTTCTTTTTCTCCCCCACCCAGTGCCGCACGATCCCCTTGCACATTCTGATTCGGGCGAGACACTTTCACTAATGAGCTCACTACTGCACTCGCTTTCGACTATATCACCCTGTGATTCACTCTTTTGCTCCCTGCCTTGCCTTTCAGCCTCTTCAGCACTTTCTTGGCTCGCTTGACGCTTTGCCCCTTCGTGATCGGATAACCATCGGCACTGTCCTCCGTGACTTACTCGGTCAGACCGTCAGACTCCGTGGGGCGCATCAGTTTCCCTAGAACCTCGCGTATGATGGGTTGATTCAACCCCACCTTCCTTACGGACTGCGTCCCGTACCTACGTATCACGTCCCAAGTCCTTTCCTTGAAGGCCACTCGGTTCCAAGTCACTCCCGTTTTCCGCTCAAACTCACTTTGGTATCTCTCCCGTTCCTCCTCTGGCAACGTGCCCAGAAAGGATACTCTCATAGTCTCGTCAATTCTACTTCTACTTGGTGACTCATGAAGTAACTTCTGTGCATACCCTCTCCGAGAGTCCAATGCTAGGCAAATTGGGTCCACTGGCTAGAGCCTCCTTTGTAGGGGACATGAATGAATCTGGTGTCATTAATAGCAGAGGTTGGTCGACCTCCCCACTAGCATCGTCTTCACTAAATTGATACTCCAGCAAGTCCCTCTCTAACGCTCCTAAGTCTAATTCGTTAGGTTTATCGTTACTTCCTGTCATGAGATCGTCATCCTGATTCTGCGCATCGTCGTCATTGGCATCATCTGGTTTCGGTCCTGGTTCCGAAGGGCCCTTGGTGCATATCCATGCCTGAGTCCAGCCCAGCCGGCACAGTCAGGTCGCCTGCGTGGTAGAATAACTCATCATTCAATAAAAACTCCACCGACTCATCGCCATGTGGCGCCAGCTCGTCCACCGTCATGTAGATGCCTCATCTGCACTCCCTTGACAGTTCCAATAAATCACTTTCACCTCTCCTGGCCACTTCTGTCGGGACCAATCATCGGTTGGTTACACACGTTGTGCCATACATCAGCGGAAACCCCGGGCTTCCTGGAAGGTGGTGCTCTAATCTTCTTTCGGTTCCATGCATCAGGAAAAGTGAAATCAAACGTATGCATCGCACGAACGTTCCAGCTGATGATGCGCGGCTCCATTCCTTTACTTCATTTCTGTATTCTCTCATCCGCGTCGCCAGCCGCTCCGATGCGAGGGGCAATGGCAGTAGACGTGACTCCCAGCAGCATCCTCCTTATCGGCGGGTACCGAGGGCATTGGTCCAGTAGTGGCCTAGACCCTGCAAGCCACACCTGTTGGTTTTCCCTAACGTGTGCATACGCTTCTGGCCAAGCCGGGACTCGCATCGCTTCTCCAGAATCCTTCACTATTGGTCGCAGCTTCCAGCGTTTGGGGGTGAATTGGATATAAGAAAGTTCTTCACCGCCCATTCGACACTTGAGAATGTTACTGAAGTCCACCAATATCCATCCAGGCTCCGCTATTCCTCCAAACAGTCTGTCATCTTTCGCCAGCCCTCTCAGCGTCTTTTGTTCCACTCAATTTAGCACAAAACAATCCACTACTGAGACTAGGTTGACATATAATTCTGAATTCCTTTACGCCTTTACCTGCACATCAGGAAAAACTTGCGACATCTCTACTCCATACACTACCGTGACGAACTCTCTCAATCCAAAGAATAGAGCTAGCGGATCGGTTAGCAGAGGCATACCGCAAAACCTCTTGCACTCCTTTGCTCCCATCGCGATGCGATCTTAGTCTCTCCCGTGATGCTCCTGTTCTGTTGCAGGAGATATTGGATCAAGAGTATTCTCCAATCTTTCATTTTCCGATATGAGGCGGCCTCAAACTGCCAGTTGAACTCTCGGCTCCTCGTCCCTTGTACTTGCTCAGGGTAGCGCAGGAGCTTGAACAGGTCAGCCAATCGACCGTACGTCATCGTGATTAGAGTGAAGGGTCCATGCAGCTTCAGGTAAGCTAGTGCTTCAGTGAAAAGTTCGCAGGTCCCTTCACAAAGTTTTTATGGCCAAACATCACGTATAACAACAATACTAGGCCGATCGACAATTTCCTGATATCTCTGACAAAACTCTCAACCAGGTTCCTGGAGGCCCACGGATAGCATGTGGACAAGAAGGATGCTGTCCATTCCACTCCCATTCCCCCCAGGATCGCATCAGACCTCTCATACTAAGCCTTCGTTGCCAAAACGTCCGCTTGGAATTTGTCCAGAGACATTGTACTCACATCTTACATCAGTTGCAACATCATGTCTCCAGCTAGCTCCCTTTCATTCAACAAGTTCTTCAGATACACGTGGATACACGTGGATTATACTCACACTACTTCATTGGAGACAAATACAGCAATGAGTTAGTGTGCGGCTTTGTCCTCAAGGCCAGTGCCATGAGGTCCTCCTCCGATGACGTCAGATTCCGCCTGGCCATTCTTTCCTGCGCATTCTTCTCGTTATCCACTTGCTTGAACCAAAGGTCATTCGCCACCTGCTGCACCAAAACATGGTCATCATTCACTCCTGGTCTCAGTTTTAACAACCTGGCGAAGTTGGGCAGTTCTAAACCCCAGGACTACGTCCAGCACCACACGAGTTGTGCCATGCTCTTTGAGTCCCTGAATGGCTTTCGAAATGTCCGCTCAGATAGCAGGAAGCTGAGAGCGAAGAGGGTAATAGGTATTGTGATTGACTGATCTGTTCGTGACCAGGTCGAATCGTCCCTCTGCTATTGTGGTGACCATCGTGTACACAAACTGTAATGGTTCTGTCAGTGCCGCATATACTGGTGATGGTAAAAATACGGCCTTCACCACGTTCTTGGTGAAATGTTGCCGCACCGATGTCTCTATTTCAGTCATGGCCGAAAGGAGCGTCATGATTGCTTCTCCCATAACCTCATTGCTGGGAGCTCAGTCTCTGTAGGTGATCATTGGATCCGGCTATTATCATCACTTGTGGGTCCATACTGACATTTCTCTGCACACTTATCGCCATGCCTACTGCTTGTCCCCAATACAGTTTGAGATTCGTCAGGAAAATCACATCTGGCCTAAAGAGAGAGCGAGGCGTGCGGAGGTAGTCCGAGCTAGCCACTATCAGATACTCAGCATTTTTGATATCGATGTGACATAGGCAGCAAACAGACTATCACCGTTTTATCTTGACAAAGGGATAAGGATGTTAAATCTCGGCTGCACACTGCCGAATCTAGAGGAAATCTGTCATCCGTGTCTCCAAACCCTTATACCTCCTATCAACCCCTTCCATCAAGGTAGCTCGGGGATCTTCTCTCAAATATTCACGCGGTAATTGGCCCGGCGGCTTGACGAATTGCCAATACATCTTGTGGTGTTTATTGTTCGGTTTTTTCTCCGTCGCGAATTTGCCCTTTTGGAGAGGTGGAATCAACTCTCTGGCCCTCCGACGGTTATCCGTCAGAGATCGTGTATTCAGGGGTCCCATGGTATTGTCCTGAGGCAACCTATCGAGACCCACAAACAAACCTGAGCGTGATGGCGGAGCTGAAGTCTTCTTGCTCTGCCAATAGCCAGTCCACGCCCAGTATCCGGTACAATCCAGACACCATGGGGTCATTTCCGTCCATTTCTTCTAGCGTATGCTCAACTTATTCATATTCAAAGTCGCTAACATATCAGGCTTAAATTGCCCCCATGCGCTGAGATCTGGACGGTTCCAGAGCAGCACACTGGTCAATTCAACTCCTTCAGCAGGTGCAGTAGTTGTCGATGAATTTCCCGCAGGAGCAGGGTTGACGCGGGCAAGTTACGCGCACTCGTGGAGGCCTGAGAGCTCGTCTCATTAGGTCTTCCGAGACGGCTTTTTAAAGATTGTCTTCGAGGAGATGGAACAGTCCCCAGCCTTTCTCTTACGTCTGAGCTAGGAGCCGCGGAGCAGCAACACTCGCTTCTGATGTCAGAGGCACATTAGCGAGTGGCTCCGGCAAATTGCTCCTCACTCTGCCTCTGCCAGTCAAGCTGGTCCGCACCAGGGCGTCAGTCGTCCTGAGTTCTTTGTCTATCTCCTCGATCTTTGTCTGAAAGGCGTCGTTGATATATCGCTTTCCCTGTAGGATGTTAAAATGTACGCCATCTCTGGTGAGCGGGAGATGGTCAGTCATGCGCAACGTATTCTTCAAATCCATGAGTCGTAACTCGCCTGGATTGCTCCTGATCAGATTAAGGATCATTTCATTCCATTGGGTCACGTTGCCATTCATAAAGTCAGCCACTGGCGTGCCCACTTACGGGTTCTGTGGGATCGTGCACAGCACCATAAGCTCCCGCTTATGTTTGTCTTTCAGTTCGTTCAAACGGCAAACCACCAGAGGTTCTCACCTGCTCTCTGGGGTAACAGGATCCCTTGAGATGTCGTTAGTGCCTAGCATTACTATCGACGTGTTCAGTTGGTCTTCGTTCTGGAACTCCATCGTTTTGATAGCTTGGGCCATGGAAGCTCCTCCAAAGGATAGAACAGTGGTCTGACCGCTCATAAAGATCTCGTTCAGATCTCTCACTAAGTTGTCCCCTACAATCAGATGATGAGTCCCAGAAGCAATTGTTTGATTGCTGATGGCAGGATCCCAGCTCATTCCATTCAGGTACGTTCGAGGACGTTCCACTTCAAAAAGAAGTTGCTGACCGCAAGATTCTTCCTGATGTCCACCACACGAGACCTCAAGGTAGTCTCGCTAAGTGTCGGGTCCGCTGGCACAATCGCATTTGATGCTCGCTCTGAGTGGCTCGAACTGCGATTTGTGCGTTGGTAAGGGACGACCCAGCCAAACTTTTGCCGCTTGTTCTGTTGATTTTGTTCATCGTTGCTCTGACCAGTTGCTCAAACAATTCTTGGAACTGAGGAGCCATATAGGTGTCTGAAGGGTCGGTAATAGTGTTCCTAGAACCCAATACAGACTGGGATGCCAACGGAGGGGCCACGGGATCCCTGGAAACGCACAGCTCCTGTGCTCTCATCCTGGATTGCGCGTCCTTGGGCCCACCTGAGTTCATCGTCGCTAGGACTTCTGGTGACACCCGGCCCAATTTCGCCATGTACAACTTCAGGTGCCTTATTTCATCCTCCTTGAAAGCGATCTGTAACTCTTTATACTTTCTCATCCATTTGTCACGATCTTTCGCTTTCTCTTTGTATTCATCAAACTTAGCGCACAATTCTTCCCAGTCTTTGTCCCTTTTTTCGAAAGTTTCACTGGTTTCTGCCGTCTGTATTTCGATCTCGTTCATACTTACCTTCTTTGATGGTGGAGCTGCACTTGGTGAGTCCACAGAATGCGACGGGGCCGGCCCATCGCGTGATCTTTTCGATCCGAATAGAGCCTGTGCCGAGGAACTGGGGCGTACTGGCATCGGCATCTCACCTAGCCTATAATCAATTTGTTTGCCTTATCCTGGCTCACGAGCCAAGTCATGCCCAGACATCTCTCCGCGTCTCCATCTCATGAGTCGATTTCTGCTCCGCTCGGCGGTACCGGACTCGCCGAAAATCAGCATTAACACTACCAGCTCCGGGTCTTCCAATCCAAAATTACAATCAATCAACCGCTGATGCACCTCATCCAGAGTCAATCCTAGGCTCTCTGAGATAAAATCCATCAAATAGTTAGTGTCGCTTATGCTTTCTCGTCTAGGTTTTGTCTCTTCAATTTCAGTGTAGGTTCAATAAACAATCTATGATCAATCACGATCTAAAACACAAGTCACGACTTAGATCAATCATACAAGCTATCTCATCTTAAAATCAAAACATACTCTATTTCTTTTAAAAGCAGAAAGTTGAACTTCTCTTTTTGTACTTAGTTTAAAAGCTAGCACCAAGGTGGATCGTCCACCTGCGATCTTGTCAAATGTAAAATAATTAAACGCTGTCACCTTTCACATCTGGAATTACATTATCATCGCACAATCATAACCACACAAAAATCACAAAATATCAATACCATACCTCAACACTGGGATCGTAGACCGGCAAGGAGAGCAAGGTTACTCCTCTCTCAACTAGGAAGTCCCTGAGTCGAGGTAGTGCTAGCACTAAACTCACGGGATTAACGTGTTGTCTGTCAGTGGCCTTAGTCACCAAAAAACACAAGTATTTTCCCGTTATCTGTGATGCAACAGGGGGCAGCGCTATCATCCCTCCCACACCAGGCTTCTGTTTCCACAAAAAATTGATTGTTCTCTCTCTTTTGGTCGGCCGCTAGTGTTGTTTTATAGCTCATATCTGCGGTTATCGCTATAGCGCACGTACGTTCCGTGAGTATGAAATCACTGTCTGTGACAATGCTGTTGTTTGAGTAGTGATTCGGTACATCAAAATATGATTAGAAAGTTTGTCCAAAAAGCCGTTTCTCAGCGTTTTTGCCCTCCGTTTCCAGTTCTCCTGTTTCCCTTGCCAATTTTGATTTTTGATCGTAAGGTTTTTGGTGTGGGTGAGTCAAAACCCCTTTCCCCGGACAAAAATATCCATCGAATTCCCCGTCGATCGCCCAGAATCGAGCAGATCGAGATTGGATTCGGGAGCACGTAAGGGACCATCTGGAGCGACCCAGTTGGATACGATGTTGTCGTGACTGATGTATTTGATGCTAGTCTAATCAACATCCTGAATCTCAGGATTGTCTCTTTGGGATCTGCACGTAGATCTTGGAGTCATTCGAGCACGCGCAAGTTTTCAAATCTTTCTCATGCATCTGTTCCATCTCAGTTTAAATTTCCATTTCCGGTTCCGAGCGATCATCGATCCAGTGTGGTCTGTATCGTTTGTCAGGTCGATTTCCTGTGACAAAAATATTTTGTCCAGACCCACTATCGAGTCCGCCACGTCGCTCAAACCAATGCTGTCTTCGACAAAATCTTCACCATACGGGTTGTATTTCTTTTTATGCCTTCCCTCATGCCGTGGCGCGTCTCCATGGTTAAGGGGAAGTCAGGCTCTACTCCGTTATCTACTTCCGTCTGCTCTGGACAGTCCCAGTCTTCTTCGTCATATGGTAGGGTTTCGTCATCAACCTCCACTCGCTCGGTTTACTCCAGGTCAAGTGGCAGATCACCGTCATCTATCACCTCATTCATGTCGTTCTTGTCGCGTGTGCCTCACTCATTAACCTCGCAGGCTGGATCAACTATCAAGTAGTCCTCATCATGCATCATTTTTTCAGCAACTTTCTGTTTCCTTTTGGAGGAACGACTTCCTGGAACACCCAGATATATTCCCCAACTGAGTAGGAGCGTTAATTGGAGGTCCTTCTCGTGACCTTTTAACATCATGTGCGGGCTTATTCCCCTGGTGTAGTGTTCGGTGCTATTACGTGCGGCTATTGCGTGCTAGTAAGCGCCCATTACGTGCGGCAGGTACCTATCTCAGTCGTCCATGTATCGTGAGCAATAGACCCTCAAAATAGAAACTAGTGTGCAATTATGTCTTTCGACCAGGTGGATGATAAGTGGTCTAGATAAATGTTCCCTCTGCGACCTCTTCATTAACTCCTTTGTAAGATCTCCAACGAATGCTTTGCCATTGTCTGACTGGAACGTGATCCTGCAGCCGTGCCTTGCTATCCAAACGTTTATCAAATGATCACACGTCTCCTTCGCTGATGCTGTCATGCAAGGAGCTGGCTCTGCGTATTTCGTGATATGATCAATCATTACCAGCACTTGGTTATAGCCCGTGGCCGTTATGCATCTTTTTTGATGGCCGATTTGTACCACCTCATTGAATTCTGAAGACTATCGAATGAAGGGGAATTCTCAACTTCCTCGGATCCTTCGCATGCTGACATGACAAGCATGCAGAAATACATTTCTCACAGGCCTTTTTCAAGCCAGGCCAATCAATTCTCACAGGCCTTGATGACCCATCTGATTGTGTGAACGGAACAGTAATTCAGTTTCACACAGCTGTGGTAGCCCTATCGAGTTGTATTTGTAAAGGGGGTTGTCTTCTTTGCGCTTGCAGGCCACAATCTCGTCGTTGTTCATGTGTAACAAATCCTTTCTCTTTAAATAAAATTGCTTAGGATCATATTGCTGTCTTCTTCCAAATCGCCTTTTTCAGGTGCTCCGTTTTTGATCCACATCTTTAAATTGATTGTCATCCTACCGTTTCGATGAGCCCCTAAATGATCCAAAAGTCGGTACCTAGCTTTAAGATATGTCTTCATCACATTTAGCTGTCCGCTGATTATCTCTGGAGCATGGGCATTGTCCATCAATTTAACACACCATATCTTTTTCAAAGGTGTCGCTCCTGGTTCTAAGGGTTCCAGATTGGTACGGGCGAACGCAGCATGCTGGAGTAATCTAATTGGACGTTTAGAAATGGCTATTAACTCAAGCTCATCTGTGGCATTATCAACTACCGTGCCCTCCTCATCGGAGGTATACCGATCCCTGTCTGGGTCTTGGTGCATTTTCTATCCAGACCGCGCTGCTTCCATTCCACTAGCAAGGAATGATTCGCATTCTCCGAGACGTCGGAATTGGAGGTAGTCTCTGACACATTTTCCCAAGAATGAGACTCTGACTCATCACTCGTGCTGATGGAGTCTCTATCACCGCCATCTGATTTATTCTTGACGTTTCTCGACTCCCCGAACAAAACTTTGTCCCTTCGTCGTTGTAGCGTGGACTCCCCAGACAATTCATCCTGGCCAGGCAGACATGACTTGACTCCTCGGACAATGTTTCATCTCTGGATGAACAGTCCGAGCTCGGCTCGTACTCCTCCCTCGCATCAGTGAACTGAACCCTTCTTGTCACGCTGGATGTTAATTTAACACTGAACCCTTGAGCGGTTTGAGTACCGTTTGTTTGTTGACGTTCCGCATACGAAGTCCTCAAAAGGACATCTTTTGGCATCGAAATTAGTAGCTGGTTATTTATCGATCGGCAATCCAGTTCAACGTTCCGACTCCGAATGGCTACCGGTCTCTTCTCCGTTATTTTAGTTATGGACAACCTCTGCATGGTCTCCATCCATTCATGTTCATGCCCTTCAACTACTCTGTCAAGCAGGTCACGGAGTTTCCGCATGACATCGGGTGCTACTTTCACCGTCTTGTTTAACAGGGCTATGCTGTTGATGCCTAGCCTGGTAAGTTCTTGCTGCACCAGGTTTGAGCGAATTAGCAAATCCATTGGAAACGGAGCACCCTTCGCCAACACTTTTATCTCAGCAGCCGCTTCTACGGGAAGTTCGGGGTGTCCTGGTATTGGATGCCCGGATTAATCAAGCCATCTGGTGAATGGCAGCTTGTCGTAGGTGTCTTTATCCAGAAAGGAAAAGCCATCCTAGATTTCTGCCTGGTTAGCTTGCTTCTCTTCTAATCGCTCATATAACTCTGTCTTTTTGCTGAGGTTGTCGGCATTCCGGTGCCTGCCACGTGTTTGATGCTCTATAATCATTTGATAGCCATCCAGACGCACGATCGAGCGACCGATATACCTTTGGTCCATCGAATAGGTCTTGAGCCAGGCAAGAGCTCGATTGTCCACAAGCAACTTGAATGGAGCACTCCCTAAGAAGGCCCTATACTTTTCAACGAAGGTAATTACTGCGAACATTTCCGCTTTCGGTGCACCTTGTTTCATTTCAGTGTCGCTTAGGACTTTACTCCCATAGTTTATCGGCCGGAGAACAGTCCTTCCGTTCCACTCTTGTCCAGCTGAATTTCGCATCAACTGCTGCATAGGTTATATCTTGTCAGAATACCCTTTGATAAACTCTCGCTAGTAATTAGCGAATCCGAGAAAGCTCATCAATTGCGTGTCGGTCTTCGAAGCTTTCCATGTCAATACTGCTTCAACCGCTTCAGGATCTGGTCTGACTCCGCGTTTATCCACAAGACGACCCAGATACTTGATTGAGTCTCTCAGAGTTTCGCACTTGGAGGGTTTACATTTCAGGTCGGCCTGTTTCATGCTTGTAAAGCCCTCATCCAGTATCTCTATGTGGTCCTCTAGGGTCGCTGTTGCAATCATTACGTCATCAATGAAAAATATTATGAGGTTCCCATATTTTTAGTCACATTTTTTAGTCACAAGTGCCTGGTCCATTACTCATTGAAATGTAGCCGTCGTATTGCATAGTCCAAACAGCATTCTTTTCCACTGGAACAGTCCCAGCTCGCACACGAAGCCTGTTTTCTCTCGATCCTGTTTTTTAGGGGCAATTGCCAGAACGCAGAGCCCAAATCCAACGTCGTGAAGAATTTTGCGTCTCTCAACTTGGAGAGGTTCTCATCGATGCGCAGAATCGGAAGTCACAACAAAACCTAAGTTGCCACCTCCCCCTTTCTTTTTTGCCATGACCTCGCGGCAAGCCCACGGGGACTTCGACGGTTCAATCATTTCGTACTCCATTATTATCTCAATCTCTTGCCAGCATGCTTCCGACTTGTGTGGGTGATTCTTTTAGCGAACCCTCTTAAATCTCTATTTCATGTTCTACAAAACTACAGCAACCTATGTCAGCTTTATGCTTCGAAAAAACATCCGCGTTCCGATTCAACACTGCACTAAAGAGTCCAGTTCCTTATCCGTCGTGTTCTAACTCAGGTAGGACTGGTTTATTTTTTTGCTAATTCTATGTCTGTTGGTCTCTCAGGGAAGTTCGAGTAACTGATCAGCCCATCGTTTGTCTCTGATTTCACGGAAAACACTTTCTTAAAAGACTTCAGCTCATTGGTTCTTTTCAGTATACAATCTTGGTTAGCATGTAATGGACACTCCGTTACTTCAAATTTTTTCCAAACTCTCCTAATTCTGATAGTCTGCGTTTATAGGCAACGCATAGCCAAGCATCTTTCCTCGTTGTATTGTCACTGTTGTTGCCTGTGTGTTCAACAACACACTCACACACAGTCCGCTCTGAAAGAGTGAGAAGCTTCTTCCTAAAATAGCTGAGCTCTTACTGTTTGGGTTGGGGACCAGACACACCTGTCTGTTGTTACTTAGCTCATTCAAATTCGTCATCCGAAACGTCGCTATTACAGCTTGATTTGATTTTAACCTAACCTTCCGATCTAGGAAAATTGGCACCTTTGCTTGGTTAATCAGGATTTGATTAGTACGTTTCTTTTCATACTTCCTCTCTGGATCCCTGATCCGTATCAACCCGTCGTTGAGGTCGACGGTGACGTCGAAATTGCGCGCAAAGTCTCGTCCTAGGATGAACTGGTCGGATTCGTCAAGATTTTTGACGACCAGAAAACTCATCCAGAGATGCCTTCCTCCTGGCTGCAGTGAAATGATGGATCCTACCTGCCACGTTTATTGCCCCCTGATTGGCCACTGCCAGTCTGATGTTAGTCGGAATCAGATCCAACCTATCGAAGACCATGTCAGTCCAGGTGCTTATGGGCATGACACTGACCACCACTCTGGTGTCGAGCAGTCCCTTCACGGAGAGATGTTTGCCCCGTACGTCCAATACATGTGCTGCCAGATCGGCTTCACAGCCTATGTGGACCACATCCTGATCCAGCATGGCATTTCTGTCCAATTCGTCGCAGCTTAAGCTCTTCTCGACCGATGTAGATCCGGCCTACTTGGTCACTGGCATTAGTCACGTGAGCTTTCGCGTAAACATTTATGCCGTCCACGTTCATCAGGATCAGGTAGGGGCCATAGACTTCTATATAATGTCCATCTACTCTCATTAGTCTCGGCCCATCTGTTGTGAAAAACGCTCTCACGGCTCTAGACTCCAAATTGGGTTCTTTTTCTCTCAAGCAGTTAGCATAGATATCCAGATGTAACAGCGGGACCTCAGATAGTTCACTCAAGTTTTTTGCTACCTGATGACCTGCGACCGATATTATTGACATTCTTTTTGTTCCCTCTCTTGTCATACCAAAGGTCTTCCCTGAGATGACATTCAACTTGAGAACCCATTTCTTGGGTTCCTGATTGTCCTCTCCTTTCGCTGCCTTCTCAAGGAAGTTTCTAGCGCAGCTCTGTGTTTGCTAGCTCTGACCTTACCCACTGTTCAACTTCTTCCGTGGCCAACTCTTGCTGATAATTCTGTAATGCGGTCCGAGCCGCCAGGCCATAATCTACTTTGAGCACACTAGCAGACTCAGCCTCCAGGCTCGAGGCAATTGCGTCATCAGGCAAGTTATTGACTTTTTTAATCGTGATTGTGCCTTGTGCCACTTCCTTCTTCCGCGACTCAGCTTGGTTCATTAGGGGTACTCGACTAGCCTTGACTCCTGATAGCGCCTCTTCATGGCGGGGATGCTTCGCGTCTGCCATTGCAGCTAAGAACTGAGTGCAGTCTGATTTGAAATGTCCTTCCAGATTGCAAAAGAAGCACCTTGATCTATACTTCATTTTGAGCACTCTTAGATATTCCCCGTGGTCCTCGTCCGTTGCGTCAACATCGTCAAGAAAGTAACCAATCGTTGTCATATTTGTTAATAGGTGGAACAGGCTAGCACGTGATGATCCAGCGAACCACAATAAACGCATGACCTCCTCTTGTTCATGTCGTCACGAGGTTCATACCAACCAGAATTTTGCGCACTTCGTAGACTTCGAGAATTTAGTAATAAACGCCTCAAGAGACCTCTCTAATGGCTCAAACATTGAAGCGTATATCGGATTGTCATGTGAGACGATAGTCAAATCTGGTACTGATCTGAACTGCGGCCCCGTGGGCAAGCGTGCCCTCGATGTGGCATCCGCTTCTGGCGTGGTTGGATTCGTCCAACCTGCCACCGACGCGGCTGCCCTAGGTCTCTCCCTATGATTAGGCTCAAAACTCGTTCTTGATCTCGGTGGAGCCTCCGCGTGACTGTGGGTTCCGGATCCGTCAGTCGCCTGACGCGAGTCCTCCATCGGCTCGCAACGATTCTCTCGGTTCTCTCGGTTGCTGCCTCTCAAGATTTCATCAAGCTTGCGCATCATAAGATCCACCTTGGCATCTAATATCTTCTCCAAGCAAGTCATCGTGTGAGCGTAGGTGTTGTTTTGATCGTTCAATAATCGCTGGATCACTCTTGTCATCTTACTGTTGCTTTCTGCTGACTCATTGGTTGCTTGAGCCAGGCTCTCCGCAAGGCACTGATCAGTGTGTCGAATCAACTGGGCCTGATCACTTCTGGCTTGTAGTTTTGCGCCTGCCATCTGGTCTCTTAATTCTTCTTGGCCCTATTGAGCCCCTTTTCCACTCGGTTGATCTTTTCCGTTATATCTTGTCGCAGATCCTCAAGGTCTATCATTACGTTGACAAACATGCCACTCACATCACTGCCGTTCCCAACACTGGGGTATGACCTAGATGCGATGACGTCATTTGAAGTTACAGCCTGTTGCTCGATGTCGCACCACCTTTCTGTCTGCCCACCGACATCATCAGCCTGTCGAATGTCGAGGATGCTCCCATCGTCACCCCATCTGACATCGGTCTTGTTGGCGACTTGGACATCGTTTTTTTACCCTTCTCCTGTCTCGGGCGAAGTCTGAGTGCATCAGTCCCGGATGGTCAAAGCCAGAAGACAATCCATCAGTTCGGAGCGACGTCCTGCGTTCATCGTACAATGTCTTGAAACTCTTTCCTGCTTTTGAACTTGGTTGATCTTCCCTCGGACTTATGCTCGATATCATCGCATTCTTGCCCTGCTTGACTAGAGAGGATTGTTCCTTTCTCCGACCATTGCTCTTGATTTCCGATTTGGACGTCCCTTTGCACAACAGTTCCTCTCCTGTATTGTCCTTGGAAGGCTCCGAGGTTCTCCGGGGTTTCTCTATCCCTTCCCCTTCAAAGTCGTCACCGGGCTCTTCAAGGTCCTCATGATGGTGGTGGTCGGGTCGGATTAGCGTTTGCTCTCCTTCCTCGAAGGGATCGGTTGGTGTCACGTTCGCCGCCCCGGCCTCAGTGTTTAGCTCTCTAGTTTCATTCCGCTCACTGAAAGATCACTATGACATTCACTCGTCGCTCCACTAGCAAAAACGTTGAAGATGCTGCTAATCAAAGATTGGCTACGCCGCAACTTAAACCTCAGCGTGCTCCCCGAGCTCAGCCGGAGAAACTTAGTCGTTTCTCCTAACGAGTCTCTCCGCTGCATGTTTGCATGTTTCGTGATAAGCGAAGATCTTTTATATGAGACAAAAAAATGTATATTCTGGCGACAATGCACGAGTCTCCAAAAAAAAATTTCAGAAAACTTGCTTGAGCCTGCTTGTTCAATTTCTTCAATAACTAAAGTATTCTTTTAATCTCTTAGAGATTCTATTAGTGACTCGGGTAAAGTTCAACACAAGGTCTGCCCAGTGTTGAGTTACTACTGAATCCACTCAAATATTTAGTATAGTAGTATCACAAAAATTCACAAGATATTATAAACCAAAACACAAAACACAATTAACATTAAAATCACAACACACCCTATAAGGGACAGCGATCTCTCGCTTCAGTATCACTTTACCGCCAAAGATGTCTAAAATCAACCTCCCATTTAAAATCAAGCAATTGTTTATAAAATAGCATTGATGGTTTCAATAACAGATAAATAAAACTTAACACGAAAGAAAATGATTTCCTTCATTGGAACTTTCCAAACGAACAAAGCCCAGGACAATGTCTTCTCAATTGTGTATGTCTTGCCTAATACAATCGCCGAGGCCTTCTTTTAATTGTCCTGTGATTGCCCGAGCTGTCCTATTAAGTAGCTCAAGGCAACCTCTGATCGAAAATATCTAGAGTCTAAGCAAAAGTTCTCTCACACTCGGACAGTTCCAAGTGCATGAGAGAAGGGAACAACCTACTTTTCTCAAGAGTGTTTCTTGCCTTATACACTCACCGAGATCTTTTTAGTGTGTTCACGGATTGCCCGAGTTTTCCTATAAGGTAGCTCAAGGAAACCACCCAGCCGAATTAATGAACGGAAAAAAAATGTTCGGGTAACTCTGATGAACCCGACTTAAAACCCAAAGTTGATCGCGAATCTCCGAGTCAACTGGGCTATTTTATTCCCAATATATAGACCTCGTGATTAGTTGACCTTCTATTTCAATCTTAAAGGAATATTCAAGATGTTTAAATTATTCTGGAGGTTCCCTCCAATTTTTCACTAAGGAGGGTTGTTAAGGGGCTTAACTGACTCCGCAGGGTTGCTTCGCAGGGTTCAGCAGAACTTACCAAAACAAGTGTTTTCACCTGATAAACCTTCCAATTGCGGTCGAGCTTGCTTAAAACAAGGTTAGTTGACCCGATCAACCTACCCAGTAAAATAAAAACGTGGTTTTACAAAAAATTTTGCCGCTTGGAGGGTTCCCTAAAAGTTGGACCCTCCGAACTAACAAATTCTAAAAAAAATTCTTTCATGAAGTTATCAACTTAAAAACGGTTGCGTTTCAAAATAATGATGAAAAACGTTGACCTATGGTGCAAAATAATTCTAATTAATTCGTTAGTCTTTGCGAAATCAACAAACATCCGTTCGCTAAGTTTGCCTTTTTTCACTACCGATATAGGTTCTCAGAGACTTTTTTCGCAGTTCTTGCTGAAAAAGCTTAAAATCACTTGAAACGAGCGCAGTAGCTCTGGAAAACACTGGATTAATCCAGAAAACCGGACCAAAAATTGGCCAAAAACTATCAAACTTGGACCCTCCCATTCCAATCTTAAAGTGTCTAGCTCTATCCACTGAGCTAATCGGAGGGTAACTCAAAAATTATTCTAGCAAATGAGCTCGTTGTGCTAGCAGGATCCTAACGCAAAAGTTTTTATCACTTTAACTCTGACGACTCATAAATTCGATACTCAAAAGATATTGACGAAATTCGGAAAATTACAAAAAAAACTTTTTCGAAAAGTTTTATTTTCGCCAACTTCTACTGAGTCTTTTTGCGCGCAATTTCTTGAATTAGGGGGCCCAAAATACGTAGTAGTTCACTGCGCTGATGCTTTTTGTTGTTCGAAAACAGTTGTTTATTCAAAATTTTTGGATGTAAATGTTTGGTCGAAAATCGGTATTCTTCGACAAAATTAGGGTGTTTTTTGGGTCTAAATGGGAAATAATAAAAAAAAATATAACAAAGATTACAACCTACTAGTAGTTTTCTTAAACAGTTTTACTACACTCTCTTTTACACCAAAAAACCGAATTAAGACCCTTAACTCGAATTTTCGCAATCGATGGAGGGTACAATCGGACCGCGGCAATTGTGTCCCCCACTACTTAAGTAAGGAAATAATACCCGAACGATACTGAAAATGTGTTAGGGATACCCAACAGTCGTTGTGGATGTTGTCCCTGTTGTCTCCTGTTGAGTCTGGAACACGTCGATCAGCTTGCCACTCTGCCCTCCGGTCACCGACAAAATTGTCATTAACGTGCTTAAGTACTAAAACAACACTCAAGGGAGAGTACCTAACCAACCACTGACACAATCAATCTTTCGATCAGAAATGATATAAATCAATCTGAAACAACAAGAAATAGGAAGTTAAGATCGCATCTCGTCCGGAAATAATACATAAACTGTTATTATAATTTTTGATACTGTTTTTTTTTTTTTTTTTGAGTTTTTACTGTTTTTTGTACTTTTATGTTTTCAAGTAAATTTATTTTTGGCTTTTTCTAGATTATACGCTTTTTTTGTTTGGTTTCACGCTTTCTCCTTAGTTGTTTTTGGTCCCAGGGCCTTGGCATAAGTGTGGACTCTAGACTTCCCACCCAACCCTCCGACCGCCGGAATTTTATGTTTCAACTAAGTTAAAAAGCTAAATATTACCAGGCGGAGGGTCTGTATCTTCCGCCTAATACAATACAGGACACTAAGGCCTCTAACTCGGGCATACGCCCGGATCGGAGGGTTCGTCGTTGAAACGTTTGCTGATCATGGTGGTCTTCCCTTCAACAGGCCCACCCAGGAGCGCCATAAAATTGTCTATGTAACATTCGCCCAAATATTACCCAGTGACGGAGCGTAGAAAAAGCACCTATTGACGACTGGCCGCTGGCAGGCGTCAGTTACCTTAATTGTACTCTTTTTTCACCGTCTCGACCTGGTCAGTTAGTTTTCTGGTCTGCTTAGGGCTGAGTAAAAAGTTACTTTTTTTAGGCCTTCAGTCAAACGACTTTTGATCAACTTCGTTACATGCGAAAATAACCACATAGCTGGATCTCGGATCCCTAGACTACTTGACTACTATTAAAAACACGGCTCGAAATTGTGCCATTCTGCCAGATGAGACAGCACAACCTTCCGGCGACATAAAAAAGAGTGACTAAAGGCCTTATGAACAAAAAAGTGTTGCGACGGAGGGTCAGAATGTTCTAGAATTTTTATTTTTAAAATTTCGATTGGAAGAAGAACATTTCTGAGAAATAGAGAAAAGACGGCCATTTTGAATAAAAAGACGAAAAACAGAACCACGATAGAGATTGTGAAGAACAGTCGAGCAAGAAAATTACGAAGCCTCTTATCGTGGCAATAACACACGATAAGAACCTTAGCGACGTATATTTGTGGAGAAGGAGGCTTCAGTGGGGGAAGAAATATACCACGGAACCCTCCCGGGACACGAATTATAAGAGATAAGAGTGTTATCTCAAGAATATTACGGGAGCGGAGGCTTGGTCCCCCAGAGACTGTCTATGTGAAGGGACTGTGTAGACTGACTATATAGCTGCTATAATGTCATAGATCTTAATTAACACCGTTATTATTTAATATTTCAGAGTATGAGTAGCTAGAAAAAGGAAAGGGTCAATCCATCTCCAATGGATTTAATATAGAACTGTCACACAAAAACATGTTAAAATAGGTTGTTCGAGCCGTGTTTTTAATGACAATCACGTAGTCTGAGGATCCGAGACTCAGCTATGTGGTTGTGTTCGCATGTAAACGAAAGCTGATCAAAAGTCGTTTGACTGATGGCCTAAAAATGGTAACTTTTTACTTTGCCCTAGACAAACCAGAAAATCAACTGGCAAGGTCGAGACGGTGAAAAACGAGTAGAATTAAGGTAACTGACGCCTGCCAGTCGTCAATAGGTACTTTTTCTACGCTCCGTCGCTGTGTGATATTTGGGCGAATGTTACATAGACGTTTTTATGGCGCTCCTGGGTGGGCCTGTTAAAGGCATGAAACCATCATGATCAGCAAGCGTTTCAGCGACGTACCCTCCGCTCCGGGCGTATGCCCGAGTTAGAGGCCTTAATGACCGTTGTTGTACTAGGGGGAAGGTGCGTACCCTCCGTCTAGTACAATTTAGCTTTTTAACTTAGTTAACACCGAAAATTCCGGGGGCCGGAGGGTTAGGTGGGAAATCTAGAGCCCGCTTGTCCTGAGGTCCCAGGACCAAAAACAATTAAAGAGAAAGCGTAAAACCAAACAAAAATAGTGTATAACCAAGAAAAAGCCAAAAATAAATTTATTTAAAAACAAAAAAGTACAAAAAACAGTAAAAAACATAAAGTGACAGTTTATATGTTATTTCCGGACGAGATGTGATCTGACCTTCCTATTTGTTGTTGTTTCAGATCAATTTATATCGTTTCTGATAGAAAGATTGTGTGTTTTGGTGAAGGGTTGGATACCCTCCCTCGAGTGTAATTTGAGTGTTTAAGCACGTTAATGGTGATTTTGTCGGTGACCGGAGGGTAGAGTGGCAAGCTGATCAACGTGTTCCACACTCAACAGGGACATCAAGGACAACATCCGCAACGACTGTTGGGTATCGTTGAAGCAATTTTAGTATCGTTCGGGTACTATTTCATTAAAACTTAAGTGGTGGGGAGCACGATTGGCGCGGTCCGATTGTACCCTCCATCGATTGCAAATTTCCGAGTTAAGGGTCTTAATTCGGATATTTTGGTGCAAAGGAGGGTATAGTACTATTCATTAACGACTATTAATAGATTATTATCCTTATTATATATTACTTATCTCCTCAATTAGATCCAAAAAACACCCAATTTTGTCGAAAATCATCGATTTTCGATCAAACTGTAGACCCCCAAATTTTTGGATATCCGAGCTTTTCCGAACAACAAAAAGCTTTTATATAGGGAGTAGCTACGTAGTTCGATCCCCCTAACTAAAGAAACCGCGTGAGAAAAGACTCAGTAGAAGTTGGAAAAAACCAAAATTTTTCGGTCAAAATTTTGATAATTTTTTGAATTTTGTCAATCTGTTTTGGGGATCGAGTTTTTGAGTTTTTAGAGTTAGAGCAATAAAATTTTTTGCGTTAGGAGCGTGCTAGCATAACGTGCTCGGTTACTAGAGAAATTTTTGGGTAACCCTCCGAGTAGCTCCGTGGATAGAGCTAACGACTTAAGGTTTGGAAAAGGAAGGAATCGGAGGGTCCAAATTTGATAGTTTTTGGCCAAATTTTTGTTTCTAAACCAATTTTGGTCCGGTTTTTTGCATTATTCCAGTGCCGTACAGGGCTACTACGCTCATTTCAAGTATTTTTAGGCACTTTCGACCGGAATTGCGAAAAAAGTCTTTCAGATCCTATACAGGTGGTGAAAAAGGCCATTTTGACGAACGCGTTTTTGGCGATTTCTCAAAGACTAGTTATCCGATTGGGATAATTTTGGTACCATAAGTCGACGTTTTTGACCATTTTTCCGAATCGCAACCGTTTTTGGGTTGATTATTTCGGAATAGAAAAATGTTTTAGAATTTGTTGGTTCGGAGGGTCCAAATCACGGGCAACCCTCCGAGCGACAGAAAATTTTATCAAAACATCCTTTTATTCAATTGGGAAGGTTGACCGTGTCAGCCAACCTAGTTTTAAGTCAGGTAGACCGCTTTCAGAGGCTTTACTGCGGTGATATAACCCTTTTTCTTGATTTTGGGGGAACCCTCCGAAGTGACCCTCCGGATTCAGCTAAACCCTTTAGCAACACTCCTTAGTGGAAAATTTCCACGAGATCACCCTCAGAAGTTAAAACAGCTCCCCTTAGAGCTCCTAGCTTGTTTTGACGCTTTTTGAAGCGAGGGGGAGAACCTTCTAAGCGAGATCGAAAAATTTGAAAATTTTGGAGGTACCCTCCGAAGTAACCCTCCGGAGCATATTAAGCATCTTATTGACCCTCCTTAGTAAATTTAGGGGGACCCTCCGAGGTAACTTGGGTGATTAGGGTACCCTCCGAAGTAACTTGGGTGATCAAGGTACCCTCCGAGGTAACCCTCCGGAGCGTCTTAAACCTTCTAACGATCTTCCTTGTTAGAGACTTGAGTAAACTTTCTGTGGCAATTTGGGCAACGGAAAATATCCATTGAATTAGGATCATATTAGGATATTAGGCGTGCTTATCAGGATCATAAAAACCCATTTTGACCCGGAAATTCGTGATCAACTTTGGATTCTACATTGGGTGTATTAGAAGTACCCGAACAAAATTTTTTTTGATTGTGATTTTGGTTGTGTGGTTGCCTTGAGCTACTTAATAGGAAAGTTCGGGCAATCCGGGAACAAATAAAGGAAGACCTCGGTGGGTGTATTAGGCAAATACACACCCACTTGAGAAGAAAAATTGTTCCCTACTCTCCTGCACTTGGAGCAGTCCGAGTGTGGGAGAGCTTTTTTATAGATTTGACGAATTTTCGATCAGAGGTTGCCTTGAGCTACTTAGTAGGACAGCTCGGGCAATCGCAGGACACCCAAAAGAAGACCTCGGTGGGTGTATTAGGCAGATACACACCCACTTGAGAAGACAGTGTCCTGGGCTTCGTTCTTTCGGATCGTTCCGATTGGGGGAAGTCTTTTTCTTTAAGACTAAGTTTTATTTATCTATTTCTGAATCATCACTGCTTTTTATCAAAGATTGTTTAATTTTAACAAAGCAGTGACTTGATAAATTGTGTGGCGATAAATTAATACTGACAAGAGGTCGCTGTCACCTGTAGGATATTCTTATCTGATTATCGATTGTGTTTTGTGTGTCGATTATATCTTGTGGAAACTTAGTGATACTGTTATACTATACAACCGGGTTGAGTTAGCATTATATCAATACTGGGTAGACCCTGTGTGTAACTTCAGCTGAGTCACTAGTTTAGTCGTGAGAGATCTAGGAGACATTTTGATACTGACGGAATCGAGTAGGCAGCGTTAAGTGATTTAACTAAATCTTGTTTGTGGTACGTTTGCATTGCCATCAAATTAAGAATTCTTTCATTTTGTTAAAAACTATGCAGCGCAGGGACTCGCTAGGATCGACTACTAAAATTCCCAGGCTAAGCAAGGGAAGCACGCGGAAGTTTAGAACTAGGCGTAGCCAAACCTCGTTTAGCAGCGCTTCCGACGCGTTTGCTGAAGACGAATCGACTAAAGGAGAGAGAAAAACCTCGATGGCAATCAAAGGCGGAGCGCCGAGGCCGAGCCTGCGAGCGAAACGCTGGTGGATCCCTTTGAAGAAGGGGAGCGAACGCTCATTCGACCCGACTTTGAGCCAGATGAGGTCCTTGAACGGGAGGGAGTCGAGAGGACAGAGGAGACCTCGGAGCGTCCCGAGGTCGAACCTCGGGAGGAAGTGTTGTACAGGGGAATGTCCAAATCAGAGACTAAGAGCTATAAATGGAGAAAGGAACCTTCACATCCGACAAGTACACACTCATCTTTGGCCAAGCAGAGCAACAACGCGATGATGTCGATTATGAGTCGGGGTGAAGAGCAGACGTTCTCGAAGGCAAAGAAAAGTTGGAATTCTTTGTACGATGAGCGCGTGACGTCGCTACAAGCCGGAGGTCTATCCTCTAGTTACGACCAACCGGAAATAACCCATCCGGATGTGAACTTCACACCGTGCCCAAGGAACGACATGAGCAGGGAGGCGTCTTCTGCCTCGCCGACCAGGCCTATGTCAGATGGGATAACGATGGGAGCATCATCAACGTTTGACAGACTGATGACGTCAATGCACAAGCAAAAGGGCGGTGCGTCATCGAGTACTAGGCTACAGCCACAGTTGACCTCGTCTTCTCTGGGGCTAACCCCGCCATTGGGGGCAGCTGGTGACATAAGTGATATGTTCGCTGGTGTGATGAATGGCCTGGATGAATTGAGGCGGGACATGACTAAGAGGATAGATCAAGTTGACGAGAGAGCTCACCATGGTCGAGAGAGTTTGAAAGATGAGCTAACGCACGTGAAGTCGCAGGCGAGGTTTGATCAGGCTCAATTGATTCGCAACACTGATGAATGCCTGGCCGAGAGCCTGGCACAGGCAAACAAAGAGTCAGAGGAAAGAGAGGCTAGGATGACAAGAGAGATCGAGCGATTGTTGAATGATCATGATAATACCTACGCCCAAACGATGACTGGCCTGGAAAGGAGGTTGGACGCCAAATCTGACTTGATGATGCGGAAGCTTGACGCGATCCTGAATGGGAGTAGTTGGCAGGAGCGTTCCAACTCAAGGGAACGCTCACGCAATGCGAATGTTGGAGATGGTATGGGCAACAGTGCCAGAGCCCAGCAAGGCTCGAGAACGAACTACGAACATAGAAACAAGGAGCGGCCAAGAGCAGCCCCGCAGAGGCCTGGCTGGACGAATCCAGTCCCGCCGGAGGCAGATGCCACCCCGGAGACAAGATTGCCAACTGTGCCACAAGTCAGTTCAGTACCGGATCTGACTACAGTCTCACAAGACACAACGATGTATGCCTCGATGTTTGAGCCTCTGAACAGATCTCTCGAAACATTCATCACCAAGCTCTCGAAGTCAACCGAGAGAGGAGAGAGGTCAAGAAGAACACTGAAAAAGCCGAAGTCATATAAAGACGAGTCGGACGGCTGCATTGATACTTGGATAGAGGTGATGAAGTTACACTTTGAGGAAGAGAATCTCTCCAAGAAACAAGAGTGCAGCGCGCTGACAAGCAGCCTGGAGGGTACTGCATTAAATTGTGTAATGGCGAAAAGAGCCAATGAGAGAGACAGCGCTCGCAAGATATTCGACATCCTGCTGAATCGTTTCGGCTCTGGAGTACAAGGGCACCAGGCTATGGTTAAGTTCGAGAAGAGGCATCAGAGAGATGAAGAGTCAATAGATAAATTCTTGGACGACCTTGAATTGCTCAGGAGGAGAAGCAACCCGGATGAGAGAATATCCGAGCGGAACTTGGCGATTGCTTCGAAGTTCATGGATGGAGTAAGGAGTGAGGAGTTGAAGACGATGTTGGCCACTCACTTCACCCTGTCGCTTGACCAGGTACCCACGCCTGACGACTTGCGTATGAAGTCACGCGAGTATTTACTCATAAAACCGAGGGCGCAAAACCGTTACAGCAATTATGGCAACTATAGCGGGACAAACACTGGTGCGAATTCCAGTTGGTACAAACCTCGCGATGACATGGACAAGAGGAGGTCGTGCGCGAATTGTGGTTCGATGGACCATCACGTCTCTGCGTGTTCTGCATACAAACAGAACATGAAGGCCATAGGCTACTTTCTCGAGGACGCCGACGCGACCGACGAGGATCATGAGGAGTACGTCAGAGGGCTCATCATGAAATATGGTCCGAGGTGTTTCTTCTGTAATCTGGAGGGACACTTCAAGTCGGATTGTACTCAATTTTGGGACGCAGTAGCGGACGCGAAACATCCCCGCCACGAAGAGGCGCTTTCGGGTGTCAAGGCCAGTCGAGCACGTCTGATGAACGAGGCTGAATCTCGGAGAAAGGAGAGGACACCGAGCACCTTTACGACCAAAGGTTAAGACATGGCCTGACGAGGTGGTAGCCTCGAACCTCGAAGCAGAGTCGTCTAGCCCACTCAAGGTGGATTACGGCCTGGCGGCAAGGACAGCGCTGCAGAATGTCAAACAGGAACTAGCCACGAAAGAAGTGGAGCAATGGGTAAGGTCGGAGCTGGAGAGCACATATCTTCGGGAAAGTCTTAATATCCTGGGTAAAACGACAGAAGCAGAAGACAAAGAGGAGCCCAAGAAACAGGGACTAAAACTGAACGTTATATCTGGTAAGACTTTCGGCATGACGAAGGCGGGGACCAAAATAATGTCCATCATCTCAGTCGCAGGGCACCAGGTGGTCAAGAACTTGAGTGAACCATCCGAGATTACACTAGTCCACCTGGACATCTATGCCGACTACCTGAAGGAGAAGGATCCCAAACTGGACTCCAGGGCAGTGCGAGCGCTGCTCACAACGGGAGGTCCGAGGCTGATGAAAGTGGACGGACATTATATCGATGTCCATGGCCCTAACCCGATCCTGATGAATGTAGATGGCATCAATATCTACACGAAAGCTCACATAACCGATGCGAACGATCAGGTTGGCCGGATATACATTGGTAAAGAGGAGCTGAAGGTCAGACGAATCGGACACAACGCGATGCTCGAACAAGATGCGGTGCATATTGGTTGCGAGGCCGATCTGGCCGC
Organism: Symsagittifera roscoffensis; assembly: GCF_963678635.1. Lineage (NCBI taxonomy): Eukaryota > Metazoa > Xenacoelomorpha > Acoela > Convolutidae > Symsagittifera > Symsagittifera roscoffensis. The sequence goes on along the minus strand of NC_087062.1, from coordinate 13,563,063 downwards.
ACACGTTCTGGACGTGCAAGGCAGACAACTTTCAGTAAAGGGACTGCTAGACACGGGAGCAGTGGTTAGTGTCATGCCAGTCAAAACTTGGACCGACATGGGTTTCGAAAGGTCGGATCTCATACCGACAAACATCAGGTTGGCAGCTGCCAATCAGGGAGCGATCTATGTCGCCGGACGAACCCCGATCATCTCACTGCAGCTCGGAGGAAGACATCTTTGGATGAGCTTCCTAGTAGTAGAGAATTTGGACGAATCCGACCAGTTCATCCTAGGAAGGGATTTCGTTCGCAACTTTGACGTCACGATCGATCTCAATGACGGATTGATTAGGATCAAGGATCCTGAGAGAAAGTATGAGAAAAGACCCCTTAATAAGATCTTAATTAATCAGGCCAAGGTGCCGATTTTTCTGGATCGAAAAGTTAGATTAAAACCGAACCAAGCCGTAGTAGCGACGTTTAGGATGAGGAACTTGAATGAACTCAGCAATGACAGACAGGTGTGTCTGGTACCAAATCCAAACAGTAAAAGCTCGGCTATTTTAGGAAGAAGCTTCTCACTCACTCAGAGCGGACTGTGTGTGAGTGTGTTATTGAACACAGAAGCAACAACAGTGACAATACAGCGGGGAAACAAACTTGGCTACGCTTTGCCTCTGAACACAGACTTTCTGAGTGTGGAGAACTTGAAGAAGTTTGATGTCACTAAATGTCCATTGCATGCGAACCAAGAATGTATAATGAAAAGAGTAAATGAATTGAAATCTTGTAGGAAATTGTTTTCAATGAAGTCGGAAACAGATGATGGGCTGTCTAGTTGTTCCAACTTTCCTGAGAGGCCGACGGAGGCAGAGTTAGCAGCGAATAAGCCTGTCCTACCTGAGATAGAACATCTGAAGGGTAAAATATCAGACAAGGAACTAGATTCGCTCAGGGCGGTGCTAAATCGGAACGCAGACGTTTTTTCGAAACATAAGGCCGACATAGGTTGTTGCAATTTTGTAGCGCACGAGATTGAGATAGAAGAGGGCTCGGTACCTCATAGGGAAGGGGCGAGAAGAATGACCCCAAACAAGTCAGAAGCGTGTAGGAAGGAAATCGAGATGTTAATGGAGTACGACATGATCGAGCCGTCGAAGTCTTCATGGGCTTGTGGTGTGGTTATGGCGAAAAAGAAAGGGGGACAACTCAGATTTTGTTGTGATTTCCGTTATCTGAACGCAGTGACTATAAAGGACGCATACCCGATTCCCCGCATCGATGAGAACCTATCCAAGCTGGGAGACGCTAAGTTCTTCACGACATTGGATTTGGGCTCCGCATTCTGGCAAGTGCCACTCAGAAAGCAAGATCGAGAGAAAACAGGTTTCGCGTGTGAGCTGGGACTGTTCCAGTGGAAGAGGATGCCATTCGGATTGTGCAACGCGACGGCCACATTCCAGCGACTGATGGCCCAGGCACTCACGAGCGTCACTAAGAAATATGGGAATCTCATCATGTGTTATGTCGATGATGTCGTGATTGCAACACCAACCTTAGAAGACCACATAGAGAGGTTGCAGGAGGAGTTTTCTTGCATGAAGAAGGCGGGTCTGAAATGCAAACCCTCTAAGTGTGAAATCCTCAGGGATTCCATAAAGTATCTGGGCCGCCTGGTTGACAAACATGGAGTGAGACCAGATCCCGAAGCGGTTGAAGCGGTGCTGACCTGGAAGGCACCTAAAACAGACACACAGCTGATGAGTTTTCTGGGATTCGCAAATTATTATCGAGAGTTCATCAAGGGGTATGCTGATAAAATATACCCCATGCAGAGGTTGATGAGAAACAAGGGCAAAAAGTTCACCTGGACTGATGAGGCACAAGTCTCATTTGAAAACATCAAACGTGAACTTTGCGAGGCACCGGTCCTCGGCATGCCAACGGAGAAGGGAATGTTCGTGCTGGACACGGATGCATCAGTGGTTGCGATATCGGGCATACTTCACCAGGAGCAGGAGTGGAACGGGAGAACGGTTCTTCGTCCGATAGCCTACGGGAGTAAAGTCCTGAGTGATACTGAAATGAAGTACGGCGCACCAAAAGCGGAGATGTTTGCGGTGATCACTTTCGTGGAAAAATACAGGGCCTACTTGGGGAGTGCTCCCTTCAAGTTACGTGTGGATAATCGTGCCCTTGCCTGGCTGAAAACCTATTCGATGGACCAAAGCTATATTGGTCGTTGGATTGTGCGCCTGGATGGATACCACATGATCATAGAGCACCGTACCCGTGACAAGCACCAGAACGCAGATAGCCTCAGTAAAAAGACAGAATTTTATGAGCGCCTCGAGGAGAAGCAAGCTAACCAATCAGAGATCAAAGACGGGTTTTCCTTTCTGGACAAAGAAACCTACGACAAGCTGCCACTTACTAGGTGGTTAGACAAATCAGGACATCCTATACCTGGACACCCTGACCTTTCAGTGGAGATGGCCGCGGAGATAAAGCTTTTAGCCAGAGGCGAGCCCGTTCCGTTGGATCTGCTAGTCCGATCCAACTTGGTACAGCAAGAACTGACCAGGCTGGGTATAAACAGCATCGCTTTATTTAACAAGACGGTGAACGTGGCGCCGGAGGTCATGGGAAAACTCCGCGACTTGTTGCATAGGGAAGTGGATAGGCATGATCGTGAATGGATGGAGACCATGCAGCGGTTGACTGTCACCGAGAGAACAGAGAAGAGGCCAGTGTCCATTCGCAGCCGAAGCGTTGAACGGGATTGCAGGTCGATCGTCAACCAGCTGGTGACCTCGATGCCGAAAGAAGTCTTGTTGAGAACTTCGTTCACTGAATATGGAACCTTGAACCAGAACCAAACTACTGGGGAAGTCAGGATCAGGTCGAAATCTAGTTTCACGAGGAGAGTGCACTTCACGGATGCAAAAGAGGAATACGAGCCGAGCCCAGATTGTTCGTCCGTGGACGAGACAATGTCCGGGGAGTCTGATACCTTCGAGCCAGTCAAGGACGACTCGTCTGAGGAAACGGACACCTTTGAGCCCGTACAGGACGACTTGTCCGGGGAGAGGTTGACTAGACCACCTAGGGGCAGAATTTTGTCCGGGGAGTCGGGTTCAAAGCGACCGATGGACAGAGTTTTGTCCGGGGAGTCGAGAAACATCTCAGACAGCTTGGGATATGATGTTGGAGGATCAGTCGACTCAAGTGTTGACTCGGGACCCCAGTCCTGGGACAACACGTCTGAAACAACTTCTAACTCCGATATGTCAGAGATTGCAATCCACTCCTTGTTGGTAGACTGGAAGCAGCGTGGGCTGGTTCGAGAAACACATCAGGATCCAGACAGGGACAGATACACCTCAGATGAAGAGGGCACTGTGGTAGATAATGCCGCAGACGAGCTCGAGCTGATAGCAGTTTCGAAGCGCCCAACCAGATTGCTGCCACATGGTACGGTCGTCCGTACCAATCTGGAACCATCTGTGCAGGAAGCGACGCCTTTGAAAAAGATATGGTGTGTCAAGTTGATGGACGATGCTCATGCTCCGGAGATAATGAGTGGGCAAATGAACGTGGTGAAGACGTATTTGAAAGCCAGGTACAGGCTGTCGGATCTCCTAAGGGCTCAACGAAATGATAGGATGACGAGCAGTCTCAAGAGATGGATTGAGAATGGAGCACCTGACAAGGGAGACTTGGAAGAAGACAGCTACAAAATCCTGAAGCAATTCTACCTGAAGCGAAACGACTTGTTGTACCTGAATAAGGACGGAATCGTAGCCTGTAAGCGCAAGGAGGAGGACAAGGTCCTTTATAAATACAATTCAATAGTGTTACCACAGTTGTACCAGACCGAATTGCTCTTTCGTTCACATGATCAGATGGGTCATCAAGGCGTGGACAAAGTGTATAACAGGATACAGAAACGATTTGAATGGCCGGGATTGAAGAAGGCTTGTGAGAAGTGGATCGCAGCATGCCTGTCATGTCAGCAAGCGAAGGATCCCAGGAAGCTAAGGTTCCCCCTACAGTCAATAGAGTCGTCAGGTTTCAACGAAGTGGTGCAAATTGATCATCAGAAAATCTGTATGACAGCAACGGGCTATAATCAGGTGCTGGTAATGATCGACCATTTTACGAAGTATGCGGAGGCAGCACCGTGCATAACAGCATCGGCAGAAGAGACATGCGATCATTTGATAAATGTGTGGATAGCAAGGCATGGCTGCCCCATCACGTTCCAATCGGACAATGGCAAAGCATTCGTAGGTGATCTCACGAAAGAGTTAATGAAAAGGTCGCAGGTAGCGCAGGCCCACTCGACCACTTATCACCCGCAAACGAATGGCCTAGTCGAGAGGCGGAATCGCACACTGGTATCCATGTTGAGAGTCTATTGCTCACGCTACATGGATGACTGGGACAAGCACTTGCCGCAAGTGATGGGTGCTTACAACAGCACGGAGCATTCCACCACGGGAATAAGTCCGCATATGATGCTGACGGGTCACGAAAAAGCACTCCCGTTAACGTTCTTCTACCCTGAATATGAAGGGAAGAGGACAGCACCGCAAACGTACGTGCGGGACGTTATTAGAAGACAACAGGACCTCAATGACTTATGCAGGAGGAATACGCAACAGGCGCAAATTAGACAAAAAAGGAGGTTTGATAAAAGGACAGCCGATGCAAAAGCCTACTCAGTTGGCGATTACGTCTGGGTGTTCCAGGAAGTGGTTCCACCAAAAGGAACCAAGAAACTATTAAAGAAATGGCGTGGTCCATTTCAGATAACAGAGGTGCACCAAGGAGGTCGTTTTTATCGACTGAGCACTGGAAGAGCGGCTCATTACGAGAACATCAAACCACACAATGCCTCGTCAGAGGATTGGTGCATCCCAGGGGACATGCAAGAGGGAGATTATTTAATAGTGGATCCTGCTTGTGAAGTGAATGAAAGGGGTACTCGTGACAAGAACGACGGGAATGAGGTGGTGGACGATTGCGATCTACCACTGGATCTCGAGTTGACTGAGCGAGTAGAGGTGGACGATGAAACTCTACCCTATGCCGAAGAAGACTGGGATTGCCCGGAACAAACCGAAATTGACAAAGAAATACAGCCTGACTTTCCTCTCACCATGGAAACACGCCAAAGCAAGAAAGGAAAAAACCAGAAGAAATACAATCCGTATGGCGAGGACTTCGTTGTAGACAGGATAGTAGTGAGTGATGTGATGTCATAGACTCGCTGGTGGGACTGGACGAAGTGGCGATGCTAGAAGAAATCGACCTTGTGAACGATATGGATCAAGATTGGATCGACGATCGATCAGAACCGGAAGTGGAGTTCGAACCAGAAGCGGAACAGACTCATGAGCAAGAACTAACAAACTTGCGCGTGCTCGAATGGCTCCACGATCTGCCGACATATCCAAAAAAGATGATCCTGACGATTCAGGACGTCGATAGAGACGGCGTCAAATACATCAGTCATGACAATACCGAGTCCAACTGGGTCGCCCCAGATGATCCTCTACGTGTTCCACAATCCAACCTCGGTCTCGTAGACTTTGGGCGATCGACGGGGACGTCGATGGATATTTTTGTCCGGGGAGTGGGGGTAGGACTCACCCACACCGAAAACCTCATGATAAAAAAATTGAAAACGGCAAGATAAACCGGAGAACTAGAGACAGAGGGCGAGAATGCTAAGAAACCACCTTTTGGACGAATCTTTGAATCGTATTTTGATCTACCGAACCATTATTCGAAGAATATTGTCATAACGGACAGCGATTTCATACTCACGGAACGCACGTGCGCCATAGCGATAACGGCGGATGTGAGCTTCAAAACAGCACTAGCAGCTGACTTTAAAAGAGAATACAAGAATATAGAGTTTTTGTGGAAACAGAGGCCTGGTGTAGGAGGAATGATAGCGTTGCCACCTGTTGCATCACAGATACCAGGGAAATATTTGTGTTTTTTGGTTACGAAAGCTACTGATAGGCAACACGTGAATCCGGAGAGCTTGGTATTGGCCTTGACTCGACTCAGGGATTTCCTGGTTGAGAGAGGTGTGACCTCTCTCTCGTTACCAGTTTATGATCCCAATAGAGGGAAACTACACCCTAGAGAGTTGTACGCTCTTGTGCATGTGATATTTTCAGAGACTGACATAGAAGTTTACTTACATAAAAAATACTATCTGAGTATATGCTAAGAATTGCGCTCGGCGATAAGTGGTTTTTATTAAGTTATTCGATATGAATTAGAGTCAAGTTTTAGGTTAGGTTAGGTTTTAGGTACAGTATTAGGGATTATGTTTTTATGTGATAGTATAGGTGTGTGATGTTTATGTGTTTATGTTATGTTTTATGTTTGTGTCATCAAGGTGACAGCGCACATTCGTGCTACTCTGACAGAGATAAAGGTGGACGATCCACCTTGGTGCTAAAATTTAAATCAGAATTGAAAAAAGAATTTCAATGGAGAGTTTTAAAGAATTGATTGATGTTGTATCCAAAAATGATGGTTCTAAGTCGCGACTTGTTTTTTAGATCTTGATTGATCAGAAATTGTTTATTGAATCCATTGAATCGAAACGACACAAGAAGACACTACACGACAGCAAGAATCAACACGATAAGAAATGGGTGACACGAACGAACTCATGGAATTCCTCTCAGCGAGTCTAGGAGCGACTCTAGACGAGATCTATCAGCGGCTGATCGATTGTGATTTCACACGAGAAGACCCGGGGTTGGCGATGTTTGTGGTCGCGCTCCTTAATGCACTAGGACGAGAGGGTCGAGGGAATCGCCCTACGGAAGTCGTGTTGATGTTGGCCTTCGGTGAGTCCGGGACCGCCGAGAGAGGCCGAAACGATTGATGAGATGGAGGCGTGGAGAAATGTCTGGCCACGACCTGGCTCGTGAGCCAGGACTAGGTGAGCAGAGGGACCACCGGCTAGGTGAGATGCCCTTACCAGTCCAACCGGCGCAGCCACTCATCGGAGCGAAGAGACAACGTGATGGGCCAGGCCCGTCACATTCGGTCGACTCTCCTACAGCTGCTCCTCCTTTGAAGAAAGTGAGAGTGAGCGAGATAGAGATCCAGACGTCAGAGACGATCGAGACGCTGGAAAAGAAGGAGAAAGATCAGAGCGAGCTGTGTGCCAAACTCCAGGAGTATAGGGCAATAGCTCGAGAGAGGGACGAATGGAAGAAGAAATACGAAGATCTGCAGGTGGCTTATAAGGAGGATGAGCTAAAGCACCTGAAGGAGCTGTATATGGTGAAGGTGAGCCAAGTGTCACCGGAAGTCCTGGCGAGCATGAGATCCTCGGAGGGATCCAACGACACACGCCCCAGGACAACAGCGCAGGCACTAGCAGCTGACTTTAAAAGAGAATACAAGAATATAGAGTTTTTGTGGAAACAGAGGCCTGGTGTAGGAGGAATGATAGCGTTGCCACCTGTTGCATCACAGATACCAGGGAAATATTTGTGTTTTTTGGTTACGAAAGCTACTGATAGGCAACACGTGAATCCGGAGAGCTTGGTATTGGCCTTGACTCTACTCAGGGATTTCCTGGTTGAGAGAGGTGTGACCTCTCTCTCGTTACCAGTTTATGATCCCAATAGAGGGAAACTACACCCTAGAGAGTTGTACGCTCTTGTGCATGTGATATTTTCAGAGACTGACATAGAAGTTTACTTACATAAAAAATACTATCTGAGTATATGCTAAGAATTGCGCTCGGCGATAAGTGGTTTTTATTAAGTTATTCGATAGGAATTAGAGTCAAGTTTTAGGTTAGGTTAGGTTTTAGGTACAGTATTAGGGATTATGTTTTTATGTGATAGTATAGGTGTGTGATGTTTATGTGTTTATGTTATGTTTTATGTTTGTGTCATCAAGGTGACAGCGCACATTCGTGCTACTCTGACAGAGATAAAGGTGGACGATCCACCTTGGTGCTAAAATTTAAATCAGAATTGAAAAAAGAATTTCAATGGAGAGTTTTAAAGAATTGATTGATGTTGTATCCAAAAATGATGGTTCTAAGTCGCGACTTGTTTTTTAGATCTTGATTGATCAGAAATTGTTTATTGAATCCATTGAATCGAAACGACACAAGAAGACACTACACGACAGCAAGAATCAACACGATAAGAAATGGGTGACACGAACGAACTCATGGAATTCCTCTCAGCGAGTCTAGGAGCGACTCTAGACGAGATCTATCAGCGGCTGATCGATTGTGATTTCACACGAGAAGACCCGGGGTTGGCGATGTTTGTGGTCGCGCTCCTTAATGCACTAGGACGAGAGGGTCGAGGGAATCGCCCTACGGAAGTCGTGTTGATGTTGGCCTTCGGTGAGTCCGGGACCGCCGAGAGAGGCCGAAACGATTGATGAGATGGAGGCGTGGAGAAATGTCTGGCCACGACCTGGCTCGTGAGCCAGGACTAGGTGAGCAGAGGGACCACCGGCTAGGTGAGATGCCCTTACCAGTCCAACCGGCGCAGCCACTCATCGGAGCGAAGAGACAACGTGATGGGCCAGGCCCGTCACATTCGGTCGACTCTCCTACAGCTGCTCCTCCTTTGAAGAAAGTGAGAGTGAGCGAGATAGAGATCCAGACGTCAGAGACGATCGAGACGCTGGAAAAGAAGGAGAAAGATCAGAGCGAGCTGTGTGCCAAACTCCAGGAGTATAGGGCAATAGCTCGAGAGAGGGACGAATGGAAGAAGAAATACGAAGATCTGCAGGTGGCTTATAAGGAGGATGAGCTAAAGCACCTGAAGGAGCTGTATATGGTGAAGGTGAGCCAAGTGTCACCGGAAGTCCTGGCGAGCATGAGATCCTCGGAGGGATCCAACGACACACGCCCCAGGACAACAGCGCAGGCACTAGCAGCTGACTTTAAAAGAGAATACAAGAATATAGAGTTTTTGTGGAAACAGAGGCCTGGTGTAGGAGGAATGATAGCGTTGCCACCTGTTGCATCACAGATACCAGGGAAATATTTGTGTTTTTTGGTTACGAAAGCTACTGATAGGCAACACGTGAATCCGGAGAGCTTGGTATTGGCCTTGACTCTACTCAGGGATTTCCTGGTTGAGAGAGGTGTGACCTCTCTCTCGTTACCAGTTTATGATCCCAATAGAGGGAAACTACACCCTAGAGAGTTGTACGCTCTTGTGCATGTGATATTTTCAGAGACTGACATAGAAGTTTACTTACATAAAAAATACTATCTGAGTATATGCTAAGAATTGCGCTCGGCGATAAGTGGTTTTTATTAAGTTATTCGATAGGAATTAGAGTCAAGTTTTAGGTTAGGTTAGGTTTTAGGTACAGTATTAGGGATTATGTTTTTATGTGATAGTATAGGTGTGTGATGTTTATGTGTTTATGTTATGTTTTATGTTTGTGTCATCAAGGTGACAGCGCACATTCGTGCTACTCTGACAGAGATAAAGGTGGACGATCCACCTTGGTGCTAAAATTTAAATCAGAATTGAAAAAAGAATTTCAATGGAGAGTTTTAAAGAATTGATTGATGTTGTATCCAAAAATGATGGTTCTAAGTCGCGACTTGTTTTTTAGATCTTGATTGATCAGAAATTGTTTATTGAATCCATTGAATCGAAACGACACAAGAAGACACTACACGACAGCAAGAATCAACACGATAAGAAATGGGTGACACGAACGAACTCATGGAATTCCTCTCAGCGAGTCTAGGAGCGACTCTAGACGAGATCTATCAGCGGCTGATCGATTGTGATTTCACACGAGAAGACCCGGGGTTGGCGATGTTTGTGGTCGCGCTCCTTAATGCACTAGGACGAGAGGGTCGAGGGAATCGCCCTACGGAAGTCGTGTTGATGTTGGCCTTCGGTGAGTCCGGGACCGCCGAGAGAGGCCGAAACGATTGATGAGATGGAGGCGTGGAGAAATGTCTGGCCACGACCTGGCTCGTGAGCCAGGACTAGGTGAGCAGAGGGACCACCGGCTAGGTGAGATGCCCTTACCAGTCCAACCGGCGCAGCCACTCATCGGAGCGAAGAGACAACGTGATGGGCCAGGCCCGTCACATTCGGTCGACTCTCCTACAGCTGCTCCTCCTTTGAAGAAAGTGAGAGTGAGCGAGATAGAGATCCAGACGTCAGAGACGATCGAGACGCTGGAAAAGAAGGAGAAAGATCAGAGCGAGCTGTGTGCCAAACTCCAGGAGTATAGGGCAATAGCTCGAGAGAGGGACGAATGGAAGAAGAAATACGAAGATCTGCAGGTGGCTTATAAGGAGGATGAGATAAAGCACCTGAAGGAGCTGTATATGGTGAAGGTGAGCCAAGTGTCACCGGAAGTCCTGGCGAGCATGAGATCCTCGGAGGGATCCAACGACACACGCCCCAGGACAACAGCGCAGGAGCTATGCGCATCGAGAGGACCTGAGGTTTTGGATTTGCGTGCATCAAGGGGGCCCGAGGCTCCTCAGCAGACACGACCGCCTGCTTCGAGTCAGAGGTTCACGATACCAGACCCTTCTGACACCTATCTAGCTCCTCAATTTCAGGAATCATTCAACCAAGTGGCCAGAGCCGCGATGGATGAGATCAACAGAGGCACTGAGCGGACACTGGTTAGGATCGTTCCTTCCCAACGTCGTGATCATTCATCAAATAGCTCGGAGCGAACAACCCGCACGATAGCGTGTTCGGCGCCTGGTGGAGTCTTTGAGAAGTCTCGCGTGGTAGACATCAGGAAGAATCTGATGGCACGTCATCAGTTCACGCAAGTGCCAGCCGAGCATCCTCGAGCCTGCCTGAATGACATGAGCTGGAACCCGCCACGAACGACCAAGTAATTCCCCTAGGGAGTCGCCATTTGATCATTGGAGACAGTTTGGTGAGAGATCTGAATGAGATCTTCGTCTATGGTCAGACTACCATTCTGTCCTTTGGAGGAGCCTCAGTGGCTCAGGTCATCAAAATGATGGAGTTCCAGAGCGAGGATCATTTGGATACATTAATAATAATGCTGGGGACCAATGACGTCTCAAGAGCCCCCGTGACTCCGGAGAACAAGTGGGAACCTCTATTGGTGTGTCTCTTGAACGAATTGAAAGAAAAGTACAGACCCAAGCTCGTGATCCTGTGCACGATACCACCAAATCCTTTGGTGGGCACCATAGTTGCAGATTTCATGAATAGCAACGTGACGCGGTGGAATGAAATGACCCGCAGTCTGGTGAGAAACAACCCTGGCGAGTTGCGACTCCTGGATCTCGAAAATATGCTGCGCATGACTGACCACATCGCGCTCACTAAAGATGGAGTGCACTTCAATACCCAACGAGGGAGGCATTGGATTAATGATGTGTTTCAGACGCAATTGAGGGAAGCGGAGCAAGAGTCGAGGGCGACCGGTTCTTTGGCTCGGACCAATTCGACCGGAGGGAGTAGAATAAGGGCAACCGTGCCCGAATCCCTCGCTAACCGTCTAGGGCCCTTGGCAACGGAGACGGTTGGAGCCGCAACCGTCGCTCCGAGCTCAAACGTGAGAGACAGGCTAGGGACTGCTCCTCCTCTCAGGCCGCAATCGATTGGAAGCCGACTCGGCAGATCGGTGGAACAGAACAACAGGAATAACTCCCAGACCGCGTCTAGGAGGAACGATTCGCCTGTCACGACAAATCCTGCTTCGACAGCAGGACCGTCTACAAGTACCGTGCCAGCGGAGGGAATCGAATCAGGCAGCAGGCTGCTTTGCAATAGATCAGATCCTAGTCATTGGGGTCAAAATAAGACGGACATGTCGGCGAAATTGAACATGAATACCTTGACGTGTCGGGAGGACGCAATGAGAATGACTGGCGGAGAAAGTCCCACAGTATCGCGACTTTATCGGATACCGGGCGTGGATTGGCTGCTAGCAGAGCAGGAGAAATTCAGCTCCTCGACCTCACTCCGACATGTAGACTTGAATGGATTGCCTCATGACAATACCTTTGGACCCTTAAATACCCGGTCGCTCACCGATGTTCGAGATAGGACCCGGGAAAGGACGCCACCTGCTCGCAAGGGCAAATTCCAGACGAAGAACAAGCCCAATAACAAACATCACAAGATGTACAGACAATTCGCTAAACCACCCGGTCAGACGCCTGGCGAGTATTCGAGGGACTACCCCCGAACGACAACAGTGGTTGGAGACGATAAGAGATATGGGAACCTGAAGGCCCCGATAGGCGATGGCCTTTTTGCAGCTTATGATCCCTTGGACATGAAGGCTGCCAAGTATCTGATTGTGGCCGGCTCCGATTATCTCTACACGCCCCGTTCTCTCTTCTGGCCTGATGTGATTTTCTTGACGGCACCTAAATTGGACTGGGGACAAGCAATCGGCATGATGATAAGTGTGCGAAGGGTGGTCAGTATGGAGCCGCAGGTAATAGTGGTTGCAGGCTCAAATGATCATCTGCAAAGCAGGGGCTTATTGTCACATCTGACGGATGGGTCGATCCCGAGTAACGAGGTTATAAGGGAGGCGATAATGACACTGCTCTCGGCGATGGCCGAGGTAGAAGCAGCAGCAAGACAACGCTTCACCATGAATGTGGTGAAGGTGATCTTTGTATTGTCACCAGGCTACGCTGCGTTGCCAGAACCCCTTCAATTTGTGTACACAATGGTCACAACGATAGCAGAGGGGATATTCAACGAGATAATTCCTGCCCCAAACAGAGTGGTGGACCCGGACAATTACTATCCGTCCCGATCTGAGCTTCCCGCCGTTTGGGCTGACATTTCGAATGCCATACAGGGGCTCAGAGATTGTAGCACAACTCGGTTGGTGCTAGATGAAGTTCTGGGGTTGGAGCTGTCCAACTTCGCCAGATTACTGAAGTTAAGACCAGGGGTAGATGACGATCATCTGTTAGTACAACAGGTGGCTGATGATCTCTGGTTCAGACAGATGGATCATGCAGAGAATGAGCAGGGAAGGATGATCAGAAAGAACATGACGTCAGCGGAGGAGGACCTCATGGCATGGCTTTGCGTACGAAGCCGCACAACAACGTATGGTTGTATTTGTCACCGAGGCTGTGCACCTTGGGTGAGGACGCGTTCGAGCATGCGCCGGCAATAATTAAAGAGATACACGTGTATCTGAAGAATCTATTTGATGCCCGGGAGTTGGCTGGAGGCAAGATGTTGAAACTGATGCAAGACCTAAACACGATGTCGCTGGACAAGTTCCAAGCTGACGTGCTGGCCACGAAGGCACAGTATGAACGATCAGATGCCATCTTGGGTGGAATGGAAGTGGGATGGACGCCATCTTTCCTATCGACGTGCTATCCGAAGGCATCTAGGAACCTGATCGCGAGTTTCGTCAAGGACATTAGGAAGTTGTCGATTGGCCTGGTGATAGCCTTATACGTGACATTTGGTCATGAAAACTTTGTGAAAGGACCGGCAAACCTCTTTACCCAAGCGTTGGCAGATTTGAGATTGGATGGACTCCTGACTCTGATTGCCATGACCTACGGTCGACTGGGCGACTGGGTGATTTGCTTGTGCTGTTGCGTTACCCTGAACAACTTCAGGGACCAAGTCGTGAGTTCAATGAACAGTTGGAAACCGCCTCGCTCAGGAAGATGAAAGACTGGAGGACTCTCCTGCTCCAATATCTCTTGCAAAAGAACAGAAGCGTCACGGGAGAAGATAAGGTGGCGACGGATGCGGGTGAATGTAAGCAGTATTGTGGCATGCCCTTGCTGACAGACTTGGCTGTCATGATGCGGATCGACCCGTTGGCTCTGGTCCACGGGCTGAGGGAATTCGTCACAGTGGTGTATGGACCGGTGATGTCTTTTGCGTTCCCGGATGTGCAAGTTAAAGCGTACAGGAATTCGGTGTTGTACGTTAACCTGGTCTCAGTTGTGGATTGTTACGTGCTGAATTGGGTAGAGCAGAGTGAACTGAGAAAGCTGGCTAGCGACGATAGGCTGTTCGGAAGAATAGCAGAGCCAGGCTGGGTGTTGATGGACTTCAACAACCACTTCAAATGCCGAATATGCCGTGAGGATCTGTCCCACATCCAGTTTAACCCAAAACTTTGGAATTTGAGACCAGTGGTGAAAGATACAGGAGAGGCTGTGGGAGTACCTCAATTGCCAGGAGCCTACGCCCACGCGAAAGAGAATCAACAAACATGGCTTCCTGGGTCCAGGCCGCTGCCGGACCAATGCCCTCGATATCCACAGATAAGGAGGATGTTGTTGGGAGCCACGTCTCCCATCATTGCCCCTCGCATCGGAGCAGCTCGTGACGCAGAGAAGAGAATGCTGAAGTGGAGTGGAGGGATGGAGCCGCGCTTCATCAGCTGGAACGCTGCCGCCGCGCATACGTTTGACTTCTCATTCCCCTATGCCTGGAGCAGGAAAAAGATCAAGGCACTACCCTCCAGGAGACCAGAGGTCTCGGCTGAAACGTGGAACGAAGTGTATTCTTCCGCGGATGACTTATCGAGACTGAAGTGGTCAGGAGAAGCGAAAGTAGTGATGCTGGAGGTGACAAGGGAGAGCAGAGGAGGCTCATATATAACGATAGAAGACCTGGCTCCACATGGCGAGGAGTTAGTAGAATTCCTGGTGGATGATGAATTGTTTTATCACGCAGGAGACATGGCCGTACCGGCTCGGCCGGATTCGGGCACAGACGCACGACAAGGACCCTCGGGACCCAAGCCGAAACCTGATGCGGACGACGATGAATTGATGGATCAGGACGATAACGATGACGGGACCGGAAGTAAGACGGAGAAACTGGGAGAGACCGATCTAGGAGCGTTGGAGAGGGACTTGCTAGAATACCGGTTCAGTGAAGACGACGATGGGGAAGTCGATGGGAGTTTATTGCTGATGGCACCATCGTCCTTCATGTCTCCTACAAAGGAGGCGTCGGCCGATCTATCTCCGATGGACCCAATAAGCCAGGCTAGAGAGTGCCGAAGCAGGGATCCGCAGAAACTGCTTCATGAATCACCGAGGAGGAGGAAAATCGAAGAGTCGATGAAGATATTGTTCCTCAGTACGTTACCAGAAGAGGAATGGGAAAGATATCAAATGGAGCTGGAAGGCAAGACAGGAGCAACCTGGAGCCGAGTGAACTTCATGGAAAAATCGTGGGACGTGATACGACGATATGGGACACAGTCCATAATGAAGGTGGGATTGAATCAACCCATCATGCGTGAGGTCCTGGAGAAAATAGTGAGCTCCATGGAGTCGGATGTTCTGACCGAGTCAGTAACAGAAGACAGTGCCGATGATCAGCATGTTGCACAGAAATTACCTGTCAGACGAGCCAAGAAAGGGCTGAAGCGACTAAAAGGGAAAACAGGAAGTCGAGCCATGAACCCGAGAGTGGTGAAGTCGAGAGCCAGCGCAGTGGTGACCTCTTTAACGAGCGCAGGTCGTTCAGGCGAGAGCGGGCAAGGAGATAGCGCAACGCTGACAGGGGGAGAAAAAGATAATCTGATACCCCCTATGCTCTTGGCAGGTCTGACCAAAACCGCCACGAGATCGAAGAAGACGGCGCGAACCCTGGCAGACACTAAGCTAGAAATGGAAATCATCAGTCAATGTGGATCGGGAGGACTTGAAGATTATAGGCCCTCGCGAATCAACATGGCCAAGTTGAAACTGGAAGGACAACTCGACGTGGTCGAGTACAGTCGAATAACTGTGCCGGAATCGGTCCACATGGGAGATCCGGCAGGGGGTTATGTGGAGATGTTGAAAGCGAGGAACTCCGCGAGAGGGCACCTGATGGCTTGGAGTGAAAAGCGGGCCATGCAAGAATATCTGAAAGGGCTTACGGAGAACTCTAACTTCAATTGAAAAGAGTATGGCACGGTAATGTCATCGGAAGCGAACGAAGTTGGATTGGAAAAACTGCTAGAGGTTTCTTGGAGGGCGGCCCTCCAGAAATACTTCGTTGAGACGATGCATGCACCTGCGACGGTGGCAGCATACCTAGCTCATCCATGCACGAGAACTGATCTACAAGTACGACTGGCTTGGTGCTTGATGGGCATCAAGAAGGCGGAGTATGAAGCCAGTAATGACTCGAGATCACGAGAACAGGAGCTAGAATTGATGGAAGCTCTGCGAGCCTTGATCTCAAAAGACGATTCAGCGATAGCATGGGCTAAGCGAAAGGATGCCCTTTGCTTTGTCAGGTTCGTGGTGGATCGTATCCCCACTCCTGTTTTGGGAGAATGTATAAAGATCATTCGGCAAAAGGGAGTTGATTGTGAAAGGAACTTCCTTAGGGCACTCCTGGAACTATATCAGGACATGCCATTGACTGTGCCAAGCAAGGAGTCGAATGATATGGAAAACTATCGCAAGTTGGAAGAGGTGAGAAGATATTCCAACAAAGAATTGAAAGTGAGCCGGGAGTTGATTGAAGCGGTCAGAGGACAAAAAGAGTTTGCAACACTAGGGAAACGGAAGTCATTCCAATATGTGTCTGGCATACCGGGGATAGCGTATAATCCCTTCGTGAATGAAGAAGCCAGGGAAGCGTACTTCGACTATGAGCAAGTCACAGTGCTCAACTTCTGGGTTGGACGGATTAAGGAAATCGGAATGCTGATGGTGGAACAACCCAAGCTGGGAATTATTCTGGAAGAACGAGTGGTCGAACCCTCGATTCCCGAGCTAAAAGGACAAGTGAGTTTTGATTGTGGTTCTTGGGACGGTCCCTTGAAAACCAGTCTAGTAGTGATGTGGGAACTCATGAAGCCTTCCTGGTGTCCCCATCCTAACGCAGGCTTAATCTGGGACATGACCGCGGATATCATGTTTGACCGGGATGATGATGCGAGTTTACATGATCTGGCCATGATACATCACCTGCTGGCCATGAAATTGACGAAGAGGAAGAGCAACCCGTCCACGGAGCTGTCCGAGGAAGGTACACCGAGTAATTGGTTGAAGCAAGGCACATGCTTGGCTCAACACAGTGGGATGGAAGGACATGTTTGTAACCTGGGACACTGCCTGATTACGCTGAGCGAGCAGCATCGACAACTGGCACGATTGTACGGGAGATTGAGCATGTCAGATAAGAGTGCCATGGAGTTGGTCGCAGACTGCCATGGGGTGACGGACGTAAACCTGATCACAGCCTTGGGATTTTGTAGCATGACGAGTTCGATAGAATCGCTCGAGCGCCTGGAGCGTGCCCATGAGCTAGTGACGTCCCTCAGCGTGGAAATATTCCCTGGAGCATTGCAGACAGAGCAGAAGATTGGAGGCTGGCGAGAAGCTCTAGAAAATGAAATGAATCTGAAGGATAGTGAAGCCTATCACAGACCTACTGGTTCAAAACATATGGTGGGTTCAAGCTCCGCGCCATATTGTAATAGCAAGTATCCTACGCACATGGTGGTAATGGATGCGAGGACGCAACAAGTGTTGGTTGACCAACTTTTCTCTGTGCCAAAGTGCGTGAGGTTGGCCAGAATGTCAGAAAGGTCATATGACTTGTTGGCAAAGATCTTTCGGGCAGTCCCGAAAAGATCAGAAGGCGAATTGCAAGACGTTGTGGGTGAAGAGTTCATGAGACTGAACGAAGGTAACGTGAGTGAGTTCCAGAAACAGAAAGCGAGTGGAGCGTTACCCACTGAATTCCCCACCATAGAAGAGAAAGACGATTTACATAGAATTCTGATGGAAGTGGAACCGTTGCTGGGAGCCTCAGGGTATCGGACCCGAAGGAACATAGTGAGAACCCATGGGGAGTATCCTTGCCACTGCTTGGCGCAGACGTTGTGGTATCCCAAACGCGGGAATCTGATCTTAGTATGGGACGTGGAGGAGTTGTACTCCACGGGGTTGCCCGATCAGAATCAACAAGTGTCAATCGTGGTGGTTAGCGCCATGCTAGCAGTGAGATGGTTGGAGGCTAACGCGGACACAAGTGAGCAGGAGACGGCCGTGCCGACTCCTGAACAGTTGAGCAGCGTTAAAATGAGTCGTGAATTGGATCTTTTCAGAACCACCTGCAAGGTTCTGAGGATACCTAAAGCCATTGAAAGAATATGGTCAAGGCAAAGATTGATGCCTTGGTTCCGTCCGTGCAGTGATGACATCTTGGATGTATGAACGCGCGAAGCGTCACATGTCAAGGAACACGGAAGCCTATCAATCTTTCCAGCTAGATATAGGACCAGGAGCCTATAAACGAGCATTCCTGACGCACAGAAACGCGGTCACCACAGCGGTGAAGCGGGTAGCTGGAGCGCCTTGTGTTACTGAAGATGAGAAGAAAGAGGTCTTAAGAGCTGACCTAGAACGAAACGTCAGCCTATGTCTTCACAACAGCTTTTGCAGGAACCGGGAGCAGAAGGGGAATGTGGACTTGCTACCTTGCTGCAAACCGAGGCTGTTGGAACAGGAGGGTTGGGGCACGGCCCGCAACTCTCTGGACATGTTGGAGAAAGTTCTGGAAGACAGTGACGCTGAACATCAGGATGGAGAAATGATGGAATGAAGATGACCAAAGAAGAGAAGAGAAGGAGAAAAAACTGGATTGTCTTTGTGTGTAAAAACTTGAACAAATCAACCAAGTTTTGATTATTGAACTTGTTAAACTTTTTGTTTTGATCTAGTTTGGTCAGACCAAACTTCGAAAATTGTTGCAATTGTTAAAATTGTTTAAATTGTTGATTTTAGTTACTACTATCTATGTATGTATATAAGGAACATAGGTGAGTATATTTACCTATTTATTCACGACTGAAATTTTTAACCTGTGTAAGACACAAATTCACTGTGTGGCGACATGATAAGTTTGAGTAAACTCGCTCGAGAAGGGTGGGTAACTCAAGAACTTTCCTAGCCACAGAGTTTCTTAGTTTTAATATTGAAAGGACCGCATAGATGACTGATTATACTTGGTGAGTGAAGTTAAGTTAATTTTAACGGGTGCGTGGCCGTGCCACGTCCCACTTTTTAATCACAAAGAGCGAAAAGAAGTTTTATGGCAAGACGACGTAAGTAGTCAGAAAAGAAATTTTATCTAGGACACTCCTCATGGTGCAAATTTTGTGAAAATGTTGAAAGGCAGTGAGATGTAGTACGATGCCATTTGTGAACACGTAGTGAGTTGAGGTGGGGTAGATAAATTTCATTTTCTTATGCGATTTGTAAGATTGATTACAGAGAACTGGATAACTACTTGACGATGACCCGGTGTTATGCGATCAATAGGGACATTGATGGAGACTTGTCCGGGGAGTATGTGCCATTCTGCCAGATGAGACAGCACAACCTTCCGGCGACATAAAAAAGAGTGACTAAAGGCCTTATGAACAAAAAAGTGTTGCGACGGAGGGTCAGAATGTTCTAGAATTTTTATTTTTAAAATTTCGATTGGAAGAAGAACATTTCTGAGAAATAGAGAAAAGACGGCCATTTTGAATAAAAAGACGAAAAACAGAACCACGATAGAGATTGTGAAGAACAGTCGAGCAAGAAAATTACGAAGCCTCTTATCGTGGCAATAACACACGATAAGAACCTTAGCGACGTATATTTGTGGAGAAGGAGGCTTCAGTGGGGGAAGAAATATACCACGGAACCCTCCCGGGACACGAATTATAAGAGATAAGAGTGTTATCTCAAGAATATTACGGGAGCGGAGGCTTGGTCCCCCAGAGACTGTCTATGTGAAGGGACTGTGTAGACTGACTATATAGCTGCTATAATGTCATAGATCTTAATTAACACCGTTATTATTTAATATTTCAGAGTATGAGTAGCTAGAAAAAGGAAAGGGTCAATCCATCTCCAATGGATTTAATATAGAACTGTCACACAAAAACATGTTAAAATAGGTTGTTCGAGCCGTGTTTTTAATGACAATCACGTAGTCTGAGGATCCGAGACTCAGCTATGTGGTTGTGTTCGCATGTAAACGAAAGCTGATCAAAAGTCGTTTGACTGATGGCCTAAAAATGGTAACTTCTTACTTTGCCCTAGACAGACCAGAAAATCAACTGGCAAGGTCGAGACGGTGAAAAACGAGTAGAGTTAAGGTAACTGACGCCTGCCAGTCGTCAATATGTACTTTTTCTACGCTCCGTCGCTGTGTGATATTTGGGCGAATGTTACAAATCCAATATTTACTTTTTAGTGACAGTTATAAACTACATCCATTGGGGATGAATTGACCTTTCCTTCTCTCTAGCTACTCATGCTCTGAAATATTATACAAAAGCGGAGTTAATTCATTTATTCAAGGCATCACAGCAGCCAAAAAGTAAGTTTGATAGCTCACACAGTCTCTGGGCACCGGGCCTCCAGCTCCGTTATCCCTCAGAGATAACGTCACTAATTCCTCAATCTCGTACGCTCCGGCTGTCCCACTGAAGCCTCTTTTCTTCTTATTTGCTCCAACTAAAGATCTTATCTTGTCTGGTCGTCACGATAAGAGGCTCCGTTCTTCCTCGTGTTTTTCTTCAACTTGTTTTACCGGCGTTTTCGTTTGTTCTGTTTTTCTTCTCTTTTCTGCTTCAAAATGGCCGTTCACGCACGTCTCAGAAATGAGCTGGTTCGAATGGAAACTTTAAAACTAACAAACTCTAGAATATTCCGACCCTCCTTTTCACTGCCAATCTGACACTTACGCCTTTGTCGTTCTTTTTTTAGTGCGGCGCCGGGTTTGATTGTGCCAATCCGGCGGAATGGCATATTTTTTTTCCTTTCATCTAATTTTGGGCTCCGGTAGTTAACTGCCGAGCGGATAAACTTCCGATCTTTAGCAATGTCACATATCACCACATCTTGTAACTCGTTCGGGTTTTGTTCAATGCAGTAGTTTTTGTCTTCATTTACGAAAATTAAAATGCCTCGCCCGTAGTTTGGATTCATATTTATTGACTCAATGTTATAGTTGTTAATTTTGTACCAAGCTGGGTTCCACTCGGTTTTTGAGTTTTTTGGTTTTGCTTCTACTGGAGTAATTTCATCTGGGGTTTTTTTTATCTCTTTAATAAATTTGATCAATTCCTGATGTTTCTTTTGTGTAAGAGTGTCAATATTTGTGTACCAGAAATTTCATTTTTTAGTCTTGCTTTCTTCTTGACTTTTAGAATATGCATTCCTCGAACCAGATACACAGAGTTTCCTTCTTCCTGATTGTTCAAGTTTTCTGCTTTGGTAACTAGGTTTCGCCTTTCTTCTCTTTCTTTCAGACTCCGATCCGGGCTACTTTTGAGATTTCTTTTGAGATTATTTTTGAGATTTCAGCGGTTTATTTCAAAAACATCTTGTTGAGTATTGAAGGAAATCAGCATTAGTCTGCTTATATCTTCGTCGGATCATTTTGAAAATTTTTTGTTTTCCATGTCGATACTTGATAATAACTTTTCAATTGTTTTTTCATCTTCTTTTGTAACATTCGCGCGGAACTACATATCGGCGGAAAATAAAGCTAGGTTATGAAACGACTGGCTAGCGTCTAAACACAGCTCTACTTGCTTTTTTTATCGTCACTGCCAAATCCAGTTTTTGTGTGGTCCTTTTAACATCGGGTCGACAAAATTGTTACTGTTTTTGGCTATCGGCCAGAACGCGCAGGTTAATTTAGTTATATATAAATTAATGTGCTTATGGCTGGGTCTTATGATCCCCAGACCACGAGGTCACCCCTAAAATCAGGGCTACTAAATAAATACAATACTACTTTTGTTTTTGTTCAGTAGAGAAAGCCATCCTATCCATCGGAGATGGATAGATCATTTCCCTCAACTCCTAGCTTCTCATTTTCTGAAAACGAAATTAGATGTTTTTAATTCATTTCAGGACATAACCGGAAGCTAAAAGTTGCTAAATTGGAGTTTCAGTTTTCTTTCCGAGACCCTTCCGAATTCTGGAATCCGGACAAAGAGCGGTCTTATCGACCTACAGGAAGGTTGACTAAATCCTCCTAATAACCTTCCTGATTGTCGGGAAATTTTCGATACCGATTGTACAGTTACAATCGTTACAATTCGGAAGGGCCTTCCGTTAACGTCGTCAAAAATAATTCTGTCGTTCGCTATAATTTCTCGTGCGTCTTTTCTGTGTCAGCGAAAATCGTTCCTCTCCTGTTTTCTCTCATTTTCAGTTACTGCGGAATTTCAAGGTCTTCAGAGAGAATTGTTTAAATTATCACTTCTGATTGACCTTTCCTGATTCGTCAAACTGTACGAGTAGCAGAGATAATCTATCAAAACTGCCAATTTTCCTACTCGAATGTCACAAAAAAAAGTTTTGACGTTGCCATGAATTTTGGCGCCATTCTTTCTCACATTTTGTCCTTGATTCACTGTCAGTAGCTGCGCTCTCCTTGGCTTCGTAGATCACAATGTCCTTTTTTCGGTTTTCTTCAGCTTCTCTCTTTTGTTCTTTTGTTGCTTCTATGATTACCTCTTTCAAAGATTTCACTTTCCGATTTTTAACTTCTTTCCAAACTCTTGTCTGTTCATCAACTGTTATATGCAACTGGACATTGCAACCCGGTGCAGAAAGTCAGCTCAGCTATCAAGTGATGGGGCAAACCCTTGTGTGAAACACAAGCCTAAACTCTCTCCTTCAAACTGAAGAACAGAAATCTTTGCGCTGTAGGAAACAAGAATCAAAGAGACCAAAAATGAGTTCATTTTGTGTACAGCCGGAGTCGCGAAACGAATTGATGCACACATGGGTTTCCGAAATCCTAAAAGCCTAAAAACTGATTCTTAGCCCTCTTGTGGAAACACGGCAATGAACGATTTTCAAGCAGCTATATGTGCATATGGCAACTATGCAGCGAATGTGCAAAATGTCGAAACACATGGACAAGCTTCTGATAAACATGAAAAGGGATCAAAAATGACATGAAAAGTGATGACATGATTGATATTCTTGACTTTTCCAAACTTGTCAATCCGGCTGTTCTGGTGGGCGAAGTCCCATTTGTACCAACGTTCACTTGTAGCAAAATGAAAAATCGGTCCCATTTGTACCAAAATTTTGCTCATTGGAGATGGCAAAATACCCGAACCACTAAGACCTTTCTTTTTTGGCGCAAAGCTTATCGCCCTCATAAAGATAGACGGAGGGTTGAGACCGATTGCCATAGGCAACACGCCGAGATGTATCGCGTCTAAATGCGCTGGAAGCAAGGCCCTCTCCGAGCGACAAAATTTTTTCGGAAACGTACAGGTAGGATGCGGTACCAAACGAGGAGCAGAAATAGCTGCGCACTCGTTTCGAAACCTAATTGAACGCGACGACAATCCAAAATGCACTGTTATTTTAAAACTAGATTTTAAGAATGCCTTTCACTCTTTAAACAGAGAAACAATGCTGAATCATGTTTATTCAAATCGCCCCGAATTGTATAATTACACCCATTGCGCGTATGGTAAACCTAGTTACCTTTTTTACGGAAGCTCTGTCATAATGTCAGAAGACGGAACTCAGCAAGGTGATCGTGAAGACCCCCCCTTTTTGCGGAAAGAATTCATACACTAGTCAAACAGTTGGAGTCGAAAATTAACATCTGGTATTTAGATGATGGGAATTTAGCCGACGACTATAAGGTAGTACTCCGGGACCTTAAAAACATTCTGAAATCGGAACAAATTTACGGCCTGAGCTTAAGCACTGAGAAGTGTGAACTTTGTTTTTTGGAACCGACTATTAGTACACAGTATAATTCAATTTTAACACAATTTCGAAAAGTATGCCCCAAAATAAAAATAAAAACAAAAGATGAACTCCTCATTTTAGGATCTCCAATCGGCGAACTTTGCCGAAAAGAATGGCTCGACAAAAAAATTAAGGAGCTTGAAAAAATCTCGGATGTCATTGACAAACTAGACGCCCATTATGGTTTTTACCTCCTGAAAAATTGCTTTAGCATGCCGAAACTCCTATATTTTTTGCGTACGAGCCCTTGTTTTTTGCAAAATTATTTTTTGGAACGCTACGATAAATTACTAAAAAATTCGTTATGCAAGGTCACTAACGTGAAAATGGATGATAACCAGTTTTTACAAGCAGTTCTCCTGGCAGCCAAAGGTGGCTTGGGCATTTCTTCCGCTCGTCTACTCGCTTTACCCGCTTTCTTAGCCTCAGCAGTAGGAGCGAAAGATGCCTTGAGCGAAATCTTTGGTTTGGAGCATGTGGATGGAACCTATGATGATGCGCTTAAACGGTGGTTTGACCTTGGAAAAATTGAAATGGCTCCGGAAAATGAAATCCAAAAAAATTGGACGGAGCCAATTTTTGACAGCGAAATTGCAGACTTGATTTTACGACTCGAACCAACGGACGTAAAAAGGTTCAACGCGTTCCAAGATAGATTTGGCTCCCAATGGTTGAACGTCATCCCGTGCAAAAATTTAAGGTTAAAACTGTCGAACCAACAATTCAGAATTGCGATAGGACTTCGGTTAGGATCAAAAATATGCGAACGGCATAAATGCGTGTGCGGAAAAGACGTTGCCGAGGATGGTTGGCATGGTCTTTCTTGCCTCAAAAGTGCAGGGAGATTCTCTAGACATTCAAACCTGAATGCCCTCATAAAGCAGAGTCTATCATCTACTCACATTCCGTCTGTTTTTGTGCCATTCTGCCAGATGGCACAGCGCAACCTTCCGGTGACACGAAAAAGAACGAGAAAAGGCCTTATTAAAGAAAAAGTATTGCGAAGGAGGGTAGGAATCGAAAAGGGAATATTTCTCAGAAATACGAAAAACGGCCATTTTGACGAAAAACGACGAAAAAAAACAGAAGAACGACAAATATTGTGGAAGACGGTCGCACAAGAGACGAGAAATACGAAGCTTCTTATCGTGGCAACAACACACGATAAGACCCCTATCAGTGGATATTAGTGGAGAAGGAGGCTTCAGTGGGGAAGGAATATTCCACGGAACCCTCCCGTACCACAAATTGGAAGAGATAAGAACGTTATCTCAGGAAGATTACGGGAGCGGAGGCTTGGTCCCCCAGAGACTGTTTTATGTGAAGGGACTGTATAAAACTAACTTTGTAGCTACTTGGATGTCGTAGAAGTCTGAATTAACACCGGTATAATTTGATGTTTTGGAATATGAGTAGCTAGAAAGAGGAAAGGATCAATCCATCTCCAATGGATTTAATATAGAACTGTCACACAAAAACATGTTAAAATAGGTTGTTCGAGCCGTGTTTTTAATGACAATCACGTAGTCTGAGGATCCGAGACTCAGCTATGTGGTTGTGTTTGCATGTAAACGAAAGCTGATCAAAAGTCGTTTGACTGATGGCCTAAAAATAGTAACTTTTTACTTAGCCCTAAACAGACCAGAAAATCAACTGGCAAGGTCGAGACGGTGAAAAACGAGTAGGATTAAGGTAACTGACGCCTGCCAGTCGTTAATAGGTACTTTTTCTACGCTCCGTCGCTGTGTAGTATTTGGGCGAATGTTACATTTAGAACCACGACACCTCTACAGGACCGATCAGAAGCGACCAGACGGTTTGACGCTCGTTCCATGGGCTGATGGTAAGCAGCTCTTGTGGGATGTAACGGTAGTAGACTCCTTTGCTCCTTGTAGGATTAATGCCGGGTCTGTTTGATACCCTGGTACGGCTGCCGCTGAAGCGGAAGAGCGAAAAATTGACAAGTATAAAGATCTTATAAATGATGGATATCTTTTTCAACCGCTAGCTTTTGAAATTCAGGGAGCTGCCGGCACCAGCAAAGAAGTTTTTTTGAGCAAGCTTTGTAAGAACCTAAGCATATGCTTTGAGGAACCCAGAGCAGGCAGCTTTTTAAATTAGAGAATCTCCCTGGCAATACAGATTGCGAACGCCGCTTGCGTACTCGGAACAATAAATGACAAAATAACTTTCGACGAAATTTTTTTACTTGTAACACTTGTATATTATATTGTCTCGTGTCGAGTTGCGTGTTCTTATTGAAGAAACGTAACCCGTATCGATTTTAATTGAAAAGGACTTAAACACTTGTCATCTTCTTTTATCATTATCACTTCCATTTCTAGAAAATTCCAAGGATTTTGACTGGAATACATGATGAAGGGACTCATGACTGTAACCTCGGTTACTATGATACTTTTGACCTTCTGATTAACTTTAAAAAAAAAAAAAAAAAAAAATTATTCAACTCGTTTTCTGATTGGTCGAATTTTGAGCCAACGAATTATTGCAATAATTTTCTACTGTTCAAACAGAAGAAAGCTAAGCAGCAGAATAGTGAAGGCCTCAGTCGCGCCAACGTGTTGCGAGCTTGCCAACAGAGGGTAGGACTCTATACGAAAATCAGAGCCGGTTATCGCCGCGAAGCGGCGACGCGCGCGTAGCCGCCCACCGGCGACCTTAAACCGAGACTTTGGCCAATTGGAGATCTTCGGCCAATTGAATATTTTTGGTACTAGCGCGATTGATTTTTCATTTTGGTACAATTGGGACTGATTTATCATTTTGGTACTTGTGAATACCCACCGTTGTCTGATCTTTGATTTTCTTTTTGCTCGACATAACTGAACATGTCGGGTCCAATTCGAATTTCGATCCATTTTTTTTTGCGTTTTAGATCAGCATGCTAAGATGAGTATCAAGAATCTGAGATGGCTGTGTCTATTTCAAAGCTTAAGGACGCCAGTACTCTCAAACGTGTTCTGTTGCTCAATTTTTTTGTGGTGGCTCTACAATAACTACATATTCTACTTTGTAATATTTCCGCAGACAGATGTTTTACCTCAAAGTTTGCCGATTATTTGCTTAAATGGAATGTTTACGTTTGCTTCTTTGATGTGCTTGTTATCGTTTTTCCGATCGATAAGATCATCACCTGGAGTGTGTTCTAAAGATTACCGTTTTATTCTGGAAGAAAAAGTGAGTTATGCATCTGGTATCTCACCTTAACCGGTTTTCCTTTTTTCTAGAAATATCTTTCACACAACCGGTAGCAAGTGTATTGCAACCTGCTACTAGCTACCAGACTTTTTACCCGTATAAAAATTGTTCTCAAGATAAAATTAACCCTGCAAACGTGGCCGAAATGGTTTTCGAACGCATGATCCTTAAGACGAGAAGCCGACCACTGCTTCCTTTTTATCTCCGCTGAACAGTCCAGCTTGCCAAAATTTGAGTGTGTTCGCATCTCAAACCATCTCTCCCCATTCGAAATTTTTTCTCTAGGTTCTAGATTTATCAGCTCCGGTTCTGTAGAACTTTAATTTTCGCCGTTTTTATTTTTTACTCAAAAAATTCTATATTCAGCTAAACAGGTTGTGGTTCATATAACAGCTTATTGGCCAAATATTGCATCTGTTATCTGTCAAAATTATTTCTTCATGTTGATTGGTTTTCAATTTGAACAAGATTATAATTCAAATTTTTTTGAATAGCCCGAGCTGAGTTTTTTTTTCCACACGAGAACCTTTGGCGGAGCGTAAAATCTCATCGTACAAGAGCGACAGCCCACTAGAGTTTGTTAAAGATATCTTATTCCTCAACAGTGGTATACCTAATTCCTAATACCAGTATTCAGTATAGGAAAGGGGACAATTTCCAATGTTGAATTTTGTACTTTTTTTTGCATTTTTGACGACTAAAGTTCCAGTACTGATCACACGGGGTCACAAGGGCTCAATCTTCAAACAATTAGACAAGGTCGTTGCCAGTTGTTCCGGAAAATGCTTTTAAGCACTAAAAGGAGTCTGGAGGGGTTTACTCAAAGAAAAATGTAAATTAAATACGCGGTCATATAAGGTCATGTAAATGAAGGAGTTATATAGTATAGAAAAGTTCTTCTAGGGATTCAACTTCTCGGATTGTGCCCAGAATACAGGCGGAATTGGCAGTTTGAATAGCAATGGATATCCGTTGTTTTAAAAACATAGCCGCGCGTGGCTCTTTTGTGGCACTCAAAGTGGATTTTTTCTATGGTGATGTCTAGTATTCGTGTTGTAGCTACATCGATGTCTCCTTTGAACTTCTGATTGAATTGCAGAGATCGATTATGTTTGAGTGATAGAGAGAGAAAGAGAGTAAGAGAGTTTTCTATTATTGCAGTTCCCTCATGGTTTCTAGCGGCAAAACCGACTTAGAAGGGGAACCACCTGTTCCAGTGATAGCGTCTTTGTGCTGGTGTTGACACCTCCTCTCTGTATAGCACACTCAAGAGGGAGGTTTGGTGTGGAGAAAGAATGTCCTTTCTAGGGACCAGGTTTTTTTTGGCGTGTAGAGAACTGAGTGAAACTCCATGCCCGGTTTAAGCGAGCAGTTTTTAGTCAGTGGGGAGAACCGAAAAAAACTCCCGTGACGTGAGGTTATGAGTTAGGCTGCAGGTATTTGGTAATTTTTTTGGGAGTCTCCCATAAGCTCTCGATTGTAAGGGAGGTAGGGTGTAACCGGCAATTAACGAGATATTCGGCGGTGTGTGGTCGTATGTAACAGTTCGGCAGACGTCGAGTACATTGCTGTCCGGTCTGTGATGGTAACTATCTAGATGAGTTGAGTACCCGGATCTAAGTGGTGACAGTGTACATCTAGTTTTCCGGTTAAGCTTACTTTCGTTTTCTGATTTTATTGGTGGTATTCTGTCAAGTAGCTTTGATTTTTCGCTAAGTAATTTTTGTACATCTTATGCGAAGTTGTTTCATTCCTCTTAAATAATCATGCTTAGAGATGCTCTCCTGGTTTTCGATAAGCAGGTGTTCAATATCGGGCTTGAGCTTATGTTCAAAAGTGGATCTGATGTTGCGATGGAAACCTTTGTGGTTGACAGTATGATAGTCGGCTCTATGGTCTTGGTAGCAGCCGAGAAGAAACTGCTCTGAGTGCATTTCATTGTGTTTTCAAACCGGAATGTAGATTTTTGTTTCGTCGTGTAGATGTGTGATGTCAATCATTCGGAAACACCGTGTTGTTGTTCCTGGGAGGATAAAACTGAGCCGGTAGGATAAGTGTTGGGGATAAAACTGAGCCTTGAGGGACGCCTGTACAAACAATCCTAGCGTCCCTGAACATAGTATTTGATGGACGCCGACTAAGGTTGTTCGACAACCACTTGATTAGGCTTTCCGGTACGCTGGTGCGATAAAAGAGATCCAGGAGGGTGCAATGGCTGACCATGTCAGAAGCTTTTGATAAATCAACTGTGGCCAGAACTGTCCTATTTGGGCGCCTTTGTTGATCAAAACGGTGGCTGATAAAAAAAATTCAAGAGTAAAAAGTGGGATAATGGAATGCATCGAGTAAAAGCCATGCTGATGATCGGCTTTGGGTAGGGGAGTGTGGATCAAGGTTGTAAAATTTCGACTGCTAGGCTTAAAATCGGCACTAGGCGGTATGAGTCTGAACTGTTGGGATCTTCCTTTGCTTTAGTAAGAAATACCTCTAGAAATTTTCCTATTTTGGGAAATTTTGTTCAGAAAGAGGAAAAATAAAAATATCTTTTACAAAAGCGATTGCTATTGGTCCGATATTTTTAAAGTGGACTGTGCATAGACCATAAGGTTCTTATGCTTCTGATGGCTTTGCCGGTTTGATGTGTTCTAATTTTCGAGGGGGTAAAACGTAGTGATCCTTGACGCTAGTTTTAACGGCTTTTCTCTTAGTTGCTCTTTGAGATTTAACACTACTGGAAGTTTTCAATTTAGTATTTTGCACGTTAGAAGCATTTGCAATGTCAACCGGCCGAGAAAATAAACCTGCGATGTGCAAAACCAATCTGCCATTTAATGACCGGACCACTTTCCAGAACTTACTGGACGACGTATGGCGATTTAAAGTCTGGAGGAGTTCCCGCCATTCGTTTTTGTCTTGGGAAGTTTTGGCCATGGCTTCTTTGTTTACCACATTTAAAGCTGTTTTGAACTTAATGAGCAAGTTTCTTTGTTTCTTCTTCGAGAGCAGGAAAAAAGAAATGATGCCGGCCTGCGTGACGTGCTGTAGCAAGTATCGTGTCATGAAAGGTCCGATCTGTCTTGTTTGCATCGTGCTGCCTTTGTTTCTTTGCTACACTCAAGTCATTGATATAACTTTTTGTGTGTGCCTTTTGTAAATTGATAAAAGTTCTGTGGCGGAGCAAACGGTATGTTTTCTGCAATTGGAAGGGTAATTAAAAGTACGAGAAGGTCCGAGCCAAGCTTTAAAAATGTTTGCAATGAAAGATTTATTAAAATAGACGGCGAGGCCAGTGAAAGATCTGGGGATGATACTGACATGTTGCTATCGTATGGGAGCCTAGTTTGATGATGGTCGTTTTTTGGAGTAAAAGTGGATTCAATATCTTTGGCTCCGAGCCTGGCCTCACGGTGGTCTTTGGGGATATTGGAGAAGCAAAGAGGGGGAGTGGGCATTAGCGTCACCGAGGACGATACTGTTTTTTATCGGAAAAAAATAACATGGGTGCTTTAAAGCCTTTGGGGCAGCTAGAGCTGGGAGAGATGTAGAAATTTGTGATACGGAGAGTTTGGTTGATGGCCTTTACCAGTACATTGCGCCTCCAAAATTCCGTCTTCCACTGTTTAATGCTTCGTATAGAAGCGAGTTATGTATGGCAGTATGGAGTCCACCTCGCTCTCGGGTACGAGCCTTTTGAATTGTTGAATAGTTTGGGCCCAGCGAGGGAGTGCAATTTTTCAAGTTTCATTTTGTGTTTTGAAAAACCGCGATGTGTATCTGGTGTTCAAACAATAAGGCTGCATTTTCGAGTGTTTTCCCAGAGGTGCCATTCTTTTTTAATTATAGAATGTTCAGGGACGTGGTACTGAGAGGGTTTGCTTGGGTAATTGGGGCGTTCGTTGCATTACGCAGATCTGAGTCATGACGCAAATTTGGAGTTGGATTGGTTACAAGGAGAGGTGTTATCATTGGAAGGGAAATATTTGTTGGAGGGTGATTTTTTATGGGCTGGCGAGTAAGGTTAGTATTGTTAGTCCCTGGAGAAGGCAGTATATAGGATTCAGTACAAGAGGGTAGTAAAAATCTCTATTGTGCTCTTTGAGCCGTTTAAGACCAATATTTTTAAATTGGATATAACCACATACGTGGCATCAGACGCTTGCTTGGGCCGATAAAATTTTTTGTTTGCATGGGGATCAGGTGAAGCGTCTAGAGTTAGGGGTAATGAGGGCACGAAGAATGATTAAAATTCATAGACGGAGCGTTTGGACTGGCTTAGAAAGCTCCGAAACTGGAAACCCGGGTAGATAATCTTCGCGCACCCCTGTATGGGGACGGTTGGGTAGTGCCATTTGTGGCTGTATATACAGCGCGTTGAGTCCACCACTTGAAAGCGGCACTTCTGGACCCAGTTCAGGACACTTTTGTCAATTGCCTTGTAAGTTACTTTGAGTGTTTCTTTGGAGCAAGTTTTTTGTGATTTTGGAGTTTCTAGCAGGTCTTATTGCTATGTTCAGGGAAATTCAGTTGGTTGTCAGAAGTAACTCCTAGTTTCACAGGGTTGACTGTTGTGTGTAGTTTAGCATCAACGTTTACATTGGGTTCAAGGGAAAAATCAGTAGTGCATTTTGAAAAATAGATGTTGATTTGTCTTTTGATAAAGATAGATTTCTGATCTTAAGCCAGATGTTAAGGCTGTTTAGATTTGAACTCATTATTTCTGTGTAATATTTTTGTTAAGCGCTTGCGTTGTGAGGGTTATATCGTCTGCATTGCTCCTCATTTTTGCGATGTTATCATAGTTTGGTAGGGGCATTTGTCTATGTTGAGGTTAAATAGTACCGGGATAATACATCACCTTGTTTATTCTTCCTGAGTTTTGATTTGGTGTCTCTGAATTCTACACAAGTGTGCATTCCGCGCAGGTATGCAAGAATCCATCTTTTGGTTTTTTAAGTCTGAGCTGGCAATATTGTTGGGTAGATGGTAGTAATCAACAGTATCAAAAGCTGCAGTCAAGTCTAGTGCGACGATTAGTGTTTTTTGACATGATTTAGCCTGGTTGTTGTTGATCTTTCTTTCCTGAAGCCATAATAAACGCTAGTCTAGTGGTAATAAACGCTCTACCAGTTTTGCTACTGGAGAGAGCAATGCAATTGGTCGGTAACTCTTAGGTTGTTCACGATCTTTTCCCGGTTTAGCTAGGGATATGACTCTTGATACTTTCCAGTTTGCAGGTGTTATTGCATCACTCAATGGGAAGCTGATTAGCTTGCTGAGGTTTTTGATGGCTTGTAATAGACGGGGGCGAGGTTGTCAGGACCGAGCGCTTTGCTTTTATTACTAGACTTGATTGTATTTTCGACCATTTCAATTGAATATTTTACTTCTCTCAGTTCAAGTTGCTTGATTTAACGTGTAACTGCTCTCTCTTCTTTTTTTTGACGTCGTTAGGGTGTGGAGTGACAAGTTAGTTTAATTTGTTGCAGATATTTTTTGTGTTGTGAGTGGGCTCATTGTCAAAGATAATAGTTTTTTTTGGTCAACTGTGAAAGGATTATCGAACACTTAAGCAAAAACAAGAGGACTAGTCTTTGATTGTCCTTTTTCATTTGACCAGTTAAGTCTTATTGTTGCCGCTCGCTAGTCGACATTACCTAGAAACTCTATCCATTTTGATGTTTTGTTATATTCAACTAGTTTGTTGAACTTTCTTTTGAGTTTTTGGGTATCTCATTTATTTTTGGGTCTCTCGGATGTTGCTGTTGGAATCTGTCCCTTTGTTTTGAGAGTTTGAGAGCTTCCGTCGTGAAGTTCGGCTTCACATCCTTAATGCAACCTTGAGTTATGTCTAGATGTCGCGCCGCGTATTATTTTTCGAAAGGTTTTATCGCCTTGGATATTTGATTTAGGCAAAGCCAATTTGTGGAATGCTTTTTTAGTACCCGCCCAAAAGCTTTCCAGCCTGTTTTTAAAAGTTTTATGCAGGCTTTCGAGATTGTTTTTTTTAATAGTTTTTATTGTAGAATTTCTTGATTGCTTGCTAGGCATATATCATGTAAAATTATGGTGTTAATTTTGCGGGTGGGGCTGTGTTCTGTGAGTACGACAGTCTGAAGCGTCCATTTCTTCTGCTAGTTGTAAGTCGCGTGGGTCAGGTAATAGTTCGGAGAACCATATCGCATTATAGGCGTTGATGTCACCTAAATTAAGCGCATCTGTGTTCGTTGGTAGGTTTAGAAGTGACTGAGTAACCGGGCTGCAACCTGAATGTGGCAGGATATAGGTGTTATTCATTAGTTTTAGTTTTAATTGTTTGTTGCTCTGAGGGGATCTTTCTGTGGGAGTTAAGTGTCTGGTATTTGATGCCATTCTTGATAAGGATTGCAAGTCCGCCTCATTTGCGGCGGTTTGTTGGTCTGTTTTGTGCGACGATTTGCTATCCATTAGGTGACTTTTGTTATTTGGAAAGAAATGTTTTTTTTTTGTAGCGCTGCAGTTTTGAAGTCAGTTGCTGCCATGTGATAGATTATATCGCCTAGTTTAGGTCTGAGACTGTTTGCGCTGAGTTGAAGTACTCTAAGTTGATGCTCTATTTTGGATAATGTTGGTTCTTGTTTGTTACCGGTATCAGTGAGGTTTATTTTGCAGAAGTGACAGATCCCGTTAAAAAATGCGTGACCATTGATTGATAAATAAAAGAATTGAAGGTGAATCCATCACCCAAAATGAAACCAGAAACTGTATTGGTTAAAGGCGAATTTTCTGTGACATATGCTGCAGTTAGTTGTGCCAGGGTTTCGTTCTATTCCGCTTCGGAAAAGTAGGCTGAGAACTAGAAGCCCAGCCAGTAACAAGAACGTGAGGAGGTAGGCTGGTTTTGGCTGCTGGTCTAGTATTCATCGTTGTCATAAACTCGATATGCCCTCGCGCATTATTTTGCGAAGTTGCCTATTTCCGATGCAGAGGGGTACCTGCCCAAATGATAACAACTTCCGGTCTACTAGAGCGAATGACTGTACAAAAGCTTCAAATCCCGTGAGTGTACAAATAATTTTCAATGATATAATTTTGATAAAACGGCAGAGAAATTTCAGAAGATCAATTTTTTTTCGAATAAAAGCTTGTGTAACTGGTGGTATGGTTTTCTGAAAACTCACTGAAACCGGCTCATCTGCAATGTATCTTATAAAGTTCGACTTCACCTCCTCAATGCAACCTTGTGGTATGTATAGATGCCGCGCCGCGTATTATTTTTCGAAAGGTTTTTATCGCCGTTGATCTTTCATTTAGGCAAAACTAATTTGATGGATGCTTTTTTAGTCTTCCCAAAAGCTTTTCCAGCCAGGTTTTAAAAAAATATGTAGGTTTTCTTGATTGTTCTTTAAAAAAAATTTGTAGGTTTTTGATTGCCTTGCTAGGCTTATGTCAGAAAAAATTATGGTGTTAATTTTGCCGGTGGGGGTGTGTTCTTTGTGTACGACAGTCTGAAGCGTCCATTTCTTCTGCTAGTTTTAAGCCGCGTGGGTCAGGTAGTAGTTCGGAGAACCATATCGCATTATAGGCGTTGATGTCACCTAAATTAAGCGCATATGTGTTCGTTGGTAGGTTTTGAAGTGACTCCGAGTAACCGGGCTGCAACCTGAGTATGGCAGGATATAGGTGTTAGTTATTAGTTTTAGTTATTATTTTAATTGTTTGTTGCTCTGAGGGGATAGTTCTGTGGGGATAGCTCTGAGTTCAAGTGTCTTGTGTTTGATGTCATTCTTGATAATGAGTGCAAGTCTGCCTCATTTGCCGCGATTTGTTGGTCTGTTTTGTGTGACGATTTGGTATCCATTAGGTGGCTTCAGTTAATTGGTAAGGCTTATTTGTTGTATCGCCGCAATTTTGTTGTCAGTTGTTGCCATGTGATGGAATGTTTTGCCTTATTTAAGTCTGAGACCGTTTGCGCTGAGTTGAAGTATTCTTAGTTGATGCTCCAATTTGGATGGGGTTGGTTGTTGTTTGTTACAGGTATCAGTGAGTTTTATTTTGCAGAAGTCATAGTTCCCTCTAAAAAATGTGTGACCATTGATAGATATAAGCATATATGTGTATCATTCCCCGAGTTGACACCAGAAACTGTATTGGTCAAGGGCGATTTTTTTGTGACATATGCTGCAGTTACAGGGTCTTTCAGTTAGAATGGTTTTTTAAAACGTCTTTAACTTTTAAATGGAACATTGGATTTAACTGATTCTTTTTACATTTATTATATAACAGATTAAGATTTTTGAACACGTACATAAGAGTTATACTAATTTTGAACACGTGGGAAACTTTACAGCTGGAAAATCACACGTCTAACAAAATATGTTTGCCCAGGCTGAGTAAGCATATGCAGTTAGCGTTTTCTACCGTGTTTGAATGTTAGCCTTTTACTGTTGATCAAAAGAAACACATTATTTGCTTATTTGCAAGACTTGACAATCCAACCTTAGTACGCCGGCAATATATCCAGGACTTCAATGTCACACCTCTTGAAAGCACAAGAATGAAAAGTCATCATTTTTCTCGTGTATGGGGAAAATTTCAAGAAGATTATCAAGCACCCCATGCGACTTCCAATCGCAAAGGAACGGGAATAACGCAATATATCAATGCTAAGAACCGTGTTAAAGCTAACTTCCAAAGAAACCCTACCCACTCAATCAGTAAAGCCGCAGCGAACCTTGGATACTCAAAAACAACAACATAGAGGATCGCGAAAGAGCTAAAATTAAAGCCATTTAAGATTATTGAAACCCAGAAAGTATCCCCAGTCAAATACCAAATGCGACACATTTTTTGCCTTTGGTTTATCAACATGCTCAATTTGACAACCGATTTTGCCTCGATTGTCATTTTCTCCGATGAAAAATGGTGGGTCCTGGCCCTTGTAAATCCCCGAGAAATATTGCAGTGCAAATATCAAGGCAAGAAAAAGGCTGTGCTGGGTGGGGGTGCTTGAAGGTACTTTATTGGGCCCATTCTGGTTCGTTGATGCAAGAAACAATCCGGTCACTTTGAAACAGCAGACGTATCTTGACATGTTGCAGTCTAAATTCTAGCCAATTCTTCCAAGAGGATTATAAGCAGGAGGAGTGCGATTCCTTGGCCACCTCAAAGCCCGGACTTGAATCCATTGGATTTTTGGCTGTGGGGTCATTTGGGTAAAATGATATTTGATGCCAGCCCCCAGACAGTCCCAAATCTTATGCAAACTGTGGAGAACGCTTGTGAAACAATAACTCCGGCGCAGGCAGTGAAAGCAGCATCAAATTTTGAAAAGTGGTTACATCTTTGTATTAAAGAAAATGGCGGACATTTCCAGCAATTATTATAACTCTTATGTACGTGTTCAAAAATCTTAATCTGTTATATAATAAATGTAAAAAGAATCAGTTAAATCCAATGTTCCATTTAAAAGGTATAGACGTTTCAAAAAAACCATTCTAACTGAAAGACCCTGTAGTTGGCCCAGGGTTTTGTTCTATTCCACTTCGGAATAGTAGGCTGAGAACTAGAAGCGCAGCCAGTAACAAGAACGTGAGGAGGTAGGTTGGTTTTGGCTGCTGGTCTAATATTCATCGTTGCCATAAACTCGATATGCCCTCGCGCATTATTTTGCGAAGTTGCCTTTTTCCGATGTAGAGGGGTACTTTTTCCCCTAATACTAATTTTTTCTTGCCTGCTAGAGCGAGCGACAGTACAAATACTTCAAATTCCGTGAGTGTACAAATAATTGTCAATGATATGATATTTATAAAAGGGCAGAGAACTTTGAGAAAATCAAAATTTGTCGAATAATAGCTTTTGTAACTGTGGATGTATGTTTTTTTGAAAACTTGTTGAAACCGGCTCATCTGGAGTATATCATAAAAAGTTTGAATAAAACATGCTGGAGGGTCAGTTTGTTTCGCAGAGTTTTCTAGTAAAATTGTATTTTCAAATTTGTGGCAAATTGCCAGCGGCAATTGCTTGATATTGATGCAAAATTCATTTTGCCAGGACTTATAACAAGGCTAAAACGTCAAGTATTACTGTATGAAATTTTTAGCAAGTAATTGAATTTAGTCGAAATTTTTTTTCTGTGCCTTGATACCACTTTTTAAATAATAGGGTTCAAATAAGATATATCACATGAACACAACTGATGTTTATTTGGGGTTTTGCTTTAAAAACACATCATCAGCCAAAATCATTTTTGTTGCAACTAGACTTGTTATCTGGCTCATACAGTGCTGATTTAAATTATCCGGACTAAAGGAATAAAATCTGAAATTTCAAACGCTTTTTTTTTTAAAAATTGGGTTGATGTCGGACAATTAGTGATGAAGACCAATTTGTTTTGCAAACTACTCGCCGAAAAATTGACCCCAAAAACGATCATTTTTAGCTCTTTTTTCAATCAAAAATTACTTAGAACCTATTGGTTCATTTACTGACAAAATTATTTCACTGCCAGCCTCTTATGTAGCCCAGCAAATATTCAGGAGGGTGTAATCTCCAAAAGTTAGCGTAAAAGGATTTAAAAATGATTTATTTGATTTAAAAAATGGGCGTTTTATAAAGTAAAAATGACATTTTTTGGCTATCATTCAAAAATAAATATGTTTATACAAAGCTGAAAAAATTATACATCTCTTAATATTTGTTGGGCTAAATAAGAGGCTTGTAGTGATAGTTTTGCCAGTAAGTGAACTAATAGGTTTTGAGTTATTTTTGATTGACCAAACAAAGCCAAAAATAATCGTTTTTGGGGTAAATTTGCAAAATAAACTAATTCCACTATATAATTCTGTTAAAAATTTGAGCAAAATCGGTCTTCATCCTTTTTTGTCTAATATCAACCCAATTTGAGAAAAAATTGTTTGAAATTTGACTCATTTTGTCCGAAATATTTAAATCAGCACTATATTAAAGCTTTTGGAGTCGAGGTTTTTACGGACATTTACTAGCCGGTCAAGTCAACCTTGAATTACTTAACAATAATTCCGTAGTGGGTTTTTCAGTTGTTTATCCTTTACAAGGCTTAATATTCCGCTTCAAGTGTCTTATGGTTTTGCTTGTTGTTTTATAAGGAAAGAAGCTACTGCGATAAGTGTCACATCTACCGACCTAGAAGAACGCATCATTGTCGAGTCTGTGGAGTATGTAAGTTCAACGGATCAATATTTCCTTTTTGTTGCTTCCCTTCTCAAATAAATTTTTGTTGCAATTTTTGTCAAAGGCCTGAGTACAAACTTGTTTTTTATTTTTAAGAGTCGGTGAACGTAGTGAGGACTCTTATTTGGGTCCTGATGATTTTTTTTCGCGGCTTGTCTTTTGATTTTCTTTTTAAGTTCAGTACATTTCCTTTGTTAAAAGGCGGCAGGCAAATTCGACTATCCAACAGCAAAATTGTAAAGGTCACACTAAAAATGTGATCGATTTCTAATTTCGAAAGTAGACTTTAATTTTCAGATATTCCTACGGAATTAAAACTTTACCTATTGATCCAGTTTTCTCAAATTGAGTCCAAAAATGTCATTCATAAATTTTTTGTGAAAATCAAAGACTTATAAGCTCACAATTTTTACTTTGAAATTCTAAGATTTTTTTAAAAAAAAAACAATTCCGTTTTTTTCTTTTTCCTTGCGTTCATTGACTTTTTCAACTGTATGTTGGCTATTTTTTACACTTGCCAGTTCAATGTTCCTGTAACCGGAACTAGATTTTTTATTAAACAGTTCTTCTATATTTTAAAATTACAATTGCTATCCCGATTGGTTCCCAAGCTTATTACGCCGTGTTTTTAGCCCCCTTTTTCTTAACCCCCTCTCATATAACCCGGAAATTAGATAACCCCACTACAATTTAACCCCTTTTTAATACCAATATTTAGAATCAAATTGAAACTTACTTGAAAGGGTTTCGGAAACATATCGTCGGTAAACATCAAAGCTTCAATTGCCAAAAATTTTGCGAACCAAACTGAATTAACCTGCACGCTGCTAAATGCATTTTAGATTTGAACAGAAATGACCTTGCCGATAGTCAAGACTTTGATATGAAATTGAAAACGAATCCGATCGACATGATTCAAATTAGTTACCAAAACTGATTAGATTTTTTTCAAAACTGAACTCGATCTTGAAATAATTCCTGCCAATAAAAGTAATTGGCTGAATTCAAATGAAAATGGAATGAGAACTGGTTGTGACCAAAAATTTGATCTAAGTGGTCCATTTTAAATAAGTAAAACTTATCTATTTTTTCGAACCATCTTATGTTTGTCAACTTTTTTTTTGTATTGTCGGCATACAACTCAATGTCTGAAGGGGTGGCCAGCCCCTAGTCCCAACCTAGCGTCACAACCTAAGGAGCGATTGTTCCGGGATTAAATTGCTAGAGACAGCGTTTTTCAAATGCGAGTCAAGTCAATGCGTTTTTTACGGCTCCGAGAAGCTGCAATGAGACGTCTTTTCTCAAAAAAGTTGACAAACAAAGTTTTAAATTGAAAACATATACAAAGAACAAATATTCAACTCGAGGTCGCCATAGCGCGAAGAATTGCAAATCCGTTTATATTCTGCACTTTTTTTCTTGAGCACCCGGTAGTTTTTCTTTTTTGTAAATTGGTTCCCACTCGAGGCGTTATAGAAATTAAGTTTTTGGACGGAAGCGTCTTTTTGCTAATTTGCCATCACTTTCCATTTACTGGGATGCGATCCAGTGAAGTATGACTGTATGCCATAATGCCAGCCCCCTGCATCATTTGTTGTTCTGGATAAACGCGATGATGCCGCATCCCACTGTCAAATCTTAAGATTTTTTTGAAGTGTTCGGGTATTTCGAAACTTCTGGTTGCTGGTGAGACTGGTAAGACTTCTTCTCGTTGCTTGCGCTCTCGTTGTGCGGTGCGAACTAAATATTCTTTGGTTGGTAGGGCTAGTTGAGTGGCAATGTCGTCTGTTATGGGCTGAATTGCGGTTGCGACGGTTGGGATATTACTACCGCTCAGATCCTTGATATTTTTCAAAACTAGTCGAGCATCAGGTTCGCCCGTGGAAATGTCGTGATTATGTTCACCCCTCATTTCAATAAAATTTTCTCTATCCGTAATTGCTGTTGCGCGGCATTTGTTTTTGCGTTTAAGATAATACTCATGGCCTGATACCACTAGTATTTGTTTGTCTTTCGAAGATAAAGTAAAATGGAAAGACGCTCCGAACATTATATCTGATAGAGTGGTATAACAAGGGTAAAGAAATAGGCTATTTGATTTTTCAATAAAACTCACAAACGTCTTGTGTTGCCTTCAATTAGCACCATGTAGGTTATCTGTTTTAAACGCCTGATTGAGAGATTATTTCTTAAGCTAATCGAAATGCAATTATTTTTCAGCGACTAATGCATGAAGTGAATTAAGAATGGCTTCTGGCCTCAAATAGTACACCTAATTGGAATACTACTAGGAGTGTAAAAGGACTTAATAAAAGGAGTTAATTTGAAACAAATTATCGTCATTAAAAGGGGGTTAAATTGTTGTGGGGTTATCTTGTTACGGGGTTATAAAGTAGGGGGTGTAAACATAGGGGGTTAAAGAGTGGGACACCATCCCGATTACCCCAGCTTTTTTCTCTAGGAAAAATTGGTTCACGCTCAAGTCTGCTATTTAGCTTTTTGGTTTTTGATTTCTCTTTTAGTTCAATTAATATTCATTTGTTAAACAAGAAGTATAATATGCTCTCCAATAACAAAGTGCAAATGATGTGAAAAAAATTAAATGGACTCCTTTAAAGAGATCTCAGTGGAACAAAAGTTCTCTATTGGTCCAATTCTCTCAAAATAGTCTAAATAGGTTACTTCTATGAAAAAATTGTGATGTAAAAGATTCTTGAAAGTCAAAGAGCTGTAACGATATATATAGTTTTTCCTCAAAATTGGAAAGATAAAAAGCGCTACAAAAATCGAACTGTCTGTTGGCTAATTTCAATAGTTTTTGTTTACAATTTTGTGAAGCTCTGCTTCGCCTGTCTAAATCCAATGTGAAGGATCACG
Source organism: Symsagittifera roscoffensis (assembly GCF_963678635.1). Classification (NCBI taxonomy): domain Eukaryota; kingdom Metazoa; phylum Xenacoelomorpha; order Acoela; family Convolutidae; genus Symsagittifera; species Symsagittifera roscoffensis. The sequence goes on along the minus strand of NC_087062.1, from coordinate 13,521,999 downwards.
AATAGATAGGAAAATTTTTAAAATTTGCCTTTAAAAATATATTACGTTAAGTTCTCTTAACTAGAGATATGGCACTTTGGCATGTCTCGGCTATTGCATCCAAGACTAAATAGCCGGAAAGTTCACATTTTCTCAAGTTGAAAGACTTTTACTGGGACATAATTAGTTCGCTGAAACTGTACTTGTTTTTGCTTTTCTCAAGTGCGTACGTTAATTATCTGTTCGTGATTTTCATATGCTGATTTTTACTTATGCAGTCCGTCGTCTTTTCATTCTTTGAGTTTATTTTGTTTTTATGGATCTAGGTATCCGACAATTCGACCATCACTGCTTGTGGATCAAAAACTGCGTGGGAGAAGACAACAAATGGATATTCTCTCTCCTCATATTCTACGCCACAGCTCTCACCGTTTTAATGTTCTGTGCGCTTATTTATTACTACTACGATCGATGGGGCAAATCTGATGACGACGAAGACGATGGTTGGGATGACTGGAACCTTGAAGAGGAAGAAAAGACGTATTTCAATTCCTTAAAACAAGTTCCCTTCATTCTTCTACAGCTACAATTTGTCAGTAAGTTAACCAAGCATGTTCTTGTGCTTGTAAATTATAAGTGGTTCCTTTTTTTTCTGGGCTTATCTTTGTGCGACAAACACTTGCTTCTCACGGTCGATTTTGTAAGGTCTTTAAAGACAAAATATAAGGGCGCGTGCTGCTTGAAAAAGTATCAGTTTTTTGGGGGGAAACTATTTTCTTATTCAGTTCGATTTTTTCATGTCAGCTTTAATCACTTTTTTCATGTCAGTTTTGATCTCTGTCTTTTAGCCTCCATATTCAGCTAGATGTCTTTGGGCATAATTTTTATCGTACGATATGTTTACACAAGCAAAGCTTGTGTTATAGTATGAACTCTTTTTTTTTCAACCAAATATTGTTGCGACGCAAATGTTGCGACAAAATGTGTTCCTTTTGAATGCTCAGTTTGATCAATAACCAGCTATTAAGTACAGCCAATGCTAAGGATATTAACACAGACGGATCAACCGTACAGTTTCCCCCCTCCCAAATTGATTTAAAGGGGGGGGGGGGGAGAAAATGGATTTTTTAAGAAATAACTTGGATATTTCTTAGATTTATAGAAAATTGAGTTCATTTAGAGAAAATTGATTTAAAAAAAGTTAGCTTAGATTATTAACAGCATTCAACTGGAATCTCACATAAAAATTGTGATGACTAATTTTATGTGCGCGTTTATTCGAAATGCATACATACTGAATTAATTTTCAATTTTAATACGCGGCTTGGCGGTAAATGCTACAGTTAGTCACTTAGGGGGGAGATTTTAATGAACTTTTTCGTATACTAGCTAAAATGCCTCCGCTCTATAAAGTGATGCATGTTAATTGGTAAATTTCTTTTTTTTTTTCAAATTGACTGGTACTGCTAATGCGTCATAATTGGCTTACGTCACTTAGCAATTATGTAGACTCATAATTGGGGTGCGTGACTTTAGAGATTTTGTAGAGTCAAAGTTTTACTCATTCAGTTTTTCCCTGTAGCGTTATCGGCCATATTTTTGCTTGTGTATGCGAAGTGCAACTTCGTGCCTCTGTGTATAAAGTGTCTTAATATTTTTTTTTCTTATTTTAAATTGGCTCAAATGCATCTTTCTATAAGGTTTGTTTAACTCTTGTGTCAACGAAGTCATACACTATCAATAGTTGTAATACTACCATGCGCTTTGAATTTTTCTTCGGTTAAGTAGCTTTCTTTCCATAACCAACCAACACATAAATTACTCAACGTAAGGTGAGCAGTGATTCAACTTTTTTATTTAAAAGCTTTGTAATTTTTCCGACCATTGAATATTGGGAGTAAATTTGTATTCGGCTGTGTTTTAGTTTTTGTTCCGACCATTGAAAATATTTTTTTTGGTTGTTTTGGTTTTTCAAATAATTTTTCTTCAAAAATTGTTTTTCATTTAGCTTATTTGTTGAATTTTTTTCCTTGTCTCCGGTTTTTTTTGTTCAGCTCTTTTATCACACCACGCCAAAAAAACGACACTAATTTTAATGTTTTATTTTTGTTTTTATTTGTTTGTCGGAATATTTTGTACCATTGCACCGTAACCGGCTATCCTTGTTTTCCACGCAAAATCAGGTAACACAAAAAATCATCAGACTGGGTTGAGTGATATATGAGTTCGAAACACAATGAACAGTTTCAAAAAATATTCCCCAGTGACGAGAAAAACCGGTTTGAAAGTTTTTGTTTTTCGTCTTAATTCGACCGAACAAAGCGAGCGAATATAGCTTGTTTTAAAGGCTTCAAAGCTTACAATAGGTTAATTCAATTGGTAAATACCTAGTTTTACTCGAGTAACGTTAACTTTTTGATTATTTAAGCGCCTCAGAAATTTTTTTTGATTTTTAATGTTTTTTTCTCGTTTTTCTACAAATTTTTTTATCTGCTTATTTAATTTTGAATGTCCAATATGCCTAACCTCTAGTTTTCCGTTCAGCTCATTTTATCACACCATGCTGAAAAAAATAACAACAGTTTGAAAAACTTTTTTGTATTTTTTAAGACTATGGTCGGAACATTCTGAGCTACTTGCACCGTTTATCCTTGTTTTATTTAGGATCTTGTGACGTTTCCATGCCTGCAATTTTTGTTGTATGTTGCTGATGTTTGCGTAGTTGAGCTCTGCCTCTTAAACTGACTTACATAATTATTTTTCCCTATTTTCGCTGATTTAGTCTCCTGCTAAACCGGTTGTGATAGGGGATGAAATTGTTACAGGCTTTTTGCACAAATTTGACATTTCGAACCGTAAATTTTGTTGTTTTTTATCTTAATTGTTATTTTAACGCGTATCAGCTCAATTCATATTTTGTGGGTCTCTGCTGTGGTATTCTGAGCTACATCTGCTTGGAATATTGAAGTTTTCAGGTTGCTTTGAAAAAAGTTATGTTCAGCGATGAAAATGTTTTTTTTTGCTGATTTAATTTGATCAAATATTTTTTACGAAAAAAAAGTTTCAACCGTCTGGTTGGTATTGCACAATTTAAATTGTTCAAAGCTATAATAGAATTTCTTGTGAAATTTTATTGAAAATAGTCATTTACAGCGCTAAAATAGTTAGTTATTTTCAACGAATGCAATTACTTGAACCAGTAGTGGATTTGGATTATTTTGAGATATCTATTTTGGGCTGACTGACGTTAAAATTTTTCTAAAGGTGCCGTCGGTGCCAATCTATACTAATTTTGAGAGGGGAGCGCGCGCCGAAAAAAACGCGATTTTTTAGTCGAAAATTTCCAAAAAAACGCCTAAAACGTTTTTTTTGGCCTTTTTCAAAAATTTTCTTGCGGCGCAGAAATTTCATCAAAGTAGAGTCTTTATAGTGGTTTGGGAGAGCTCAGATAATCAATTTGGTCGACCTAAAAAAAGGTCGACAAAATTTTCAATTTTTTTTTTTGAAAATCCGCCCCCTTCTCGAGAAATTTCTAGATCCGCTCCTGACTTGAACCAAACAAATTAAATATGTAGGGCAAGTTTGGAATCTTGAAATAGCTACCAGAACCACCAAAAATTCCATAATTTTTTCCGTTTCAAAAAAATTAATTTACCACATTACAACAAAACTAGATTTCAAGCTCTGCTTCAATTATGTGTTTTTCTATTTTGTTTCAGCCGGTTTTTCTGTCTGCATTACCCAATTTTTCTGCCAAAGAACTCACATGGTAAGAACTGGTTTAACTGGCTTTCAAGTCGCAATAAACAAAGACCGCCTACCAAAGGTGAAACCCACGCAAAGCTTGTTCGATTCTCTCTCGGAACTTTTCGGAACGAGCAATGTACTTCTGTGGTTACTGGGTCCAGTTAGAAGTTACAAGCCTCGAGTTCAACTGTTCTATCATAACGATGAAAAATAATCACTCATTCTGTAAAAAAAACTTCATAAAAAAAGCTGCAATATGATAATTGTAAATATTGTTTATAGATAATTTGTTGTTGATATTTGTAAATACATGTGTAAGTTTTTATATATGAAAAAAGATTTATATGAATTCAAATTTTGCTAATCCTTCATTTTCAAATGTATTCAATATTCGATTTTCTTTGCACTTGCCATTAGCAAGCGTTATCAAATCGCAACATTGGACATTTTTCAACTGAACTTTTTTTCCACGTCTACAGTCTATAGAATCATCAAATATTTTTGTGTTCTCCGTGTTCAAGAGTCGATGAGCGTAGCTCAGGCCGTGATGATTTCTTTTTTTTTCAGGAATAGTCTTGAAATTTGTTCAGGCTCACATTTGATTTTTCTCTTTCAGTTTGTTTCTTTGGTTAAAATTATCCGTGCTTAACTTCTTCTTGCTTCAAGTTCTTGCCGCAACGTGTGATTTTAAATTTTTTTCCTTGAAACTTTAAAGTAATTTTTCTGTTAACTTGCTTTCATTGACTCTTTTCCAACTCTCTGATGTCTATGTTTATGCTTGCGATAAGCAAGCGTTATTGCGCAAGCAAAGCTTGTGTGATAGTATGAACTCTCTTTTTTTTAACCTAAGTTGCAAATATTGTTGGACGCAAATATTGTTGCGACAAAATGTGTTCATTTTGAAAATGTTCATTTTGACCAATAACCAGCTTTTAAGTAAAGCCAATGCTAAGGATATTACCACACCATTATATTATAAATAGCACTTTAGCTTCAAGGAATCATGGATCAGTAGCGTCGAGGTAGGGAAGGAGACCCGCGAAAAAATAAGAGTGTTCGAACATGGGCAGGATCGGATGTTATCAATGGAATTTTTCGTATACTAATTAAAGTTTGAAGGCAAGGAATACGCATGGGACGACAAATGTCCCGTGTTCGAATCTGACGAGGACCTGATTTGTTTTCAAACGGTAAATATTCCGTTTCGAAGAAATTGTCAGCTTAGTATTTGTCTGCTTATGCTTTGTCGGCTTAGTTGCCACATCTTAGATTTTTTTTTGCTGTATGCAGTTTTTATTGTAGGTGCGTTTTATGATTTCGTTTACTCCTGCAATTTGTTATTCTACTAGCGTTGACTTCGTATAATTTCTTTTTCGTTTTTCGCTTAAAAATTTTTTCGGCTTAATGATTTCGGCTTAATTTTTATTGGCTTAGTAACCAAATTTTTGCGTCTTTCGAGGGAACTATAATTTAAATGCTTTGCTCCGGAAACTCTTAGAGTTAAAAACATTGTTCAAATTTATAGTTGAAAGTGTTTCTTGACAACAATTTTGTTTTCGCTCGATAATTGTTTTTGAATTTTCCTTAAACGCCGTCGAATGTGTTTTTGAACGTATTTTCAGCAAATAGAACATCTTTCTAGACAACGTTTTGGAGCTTAGTTTTGATATAATCGAAAAGTTTTTTTTGTTTTCTCAGGACTTAGTGGCTATCCTTCAGTTCCAGTGGCTGAGGATCTATTAAACCATTTTCTAAACCTTTGAAAGGGTTCAAGAAAAAACAAGTTTGAGAGATCTCACCTGGAATCATGGGCAAATCTAGGATTTTATCGTGGGGGGGAGGGGGTGGATTTTCAAAAAAATTTTGAAAATATGTCGACCTTTTTTTTAGGTCAACCCAATTGATATTCTGTCTGATCTCTCCCAAAGCACTCTAAAGACCCTGTTTCGGCCAAAATTTCAGCGACGCAGGCAAAATTTTGAAAAAACAGCTCTGTTCCCTTTCGCCAAAACAAGTCTGCCGATTCTAAGAAAATTTTTAAAATGGAAAAACTTATTTTGGGAGCTCCCTTGCCCATGCAAAGTAAATTTTCCCTAATTTGAACAGGATTCTTTTTTTGTTTTTGATGAACCGCTATGGGCTTGGGAAAAATTCAGTTTTTGAGAGTTTGAACTTTTTTTCGTATTTCCCCCTTTTTTCAGGAGGCTGCCAAATCTGAATTAAAGGTTCAATTGAAAGAGTTGATTATACGGACCATCACCGCATAAGCCCTAGAGTCAGCGATTTATTCTTCATACTGATGCGGAAACCGCTATGGATTTGGGATTGTCTAATTTTCGACTTTTGTCTCACTTTTTGGACTTTGTCCATTTTTATCCAAAACTACCCTGTCAATTTTGAAGTTCAAGTTCAATCGAATGAACGGGTTGTAAGATTTTCAGCTGCATCACTGGATGCTCCTTTAGTTTCTTGATAGTCCCTTTTGGACGTGGCAAGTGTCCAGTGTTGGACACATTGAACCACATTTTTCGGACTTTTCAAAACAACCCTGGCAAATCTGAGATCAAGGGTTCAATTAAAAGAACAGATTATAGGGAGCTGTCCAGCATAATTGTTAAAACGTAACTTTGGTAAAAGATCTCCATGGATTTGAAAAAAAAATTTCAATGGACTTGGAAAACTTTTTTAGCTCGTCCACTAGCGTTAATGAAGAGTGTAAATAAACATTTAAAACCAGAGAGATTTTGTACAGTTCCTCTAGAAAAAAGTTTGGTGTGATTAAATTTTGCTTGATTTTTAGGGGGCTTTTTTCTTTCTTAAAAAAATCGTATTTTTTCTAAATTTCAAAGGGGGTCGATGTTTTACTATAAAGAAATAGTCGGAAGGAGTAAGGAAATTACTGAAGTCGACAGATTTTTTTTCCGGTAAATATTTAGCCTAAAAAAATTGTTGAAGTTTTCTTAATTTTCAGCCAACAGACAAAGTTTGAATATTTTTATTTCAAGTTTTTTTTCAAAATAATTCTCATTTCTCTGCAAAATATGTAATTTAACCCATTCCATCCAAATTTAATGCAAACAACTTTCGTTCTAGATAAAAAATTCGGTGGTCTAATTATCTATCGATAAACTGAAGATATAACCACGTTCGCATTCATTTTTTATTTTTCTTTATTTTTGATGCGGCGCTATATAATTATTTCAAAAACTATTCTGCTTGAGTTTCAAATGTATACCAAATGTTTTTGTAGTTTTCCGGAAACAAATTTTTTCTTCAAAACTAAGAAGACTATCTCATATTGAATTTTTGTTTGGATACGTAAGAGACTCACTTTGGCCTCGTTGTGTCACCAATGGATCGGGTAGTTTTTGTGCAGTTTTTAAATGACTAAAAAAGCAAAAATGATCGACTGAAGGGTAAATTTTGGGCCCGAATTTATCAAAGTAAACTGCGCCAAAAAAATTCTGCTTTTTAAGTGGCTTATCTTAATCTTTTCTGTCTACAGTCAACCCAGTTTAAGAAAAACGTGTTTTAAAGATATTCTTCTTGCTTCTTTCTCGTTTCTTGCAGAGCTTCACCTGTGTCAATGATTGTCCTTTTTTGTTTAAAAAACGTGCAGAAAATGAAATATGGCACTTATCAGTATACAGCAACAGTTTTAGCTAGCAAATAGGCCGAACAAGCGATTGAAGGAATCGATTTTCAATTTGATTGCTAGAATTTCCAAAACGATAATTAAGTTTGAAGGTCGAATGAAAATAACATTATTTCATAATTTAAAGCCAATAAACTTTTGCTTTAGCACAAGTTTTTCCATTGCCTAACTATCTTTTTTTTGAGTAATAGAAACCAAAGTTCTATTTAGTTGGTTTTTATCTCTTGACTAGGATGCATAAAAAATTGCGCGAGAATCGCTGTTAAGACATGTCGGGACAATTTTTTTGTCTACTCTGCTTTGGCTCGAAATTTTCGAGAGGTTGATGTCGAACTTAAACCCGAAAAAACTGATTAAAAAAGCAAGTTCATGTCTATCTTGAGAAACATTTTTTTTTTTTCAATTAAAACATAGACAAACAAATTTTAATTGCCGAAATATGTAAATTTTTTGAAATAGTGAACGTTGAAACAATGTTAAGAAGCGTATTTTGGAGACATTGCTTGTGAGAGTCTGGTTGCATCCACAGACTATTTACGGCTGACAGACAGACAGAAATGGATCTTGTTAAATATTTCCCCCTATTTCGATTTTCAGAAATTCAACTTTGGCGGCCCCATTTTCAATAGCTTTAAAACAATTTTCAGAAAATATATATGTTTAAAATTTATACGTGGGTATTTTAAAAATAGTGAGTAATACAAATACGAATGCGCGAAAATGAAAACTTAGTTGTTAACATTTTTGAAATGCATATTTTATACAGAAATGGTTGTCAAAAATAATATGCATAATGCATAGGGGGGGGGGGGATGGAATAGTTAACAAGGTCCAAAAAGGGGGGGGGGGGTAAATAGTTAACAAGATCCACATAAACAAAGCTAACGCGATTTTCAGAATTTTTTTTTGGTTGCAATGTTTTTCAAGGTAAATAGCTTAACCGTTTTTTACTTAGCTGCTGTAGGTTTTTTCAGTCTGAAAACAGTTTTTTTAAACGTAATTTTAATTTTGAAGTTAATAAAGAATTTTAATTTTCTGGCAACATTTATTGTTGGTCTAAATATTTTTTCTTTTTAAGGAATTCATGAATACGTTATCCAAAAAGGCAGAAAAAAAACACCACAAAGTTGATGATTTGAGGTAGTTAAAATTAAAGAGAATGCTTGCGCTTGAGATTAGCAAGCGTTATCAAACTGGAGCTTAGAAACGTTTCGGTAATCAAATTGTTTAACATTGCTGGGTTTGTATCGGGTTTTGCAGCGAAGAAATGAATTAAGATGTTAAGCTTAACATAGCAGCCTAAGCGACATTGGTATTGCGACAGACGTCAAATATGAATGCGCGAATAGAAGCCACTTGATATCAAAGTAATCATCATATATTTATTAAAATAAGTTATCAATTTTATTTTAACGGTAAGTTTACGCAAAACCAAAGCATAGAGAGCACTTTTTCAAGCGGAGAAAGTACTTATTTATTTATGAAACTTTGCAACAACCGCAATGTTGTCGGAATGCAAATCGTGCTCGATTTCTTCCAAATCTTACCCAAGAAAAATTATTTTCACTTTTTTCTTGCAAGTTTCTTACAAGGTTTGAATTCATTATGCATGAATTCAGCAAAATGGATTTGCTTTTCATTTGCAAGAAATATAGATTATACATTCTACTACAAAAAATATTTGAATTTTTTCTGTACTTATTTCTGTTCTGGTGTGATCAGTGCTTTTAAAATTTTCGCAGCGGCGATTGCTGGTTTTGCCTATGAAAATTGCACGAGTGCATGCAAAATTAATGGAAAGTAGGCTTAAAGGTTTATACATCGTTTTTAAAAAATTTCCAAAAAGGGAAAGACTTAAAACTTGGAAAAAAGTGTAAGTAATCAGATATGCCGCTAACTAACCCCAATAAAAGGATTTTTGAAAACAAACATGCTCAGTTATTATATGAGCAGTTTTGCTGAATTCAATCTTAATTTATATTTTTAGGGAACTTTTTTGAAGATTTCATAGCTGCCAATAGTGTTTCAGAGTAATTTTAAAGTGAGTCGACCTGAAAAGGAAGTTATCCTTGGGGGGGGGGGGGGCAAGAGTGGCAGGTGTTCGAAACGCTGAGAGGAAGATGTACGATCTCTCCCTAAATCCACAACCGATCCTAATAAGCGCAACTATTTAGTAATTTCTAACAAATGGAGTACACGGATGATAACAACGGTGAGATGAACTGCCACAACGTCACTGCTTCGAGGGCAATAATGACGGTCACTTTCTTCTTAGGGTGGGCGGGATTGGCTCTGAATCTTCTCTCTTTCTGTATGTGGAGTCAGTATGAAGGGAAAATTGCCATGCATATTTATTTGCAAGGTATGTTTCTTTTTTTAGAGTTCCCAGACTACGGGCAGATGATAATGACTAAGTAAGTTAAAGGTTCTCAGGTATTATACTTAATTATTATAGCTTGTTAAAATTTTGAAAAATCGATTTTCAAAGATGAGTTTTGATACTCTTCATTTTCACCTGGAAAATTGTTTGTTTCTCAAATCGAATTTTTAAGATTTTCCAGTTAGTAACAGTCGTGCGATTAGCAAACTTTATCAAATTGCAATATATGTTTTTTCCCAGTTAACATTTTGAAATTGAAAAATTTATCGTTTGTCCGCTTAATTTTCATCGGCTTTTTTCCACAACATAGAATTTTTCAAAAATGATTGAAAGGAAGTTACAATAGTTGGAAAGTTTTTTGATTTCGTCATGTAAGCTAGTGTTTTACATAACATTCTATTTATTGTTCCGACTTTCGATACGAAAGTAACGGAATATTTGTGCTCGGGGTGGGTTTTTTTTCTTCAGACAAATTTCGACTTTTTAACCAGCCATTTTTGACGGAATCTTTTTATATCATTCGAAAGGTATTGTTGTCCTGAGCTCAAATTTGAAAAGATATTTTACCTGTGATGATTTTCGTAAAGTTATGGGGGTTTAAAGATTTCCATTATGATCAATTTGAGACAATTAACGCGCGATATATTTGGCGCTATTAACGCGTAAGTGGAGATTTAATCCATGTTAGAAATCGTTCCAAATTGGTTGAAAGAAGCTTATTTGCCATAATTGATTTGTTACATGGAGCGAAATCTATCCTTTTGTACTTTATATGGCGTGTGGGGGGATAATTTTCATTAAAAATTTTAAATTTTAGAAAATTTTTTTTCTCATTTTGTTCTATTTCATTGACTTTTTAATGTTAATACTGCTCCATAAACCTTGAAGGGCAGTCGGAAAATTCAGGACTTCGCCCTGATACGAGCAGTCTTGTTACTTTTTTGTCTCAAATGTTTATTCGGATTGAATAGTTCGGCCTAATTTTCATAATTTTTGCACCTTATACTGCTGCTTGAAGGTCAAAAACAACGTTATTTTGTTTTGTCAACTTCAGAAGGTGGGGTCTAAAAACTTCGACTATAGCCTCTGTTTTCCTAAGACCATTGTGATTTGACCCAACGGGCGTGTGCCTAATCACTTCTGGATTCGTTTGTTTTTCGTTTTTGTTTTATGTATTGATGATGTAGTTTTTGTTGCTCATTAGGCTTGTCTCCTTGTGTTGTATTGAAAGAGGTGCGAAGCTCTTCTTCATCTTGTCATTAATTTGAAGCTTTGAAAATAAGTTGATTAATTTATTAGAGGCAAAAAATTAAATTCAGAAATCCATAATTATAGAAATCAATATTTGAAATTGAAATTATACTTTTTCTGTTGCTTCGAATTCTATAAAAGCATTTTAAATATCAGGATGCGTTTGAAAAAATGTGAAATTTCAAAGGCTTTGCAGTATTCTACGCGCATAAACTAGAATCAATATATAAATCAAAAACATTTAACCACAAAGAACAAACAAACCCAGAATAAAAATTGATCTGTAGATTTGAAATGTCAACAAGACTGCTCGTATCAAGGCAAAGCCCTGAATGTTCCGACTGCCTTTTAAGGTTTATGGAGCAGTAATAACATGAAAAAATTGAATGTAAAAAAGAAGATAAAATGAAAAAGACTTTTTTTAGAAAAAAGTTGAGATTTTTTGTGAAAATCACCCCCCCCCCCCCCCTCCCACACGTCATATAAAGTACAAAGTGATAAATTTCGCTTCTAGTAACAAATCAATTATGGCAAACAAGCTTCCTTCAACCAACTTGGAACGATTTCTAAGACGGATTAAATCTACGCTTACGCGTTAATAGCGCGAAATATATCGCGCGTTAATTGTCCCAAATTGGCCAAAATGGCAATCTTTAAACCCCTATAACTTTACGAAAAACGATCACAGGTGAAATATCTTTTCTAATTTGAGCTCAAGACAACAATAGCTTTGAATTATATAAAAAAAATTCCGTCGAAAATGGCTAGTTAAAAAGTCGAAATTTGTCTGAAGAAAAAAAACCACCCGAGCACAAATATTCCGTTACTTTCGTATCGAAAGTCGGGACAAAAAGGGGCGTAAAATTGTCCTAAAAAAAGCAGCGAAATTGCTAACCGGAAAAAAGCTCCAATCAGGGCAAGTGATTAGTTGTACATAAAAAACCAAATTTGTTGTCGTTATTGCAGCTGGTTTTTTTTACGTATCCCAATATCAATAAAACTGTTTTGGAAGTTTCGTTTTCCAAAAAGATTGTCTTACGATGACTTTCTTACCGAAGTGTCAATTCAAAAAGAACCAGTTGGTTATTAAAACAATTGATAATAAAGAAAGATATCATAATAAATTAAAATTAAACTATTACGCCTATTAAGCAGTTATACAACTTAGCACATGTGTCAATACCAATGATTTTCATAGGAAGAAACTAATATACCTATTAATGGGATTTTTTTCGAGAAGTTTTTTCAAATACCAATGATTTTATAGAAAGGATTTAATAGACCCATCAATGGGAATTTTTTATGTGTAGGTTTGATAAAAAAAATTGAAGTTTAATTTTTGTCAAAGTATTCATCTATTAGAACTAATGTTTTGTGAGTTCGTATGCCCTCGCAAGTTCTCTAGTTTCTAGGTTTAGGCTTACCGATATTGTTCATTCGAACGACTTTTGCGTTATCAAAAACTTTTAATAGTCTTGTTTGGATACTGAATGGTTCCGTTGCTAACGTTGGGACTTCAGAAGTAAAGTTTGTCTTAGGTACTACTGACAATAGTATCTAGATATAAGCTCATTGATATCCTTCATTCTAACTTTTTTGCGTTGTCAAACCGGCAGAAGTTTGAAAGTTTTGAAAATATTTTCAGACAGATGTTTCTGGAATTTTTTGCGGTTTCGGGAATTTTTTTTTAAAAGTGCGATAAGCTCGGTTAGTGCTACTAGGTGTTTCGGTGGATGTGGATGATTGTGCTAACGATGCAGTTGAAGCTGAGGAGGGTAGGGTATAGGAGTAGGTGGGTTTGAGGATTCTATTTTGGATGAAAGTTGATGTATTGTGAGGGTGTTAGGGTGTATTAACTGTTGTTGTAGGGTAATAAAATTATCAAATTCCTGGGAAATTTGGGGGGTATCTGGGGAATTATTATATGATCTGTCGGAATGAAGTGGAGAATAGGTTGGGGTCACTTGCGAAGCATAAGAAGGAGTGGAAACGGATGGGAGTGGATGGTTTGATGGGATTGGTTGAAAAAGGGGTTTTTAAAAAAAATGGAGGAGTTGGTCTGAGTATAATTTGATGGAGATGGTTCGGAGTCTGCAAATTTGTCAGGGGTTTCTACATTAGGCTTATTAAATTGTGAGATAGAGTAAAAAACTGAAATATCTGAGTTAGTATCAGAATTCGTGCTTGATGATATATTAATAATCGGAAAATCGGGTGGTGGGAAAGCAAAAAGTGGGATTATTAGAATTGGAGTTTGGAGGTTGGCTGGGTGGGAATTTGAGTGGTGTAGGGATCCAAGTTGTCGGCTCATCGTGGGCTAAAAAATGATTATTTTGAGACTAAAAAGTGTTGGTATGGGGTTGTTCTATAAATTGTTTGTATGTATTATCATCTTGTGAATGATGTGTCATGATATGCTGTATGGGACTTTGTGGTATATTTGGTCTAAAATTTGAGTTATTTGTTATTGCTAGGTTTCGGAAATTACGTGGGACTAATGATAATGGATGGTTTTGTAGTAGGGGTGGCAACTGTGGTGCGGTAGGTGTTACTTCTATATTATTATGTTCTTCGTCGTAAGTGTTCTGTCTTGTCGCTATTTTTGTGTTATATTCTTTTATTTGTGCGTCTAGAAGTATTTTGTTTATTGATGATGAAAAATTCAAAAAAATCCTGCAAACAGTATGCGTGCTACACTTGCTTGTCTATTTACTTGTGTGTGTATAGCGCATGTCTTATAGATTCCTTTTAAGAGTGAGAAAAGAAATCCTATAAAGTTAAATATTGCGTATAAGATAGTTATTTTTTTCTAAGATGTAATAGGGCCATCCTAGAAAAACTAGAATTTCATTTTTAAGGGTGACAAAACTGAAAATATTTATAGGTGAAATATCTTGTGGTCTGTATTTTTCACCGTTTAAATATATATAGTCTTTAATGTCTTTAAAATATCCGCTATAATCTTGTGTATAAATATCTGCAAATCCTGCGGTTTTGGCAAGTTTTCTTAAATTTTGATCAATTGACTGTCTTTGTATAGTGTTCATTTGTGTTAATAATTCTTGGAATTGTTGTGTTTTAATGTGGTGTTGGATATCTGATTTAGAATATATTCCAATTGATTGTAAATCAATATTTGGGTTACGAGCAATAGCTCTGATGCTTTCGGGTGAAAATTTTTTGAGGTGTTGCATTAACGTAGGGTATGGAGTAAGGAGATAATATTTGTCTTCATCAGGATTCAATTGTACTACGTTGTGGCTATTTTCTGATCCACATGGGACTGCGGTATCCCAAAAATATGTTCGTCTTGAAAGTGTGTCAACAAAATGTACTTTATTTTTATAGAATATAGGGATTCTTTTATAACAACGTTTATCTTAAAAAAAAATTTTGGTACAAGTATAAAACCATAAAAAATTTCATTCGTAGTCAAGAAAATTTGATCTATTTGCTGACAATAAGTATCCTGCGCAGGGTATTTTTAATACTGCTAGTGCGAGTGATTGTAGGATTTGTGTACGTTCTAATTCGCATAAATGGTGAAGTGTTTCTAATTCGGAGAGTGACATTTCTTGAAAAATTCGGCTAATTGTGTAGTCTAACTCCATATCTAAGTGAATATCTTAGTGGATATTACCAAAATAGGTGTTATTCATTAGTGATAGTTCTTTTAAACGTGTGCTTCTACTGTCATGTGGCTTTAGTTTTCCACCAGGTTGACCTGTGCTTTTTTGAAAGTTAACTGGTTGTATGATGTTCCTTCGTTTAGAGGGTGACCTGTGGCATAAGGGTCAAATTTTATTTTTTCAGTGGTCAAGTTGAAACCTTTTTCGTATTCAACTAATATTTCAGAATATTGTGTTTTGTAAAGTGGGTTTCTGTATTCGCATGCAATTTCTGTTTCTTGGTATAATTGGAAACGTGTTAATTTATTTTCTATTTTATGGATATTTCTAAAATCAATACTTTGTTTTCGGAATGGATTCTATAAAATATTTTTCGTGAAATTTTATCATTCGAGCGTGTATTTTCGCTACTTGAAATGTTGTGCATGTATCTTCGGGAAACCAAACAATTGTTGCTTGTGTCCGTGTTGTAGGGTCACAATAACCTTGATCGTTTTTGCAAGGTAATCTAATTCCTTGATAGAGCATTGTGTTGTCTGATAAATCTCGTGTGAGTTGTACTTTTTCGAGTTGTATTTTCCAATCGAAAAACATTATTTCTTGATATCCTTTATTTTTTTGTGTCTGCTTTGCAGTTTGAGGGATTATTTATTCCAATGGGTGGTATCCAGTGTTTATCGTGTATGTCATAAGTTAATCTTCTGTGTGCTCCGTTGTATGGGTATTTTTCATCTAGTTTTATATGTCCTTGATATCTTTCAAGTTCTGCTTGATGTACAGAATCGGCAAAGACTTGAAAATGTACTATTTTTCTGTCCGTGTTTTTATTTCTTGTGATGTTTAGTCTGAGTAGTTCGTTTTTACAATCATCGGGATTTAGATGTAAAAGTCGTTCTATATTACTTTGATAGAATTATTCGTGATCAAGTCGGTTCTTATTTCCATTGGAGATTTTTGAACAGTGTACTTTCTTTTCGGAAAATATTGCTGTAAATTTATATCCTGTGACTGTTGTTGCTCGGGCTTTTGAATACAATATTGCTATTACATTTGTAGTTTCTATAGCTTGTGGTTCTGTTTCGCATTGTGATACTTGATTTATAGCATATTTGTGTATTTTTTTTGTTCGTTTTCTTCACAATCGTAGTATGTTACTAATTAATCCTGGGGTCCTGTGCGAGGATAAAGATTTGTGTTCTGATCGGAAAATATTAGAAAAAAAATGTGTTGAAATGTTAGTATTTTTAGATTATACATGTGTATGATAATCCTGAGTATTGGTTATAAAATGTGATGTAACCAATTGTCTTTTTGGTATATCTGTCGTACTTATATTTTACTTCAGTTGTTATAAATGGTGGTGGTAGCGATTGAGCTGTTATATTGGGTGGGTTTAATGGACAAGGATGTTGAACAATATTATTAAGTTTAATCGTGATTTCGAATTTTAATTGGAGACTATTTTGTTGGAGTATTTGGATGTTATGTTCACGAATGTCTTCGTGGATATCTTGTCTATAAGTCTATTGAGTGCCCAACTGTGGAGTCGGTTACTTTCTTGTTGTTGTCCAAATAATGGTGGGGGTGCTGTAAATGTATTCCAATCTAATCTTAAAGGGGTATTTGTTGATGATTGTTCTCGATATCTAGCGTCGAGGTTATTTGGAAAATTTAAAGGGAAAGGCGTCGGTGAAATCTGGCTATATGAAGGTGTTGATGGTAGCGATAATGTTTCTGGTAGTGATGATGATGTTGTTGTATCCGTAGAAACATCCGTAGAATATTGGTTCACCTTGTGTAAATGAGTGTGTTGTCCAATATGGTAGTCGTGCTGTGAGATTGGGGGGGTTAAAGGAATTTTCACGTATTTGTTCAGATGTTGGTGTTGAACCTAAGTAATCTGAGGGTATACTTGAGGTGCTACGTTGTGAAAGGAGTAGGGGAGTTTCTGGTAATGTACTATTTGGGTTTTCTGGAGTAATTGGTGTTGGTGATTGCGGTATGTCAAAATGAACTCGGGGGGTTTGAAAATTTCTATTTCGTCGTGGATGTATAATTTGTCTATTTATGTCAACTGTATTCTGGTTTTGACTAATGTTTCTTATTCTACTTAATTCTTGTGGTAATGTTGGGTTTAGTTATTTGTTGGTTCACTTAGGGGTGCCTGTCGCTGAACTGGTTCTAATGGTTCAGATAAGCGAGCGTGTCGTTCTTCAAAAGTGTATGAGTTATCTTGGAAAGAAATTCGTGTGGATGTTGGGGGGTTTTGGGTAGTTGTAGGTATTGTCGCGTTTTCTTGGGATGATGTCGGTGAAGACTGATTCTGTGATTGTTGGTTAGCAATTTTTGAAAGTATTTTGATTGATTTTTTCTAATGGAAAAATTTATGTTTATTGTAGTATTCTTCAATGAAAAGAATTAAAAGAATTGTTGCTAAAACGAATGTGATGATTGGCTTTTTTTGTACATTTGCACTTTGTCAATATTAGGGATGACAAAAATGTTATAAAAATTACAAATAGTAAAAAAATATCTGTTCTACTAAAAATTGTTCGTATCATTTAAATAAACTTTGGGTTATCGTACCTGTGAATATGGTTAATGATTTGGGAAAGTTGGAGATATATTTCAAATAAGGAGTAGAAAATTTTAAAAAATGTTGCAAAAAATGATTAAAATTATTATAAAAGCTTCAAAGGTATCAAATAGAAATATGAATGAAAGTTTAAGTATTATGAAAAAATTTATGAAAATGTTGAAAATCGTATTTTTAAAGATATTGACTGATCGAGAGAAGAGCATTTAAGAAATGATTTCTGTGTCGAATATTTTTTGTTGTTTGAGGCGAGATTCAAGTGTGGTCGAGTTATTTATTGATTTTTTGACAAGTGTGTTGATTTTTGTGAAAAGTTGTTGGGGGCTAATTTTATGGTGTTTGGGAGGTCTTCTTTGCTTTCTTTTTATTTGTCAGATGATCTGGGGTATTTTTGAGATATTTGTACTTTAGGCCAAATGAATATGGTCCTTTTTTTACTTTAGGCTAATTTGCCATTTTTGGTTGGAGGGTTTTTGAGGTCTGAGTTGGGAAAATATTGTTGATCTTTGCGTTATTAGATAGGGGAGGGTTATAATATTATGCTGGTATTTATTTTAGTTGTCAAGTTTTAGCGGGTTGCTTATTTTTGACCTGGAGGTTGTAAAGTTATAGTTATAGATATGCCTGGAGTTTAATATCTTTCGGCTAATAGGTTGGTGCTATAGTTATAGAAGGTGACAGATTGAATGAATCCTATTGGCTGAATCTGAACTAGAATTGTTGCGTGTTTTATTAGCATGTTATTTTGAAAAATGAAAGTTCAGTATGACCCAGAGGTGCAAGGATTATTAAGTTTTAAATTTAAAGTTGTTTTTGAAATTCAACTTTCTTTAATATTTTAGATTGTGTGATGAATGTTTTGTAGTTTTTACGTGGTTGATTTCTAAGTCGTGATAATTCTCTATGTTCTGATTTCTCTACTTGTTCTTGTGGTAGAATTTTTTCTATCATTTTCCTATTTTTTCTTTCTTTTTGAGGTATTTTTTGATCTGGTGTTTTTGTATTGTTTTGAATTGTAGTTTTGGTTTTGTATTTTGCTTTTCATGATGAATGTTGTGTTGTTCATCTATTTCTTTTTCCGTATGTGGATGATTTTGAATAACTTTTAAACCTGTGAAAGAATATAATTGAGTCAATTCGCGTAGTGCGTACTCTTTTGGGTAGTAGGGCAATAGATTGTTTCGATGTTGAACAATTTCTTTTTGATTTGAATCAGTGAGTTTATACGTTACGTCGGTGGGTTTGGGAATTTTTTGGTATGATCCTTTTTGAAGGGGTTGTAATTTTTCAGAAGTTCCTTTTTGTGTACTTAAGTTAGGTATTAAGACAAATGTTCCAATTTTTAAGTCTGTGGCTGGTGTAAAGCGTCAATTAATTTGGTCGTTAATATTTTGCCTTTGTAACAATTTTTTGGTAAATTTCATTGTGTTTTTTATCTCTATTTAAAATCCATTCGGTATGTGGGCCGGAGGCTAATTTAAGAATTTGTGGGTGATGAAAATGATCTTCATCATGTGTGTGTAAAGGTAGGTTATAACAAATTGAGTCTTTATTTGGTTGGCAATAACCTTGTGCATTTTTATGAGAAGTTGCTGTAAATATAATTGGTTTACGTGGCTTTTGATTAAAAACCATTTCGTATGGTGACATTTCTAGAGTTGTCGTGATTTGTGAATTATATGCTAAGGGAAATAATTTCACATCTGTTGACCATTCTGTGTATTTTGTATCATTTCCATTTATGATACATCTGAGATATTTTTAAAGTGAACGGTTCATACCTTCGACTAAACCGTTTGTCCAAGGTGCATGAGATGTACGTGGTTTTTGTTTGATGTTATATAAGTGGCATAGTGTGATGATTTCATTATTTATGAATTCTGTACCGTTGTCTGTAACTAAGATTTCGGGTAGCCCGAATTTAGCTATCCAGTGTTCATAAAGTGTCATGTAAGCATAATAAGCATTACAATGTGGTACTGGGTTGAGTGCTACATAATGTGTAAATGCGTCAACAATTACCATAATGTAGGAGTTTTCTTCTGAGGATGGTGAAATGGGTCCTTTTGTCTCGAATGAAATGCGATTGTTAAAATTTAAACTTTGTCCTTTAAAATCTTGTTTTTGTGCTATTTGTTTTTGATTTGGATAAGGTTTATTTAGTTGACATATGATACAATCATTGCATAATACTTTTATCCAAATTGGTGCATTTGGGAAATAAAAATTTTGTGTAAAGTTTGAGTATGTTTTCTCTGATCCGGAGTTTCCTTTAGTATTTTGTGTATGTGAGATGTTAAAAGCTATTAATATCATACTTAAAGGAAGACAGGGAACTTTAGAATCATCTAATTGATATTCTATAAGATCTGTATTGTCATTGATTACTGTGTTATTAAATTTTGGGAAATATCGGAGGAGTGTTTTATTTCCTAAAATTGTGGTATCTGCTTTTACTGGCTTAGTTTTGTATTTGTGCCATGATTTTAATTGTCTAACTACTGGATCGAGGTTTTGATATTGTTTTAAGAGTTCAATTGTAATTTTATCTGTTGGAGGGAAAAAAATATTTTCAATTTTCAGTTTTGATAGGGGAATTGTGTCAAGTGGGTCATGAAGGTCAAAAACTTGATTTATTGTGTATTTTGAATCACTTTTTTGTGGTCCTGATAAATTTGTTTTATCAGTTAGATTTTCTTTTTCAAGTAATGGAAAAAAGTCTTTTTTATGCGAGTGGTGTTTTATTCTTTTTTGTTGGGTGTTATTTTTTATCCATTGTGAGTATGAAATTGGTTTGAATGTGGATGTTCCTAGTAGATCAACTTCGTAGTGATTATTTTGGCAATCTAAGTAAAAAGGAAAATGTTGTAGGTTACTTATTTGTGATTGATTAATGTCAATTTTTACTGCATATTTGCATTCTAGTCGGGGTGATATTTCATTTTTTGCGAGATAACATTTTATATTTTTTGGTATTTCGACTGTAGTTTTTCGTGTGAGTAATTCAGGTGGTGTATTTCGACTTAATGTATCTGGTAATGCAAGAGTTTTTCCTGCTGTCCAAATTATATGTCAGTTTGAAATTTCATTAGAATTAATTGAAATCTATAAACGCTATGACTTGATTTTGACTTTTGTGTGAAGAGAAAAATGATTGGTTTATGATCTGTAAACAGAATTGTTGGATGTTTTGATCCAAGTATCAGAAATTCATATTCTGTAAGTGTATAAATTATAGCTGTACATTCTCTCATTAGAGCTGAGAGTCGTAGCTCTGCTTGAGTGAATAATCGGGAATTTGCTGATATAAGGTTCATTTTATTTGAACCATTATGTGATTGTAGTAATGCTGCGCCGATGCCAAAATTTGAAGCATCGCCAATTGCATAGAATGGTTGATTTGGATCAGGAATTGTATTTGAAATTTGTTCAATTAATAATTTTTTAATTTCTTCAAATCGTGTTTGATGTTCAGTGGTCCATTCAAAGTAATTTTGTTGTCTGAAGATATTATAGAAGGGTCTTAAGAATAACTGCATTTTATAGACGTATTTGCTTAAGAAATTTAACATTCCAAGGAATTCTTGGATTTTCTTTTTGTTTGTTGGTGGCTGAAGTTTTTGAATAGCATCAATGCGTGATTTTAATGGAGTGATAGTTTCTCGTTCTATATTATGTCCTAAAAATTTAACTCGTGTTAGAAAGAAGTGTGATTTATCGGGAGCGGCTTTCAGACTTTCGTTCTGAAGTATTTTATGATAGTATTCTAAAACTGTAAACATTTCTTCTCCAGTTTGTGATTGCATAAAAACATCGTCTAAATAGGTGATTGCATTTTTCTTGAGTTTTAGTGGTCTAAAAATTTTACTCATAAAAGCTTTTTGTTGTTCTTTTGTGTAATTTGTTATATTGAATGTTGGTTTAAAATATAGTGTTTGTGTGAAATAATCTGTGTTTCTCTTTTCATTACTTACTATGTTAATTATGGATAATTCTTCGTCAAGAATTGTGGTTTAGCAAATATCTATTAATTGGAGTATATTATTAACGCGGTAGGCTACTTCATGTATGGGTGAGATTGTAGCGTTTGTTTCACAATATCCTAAAAGTCCTAAGGGTAATGTTACATGATACGGTGTATTGTTATACACGTGTAACGAAATGATGTCGGAATTCGTGTTTTTCAAATATTTTATGGATGAGATCGTAATTTTGAAAAAGTTGTGAATAGGTTTAAATTCGAAGTCTGACATGAAAAGTTGTTGTTTATTTTGACTTTTATCATACTGGTGAACTTATTTTTTTGAAAAATTATATATATTCCCTGATAGTGGTAAATGATAATGGGGTAAAATTTTGAGAAGGATGGTGGTTGTTTGTTTAATCTTTGGAAGATTGTTAGGGCTGTATTTTTTGTTTTTGTGTACTTATCTTTGATTGTTGGTATATATTTAGACATAAATGGTATGCCAATGACATTGTGTTTAATATCAGTAATATGAAATATTTGTTTAAATGGTTTGTTTAAAATTTTGTTTTGTTCCATTGTTCTCGTGGGGAGAAGAAATAATTGGATTTTTCCATAATTTACTAATGTTGATCCTTGTGCTGTTGCTAGTTTACTGGAGGTTGCAAGAGGCGTTAATTTTGGATGTAATGTTTTTGATCGATTGTTCTGGTGATTCTGATTTCGATTGTTCGAATAACTTCTATTTCTATTATGTGAATAGTTTCTATTTCTGTTGTATGATGAGTTTCGTGATTGATTATTGGAATAGTGTATATTCCTTAGGTTTGATTGGGAACTGGATCCAGAAACAAATTGTTTTGCATTGGAATTTGATCTGGAATAGTTGTTTTGGTTATTTTGACTATTCGATCGGTTATAATTATTTTGTGAAGAATTTTGTGTATTTCTTCGTTCTGGTGATCTTCCTCTATAACTTGAGTTATATGGTGATTGATTCCTTGTGTAATTGGTGTTGTTCGGAAGTGGTTTTCCTGAACTGTTTTTAATATATATGTTTTTTTTCGGTAGGCTTTGATCTTTTTTCATGTATTGATAGAACGATTTATTTGGTTCTTTATGCTTTTGAGGTTTATTCTGATTGTCTTGTTGTTTTTGTCTACATTCGGAGATACTGTGTCCGTATCGTCGGCAATAATTACACCATTTTTTGAGGGATGGTTTGCCTTTAAATTTTGGATGTTTTTCATAGATATTCAGTATTTCAGTGATTTTTTCAATTAAGTCTGTAACGAAATGATGTCGGAATTCGTGTTTTTCAAATATTTAAAAGATGAGATCGTGATTTTGAATTTGTGAATAGGTTTAAATTCAAAGTCTGACATAAAAAGTTGTTGTTTATTTTGACTTTTATTATACTGGTGATTTTGTTTTATTGAAAAATTATATATATTTCCTGATAATGGTTTCAGGTGTTTCCGTTGTTGATTATCAATTGGATAAAATTTTGAGAAGACTGGTGGTTGTTTGTTTAATCTTTGAAAAAATGTTAGAGCTGTATTTTTTGTTTTTGTGTACTTATCTTTGATTAGTATTTTACTATTTAAGATGTTGATTATTGGTATAAATTTAGATATAAATGGTATGCCAATGATATTGTGCTTAATATCAGTAATATGAAATGTTTGTTTAAACGGTCTGTTTAAAATTTTGTTTTGCTCCATTGTTCTCGTGGGGAGGAGGAATAATTGGATTTTTTCATAATTTACTAATGTTGATCCTTGTGCTGTTGCTAGTTTACTGGAGGTTGCAAGAGGCGTTAATTTTGGATGTAATGTTTTGATTTCATTCCATGTGGGAATATTAATTATATTTGATTCTGCTCCTGAATCAATCAAAAAATCAATTTCAAGATCTGGTGGTTGAAATTCTTTGTTTCTTGGGCTTTCCAAGAGAAATGGTATTGTCCAAATTTTTTCTCTGGGTTGTTCTTCCTGTATATTTTGATAAATATTATTTGTGTTTGAGCATTGTGTTTCACCTTTTTCATCGGGTTTAATTACCGTGTTTATTTCGTTTACTTCTTGTGTAGTTTGTGTAGTATCGGTGGGTCCAATATAGTAATTGTGAAGGAGTTCCAATTGATTTTCATATATATGTGATGTAAAAGGTTGTTCATATATGACAGGTTCATGGTCGTTTTCGACTGTTATCAGATTTACAGAGAGGGTATTTTCTGTATCACTTTCTGTATCTGATGATCCACAGTTTACCTGATTTAGTTGTAATTCGTTACTTCCTGTGTCATCAATACCTGGAGGGTCTGATGTTGTTTCTTCATTTGTCTGTACTTGATTAATATGTCTTTGAAGTTTTGGTGTACTACTTCTGTATCGATGTTTAGAATTATGATAATGGTTATTAATCCTGTGTTTTGACTAGGAATAATTTCTATATCGATTATAGTAACTTGAATTTCGATTTTGTGAATTGTTTCGTGATCTGTTTCAATAATTATCATTTGATCTGTGATAGTTTGATCTATAATATGAAATACTTTTTGATCGATTGTTCTGGTGATTCTGATTTCGATTGTTCGAATAACTTCTATTTCTATTATGTGAATAGTTTCTATTTCTGTTGTATGATGAGTTTCGTGATTGATTATTGGAATAGTGTATATTCCTTAGGTTTGATTGGGAACTGGATCCAGAAACAAATTGCTTTGCATTGGAATTTGATCTGGAATAGTTGTTTTGGTTATTTTGACTATTCGATCGGTTATAATTATTTTGTGAAGAATTTTGTGTATTTCTTCGTTCTGGTGATCTTCCTCTATAACTTGAGTTATATGATGATTGATTCCTTGTGTAATTGGTGTTGTTCGGAAGTGGTTTTCCTGAACTGTTTTTAATATATATGTTTTTTTTCGGTAGGCTTTGATCTTTTTTCATGTATTGAAAGAACGATTTATTTGGTTCTTTATGCTTTTGAGGTTTATTCTGATTGTCTTGTTGTTTTTGTCTACATTCGGAGATACTGTGTCCGTATCGTCGGCAATAATTACACCATTTTTTGAGGGATGGTTTGCCTTTAAATTTTGGATGTTTTTCATAGATATTCAGTATTTCAGTGATTTTTTCAATTAAGTCTGTAACGAAATGATGTCGGAATTCGTGTTTTTCAAATATTTAAAAGATGAGATCGTGATTTTGAAAAATTTGTGAATAGGTTTAAATTCAAAGTCTGACATAAAAAGTTGTTGTTTATTTTGACTTTTATTATACTGGTGATTTTGTTTTATTGAAAAATTATATATATTTCCTGATAATGGTTTCAGGTGTTTCCGTTGTTGATTATCAATTGGATAAAATTTTGAGAAGACTGGTGGTTGTTTGTTTAATCTTTGAAAAAATGTTAGAGCTGTATTTTTTGTTTTTGTGTACTTATCTTTGATTAGTATTTTACTATTTAAGATGTTGATTATTGGTATAAATTTAGATATAAATGGTATGCCAATGATATTGTGCTTAATATCAGTAATATGAAATGTTTGTTTAAACGGTCTGTTTAAAATTTTGTTTTGCTCCATTGTTCTCGTGGGGAGGAGGAATAATTGGATTTTTCCATAATTTACTAATGTTGATCCTTGTGCTGTTGCTAGTTTACTGGAGGTTGCAAGAGGCGTTAATTTTGGATGTAATGTTTTTGATCGATTGTTCTGGTGATTCTGATTTCGATTGTTCGAATAACTTCTATTTCAGTGATTTTTTCAATTAAGTCTGTATCTGATTCCTGTATGCTATTTATATGTGTAGTGTTTGTTTCAATTCGATTAACATATTGTAGTTTTAGATTTTCTGTTTCTTCGAGTTTCATTGTGATTTCTGCTTGTTCTAGTTTGTCTACTACTTTTCGAAAATCTAAATCTGGTTCTCGAGTTGAGGACGGATGAGATGCTCTCTTTTTTATTGCTATTTTCCTTAATTGAGTTGTTAAGGTCATCATTAAAACTTCTGTCATTTTTGTGTTTTTATAGTCATGTTAATTAAGTGAATATGCTTTTCGAACTAGTGTTTCGATACGTACTGCTAATTGTTTGATAGTTTCATTTGGTAATCTGCGAATTTCATTACATAAAACTCTTTGGTGTTGTTTGTTTCTTTCAGAGTCAAACATTTTTGAAAATTTTTGTGTGAATCTTTTCCAGTCTGATTTTATTTCTATAGGTAATACTGAAAACCATTTTTGAGCTGCGCCATCTAGGGTTGTTTGTATTAGTGCTGTGCGTCTATGTATCCAATTTTGATGTAGTGGCGTATTAATTGGTTCAGGTCCTATATTTAAAATTAAATTAACTGTTACTGCATTTAGATAATCTTCTACAGAATGTTCAGGATCTGTTCCTGTGAATACCATCAGTGGTTTATTGGATGTTATTGATGATCCACCCATGAGGTATGGAATCATTGTCATCTGTAGTGATTCTGCGGCATTTGGCATTTGCGAAAAATTTGAAAATTGATTTTTTGTTATTTCGTGTTGCTGAAGGTAATATGGAAGCAGTATTTCATTTTGCATTTGAGTTGGTTGATAAGAATGCATTGACATTGGATTTTGTGGTTGTATTGGTTGAAAAGATTGTGTGTTAAATGGGGTTTGTAAACGCATTTGTTGTGGATTTTGTACATCTTTTGGGTTTTGTGGGTAAATTTTTATATTTCGAGATGGTTGAGGTTGTCGCGGTCTTTGTGTGCGATATCTTTAGTATATGGTGCAAAAATATCTGGTTGGTGATAGTCGTCTTCATCAGATGATAAATAGTTTGTATTATATGGTGTATATTGGTTATTTTTATTTTGTTGAAAGAATGGGTAATTTTCAGTATAATCCTGTGTAGGTTGTGGATTATCTGGAAAATTTACTGAATTGGTCGATGTTTTCGGGAGATTCCAATAGTGGGAACATACGTGATTTAAATTCTGTGTGTTTTTTCGGGGAGGTTGGTTTGTT
This sequence comes from Symsagittifera roscoffensis, assembly GCF_963678635.1. Taxonomy (NCBI): domain Eukaryota; kingdom Metazoa; phylum Xenacoelomorpha; order Acoela; family Convolutidae; genus Symsagittifera; species Symsagittifera roscoffensis. The sequence goes on along the minus strand of NC_087062.1, from coordinate 13,495,782 downwards.
CTTAGTGTGTGAGCATAATTATAATTGTGTTCTGCAAAGGTGTTTCTTGTGAATGGCTTTCGTGTTTTCGACGATATTGTCATTGGTCTATACGTTTGATAATCCATATGAGAATATTTTGGAGCAACCGAAGGTTTAACGGTTGATTGTAAGGTTACTTGTGCTAATGAAGTATTTTGTATTTTTGGTGTTGTCAAATTTGGGTGTATTGGTGAAATACTTTTTTGTGTAGTTGTTGTTGTTTGGACAATTTCTTCATTTATGAAGTGTGATGGTGTTTGAATATCTTGTTGTGTAAGGTTTCTAGTTCCATTAAGGTTTTCATTAAGTATGACGGTCGAATTTAAACTGTTATTTCGCGTATCAGGTAAAAATGTATTATAGTTTAATGGTGTTGCATCAATGGTTAATGGTATTACTTTTACATAATCTCTGTGATAAGATATTGTTCTTATTGCTTGACTTGAGATAGCTTGTGGGATATTTATAAATGTAGGATGAGACCATTCAGGATCTCGAAAATAGTCTGATTGTTCTGAAAGGGCAGTGTCGTCATTTGTATTTTGAGGTCTGAAATTTTTTCTTGCTTGTGAAATTAAATCTAAATTGTGAGTGAAATAATCTATTATGAACCATGCTATAATCTTTTGTAAATCATGTTTTGTATGCTGTGAAACATCATCTTTGGTGAAATTTTCTTTAATTATACGTAGAAATGTTGAAAATAATATGAGTTTATTTCGTACTTTTGTATGTTTGGATGTTTCAGTTGGTGAGATACTTTGAAATTCTGTTTTTTCTAATTTAGATATATAAGTATATATTATTGCGAAAACTTCGTTAGTGAATATAGAGTTTGCTCTTTGTGAATTATGATATTGTATGCTTTTGATATATTCTAGGAATACTTTTCAAAATTCTAATTCAATATCGTCTGTTTGAATTACATATTTGCGATGGGCTGTATTGGGTGTGCTGAATTCTATGGTGTAGATTCCATATTGTTGTGTTAGATTACATATGTCTTTCAAAAAATGTTCAATAAATTGTCTTTTGATTTTTACATCTGGGAATTCTGCTTTTCATGGGCTGATTCCGGGTTCAAACAAATTTACGAGTAAGTTCTTGCAAAAATCATGTTGTCCTCTATCATCGGGTGAATCTATAAGAAAGGGGTAAACTGCTTCGTCATCTGGACTATCGTCACTTTGAGTGTGGCTCATTTTTTCGTTTGATGACTGTTAATATATAACTATCGATGTGTCTGATAGGTTAATTCCAATTATAGAAGTGTACTGGTTTGTGTTTGTATTGCTTTTTTATTCTTCTTTTTTCTCTTTTTGATGAATTTGAAGTTGTTTCTGAGTCGGAAAAAAATAATTGATCGTGGATGGGACAATTTTTATCAATTGATTTTTTTAATTTGGAGAGTTCATCTAAACTGCTGGCTTCTGATTCAGAAAATGGGTTTCTATTTTTTTAAAATCTTTTTCGTGTGATTTGTCTTTGTTTGTTTATAATTTTTCTTTTTATCGGTTGTCGTTTTGTTCTAATGTATCCAACTGTTTGTGTATGGGGTGTGGTTACAAGATCGTATTTTTTGTTATCTATTTCACAGTTGTGTAAAACGATTGTTTGTTTATGTCCTAAATTTTTGAGTGACGTAAGGTTTAGTATGAGGGATGCAAGAAGTTGTTAGTTATTTCTATTTCCTTAGATTGTTAATCCTTACGATTTTTTGGTTAGCTTAAATGAGGTCTTTTTGTTCAGGGTTGGAGAGAAAAATATATCGATTCCGAAGAATGATTTTTTACTTTCTAGTGGCTATTCTAAGCTAAGGTGTTAACTTACTTAATCTTACTTAGGGGTAGTGATTGTTTTCAAGGGTTGGAGAATAGTAAATCGATCCACAAGGTTCAGGTATAATTAGAACGCAAGTAGTTCTTTAGATACTATTTTAAACTTACTAAGTCTAAGATCTATCCTGGGTCTGGTAAGAGGAGGGTTCAAGTGAAGGATGAATAACCGAAGTTCTTCATTGTTTATCTTAATTTAAATGGTTAGTTTTATTGAAAATTTTCTATTAGTCCTGGGTTTTTGGAAGGGTTGGATAGTGAATCGACGTTTGATGTCGTTAGACACTTGCTAAGTGGGTGGGGGAGAACAAAATTGTTTTGTTGATCCAAGGATGGGCCTTAATGATCAGGTTTTAAATTTATTGAGATCGAAAATTTATTAAGATCCAAGGATAAGCCTTGATGATCTGATTTTAAAAATTAAGTGAATTTAAGTTTAAAAAGATTTAAATTTATTGAATAAAACGATTTAGTTCTTTAATGATATTAGTGAGCTTATGAATGCTGTTATGTTTAAGTGATGAAGCTGGAACAACAGGATGATTTATGATTACTAACAATTTATTGTCATGCTACTAATTTTTATTTTTATTTTCAATAAATATTTTTCAAATATGTTTTATATAATGCTGCAGAAATTAAGAAAACGATCTGAGATCTTTTTATCAATCGTTATTGCACATTAATAGTTTTCTTCAGCGCCTGAAATGATCATGAAGGTTTACTTCAAAATTTAATGTTTGCAAATGAAAATCTAAATTCATTGCTAATAAGATTCTAAATACAAAAGTTTGTGTTGGCTTTTGCCGTACAACCATAAAACTAAATGGTAAGTTTCTACTTTGTCGTATGTCGTCTCTTGTCCGAGGTCTTCTTCCAATTCCGGGTAGTTCTATTATCGTTCGGAATATTGGCTCTGATTTATTGAGTCGTAGAGACATTTCAATTAAATTATTATCGTATAGCATTTTGAAAATGTTTTGTCTAATTTCTAATCTATTTTTGGTTAGTTCTAAGCTATTAAGGTCTTATTCGAGACTTATGGTCGCACCAGATGAGTTAGAACCGATGTGGTTAACTCATAGAGTAATTTCGGATAGGGTACACTGTCTGCTCGTCACGCTATCTTATTTTCGGCCGGATAGATTCGTGCAACTTCTTAGTCTAATACCGATCCTAATCTTACTCTTATACTTACTAGTGTCAGGGTGTTTAACTAGTCTCTGCTAGGCTCAATAGATCTAGGGTATACTGGTTTATTGCGGCTGCTGAAGTTCTCTTGGAGAGGCGACTTATTTCTAAGTTAAATTCAAATCTCTCTGGTGCTGAAAATACAAGTAATTTCAGCACTTACAAATCAGTCGGTTGTTAGTTAGATGGATTATGATTGGTCAATATTAAATATTTTACAGTGGTAAAATATCCAATTTATCCAATTATAAAATGTAGTTTAGATCAGGTTCCACTAGTTAGAACGACTTGCTGACACGCCCACCAGCTGATTTGAGGGGGGGGGGGGCTGACGCTTATTCCCCCTTCTCTCGGGGTTTCGACCCCTTGCCGACCCAAAGGGTCCCCCTTTGTACTATTTTGAGATAACTTTTTTTGGTTGACTGACCGAGAAATTTTCTGAAGGCGCATTCGGCGCCAAAACATACTACTTTTGAGGGAGGAGCACGCGCCGAATAAACGCGATTTTTTGTTCAAAATTTTTCAAAATGGTGTCTTCATAGTGATTTAGAGAGAGCCTAAGAAAGTTTCGACAAAATTTCCTAGATCCACCCCTGAACACGCCAGAAGTTTGCGTCGCCCACGTTTTAAAACTTATAGCACTGAAGTTTAGCCTAAGAACTTTGCTCCTACATTTTTGGAGTAAATGTTTCAGTTTTTCGAGCGTAGCGTTTTATAATTCTAAGTCATTTCGACGGAATTTCCAAATTTTGTATAGTATTGCTGATATTTTTTCGTTAACTTTGGCCAAGATCTTCGCCAATTTTTCTGGTGGGTTAGTTTGTAATTCAAAATAGGCTTAAAGCTTTGCAGGTTTATGCTTCGCTACATGGATTCGCTTATCATGCAAGGTCAAACTATTATGGGCTCATATACGATCGAAACAAACATGTTTAAACCAAGAAACTGAAACCAGATTAGCGAAACTGCTGAAATCTTTTGTTTTGCCATGCATAATACAGCATTTGTACATCATCTACAAATACAGGAATGGTTTCAAAAGGCTAAATCATTCATCAATATCATCATTAGAAAGTAACTGAATTGATATATAAAGTCAAATATAAAGGTGAATTTGTTTTATTGATGTTACTAGCTTGCAACTTTCTTCATAGAATTCAATATTAGTGGTTACCAATTTACTTACCAACAGTCAATCATCGCGCAAATCAAATCGAGCAAAGCTTGTTACAGGCGATAAACAAAACTTAATTTTTATTTAAATATGTCGACAGTTTGCCAAAATAAAAACACAACAAACAAATAAGTTGGTTTTTTTGAAAACGTTATTTTGTTTTAGTAAACTGAAAATTGATTGTTCTGAATTGAAACTTGGTTTTTTCATCAATCCAACTCAGCAGATTTATTTTTTAAAATTAGTTTTCAACGCAAATTAACAAGTGACGTCGACTAATGATGGAGTATGACGATGACAATGATGAACTGACCTGTCATAATGTCACTGCTGCCTGGGTTATCATGACCATCACTTTCTTCCTCGGATGGATGGGACTGGCTCTGAATCTTCTCTCCTTCTGTGTGTGGAGTCAGTATGAAGGGAAAATTGCCATGCATATTTATTTACAAAGTACGTTTCAAGGTTCATAGTTTCTAGATCTGACAGGATACAGTGCTGATTCGAATTATCCGGACGAAACTTATAGAACTTGGAACTCAAATGCGCTTTTCATCAATTGGTTTAATTAACTTGAGGGAAAAAGAATTTATCAAGACAAAACTATATAAATTTTTTAATGAAAAAACTCATAATTTAATTTTGTTGAAAAAACTGAAACACCCAAATTTCAAAAATACCATAAAATCTTCTTATTCATTGGGTTTCGGAAAAAATCTTTCGATTCAATTTTCAAAAAAAATTGGTAATAAAAATGCGTTAAAATGCGTTATGCTCAAAAAGCAGCGGCCTGTAAGTAAAACCGTACTTCACAACATTCTTTTGCGTCAAAATGTTTCAAGTTTCACTAGTCGACTTAAATTTTTGGTCAAAATACTCAAACGTCAAAATTAGACGCCCATTTGGTCTAGGTAAGAAATCATGATCTGGAAATGAACAGCAATGATAACTTAAAAAATCTACTTTTTTCCTTCGTGTCTAAATGCTGAGTTATGACCGATGTGGTTAACTCATAGAGTAATTTCGGATAAGGTACACCGTCTGCTCGTCACGCTATCTTATTTTCGGCCGGATAGATTCGTGCAACTTCTTAGTCTAATACCGATCCTAATCTTACTCTTATATCTACTAGTCTCTGCTAGGCTCATTAGATCTAGAGTATACTGGCTTATTGCAACTGCTGAAGTTCTCTTGGAGAGGCAACTAATTTCTAAGTTAAATTCAAATCTCTCTGGTGCTGAAATTACAAGTAATTTCAGCACTTGCAAATAAGTGGGTTGTTAGTTAGATGGATTATGATTGGTTAATATTAAATATTTTACAGTGGTAAAATATCCAACTTATCCATTTATAAAGTGTAGTTTAGATCAAGTTCCACCCATCCGGGATTTACAGAGATTTTTAGAACTATCTTTCTGCAATTTGAAGGATGGATGATGAACGTTGGTATTTGGCGAACATCATTTTCTTGTCCGGTTCCTCTTGAAGAAGAACGTTCCAGGATGCTGGAATTATGGACAGGAAATTATTACGTCGTCTTTCGACAACGACTGTGATCCCCAATGAAATCAATCCGATTTCAAAATGGTTTGCTATGACAGGTTTTTCTGTATTATGTAGAGAACTTGTTTTGTGTGCAACCTCGTCTGGGAATGGCGTGAAGATCGCGTGTGGAAGGGACGCCTTGTAACTCGGATCTGTACGTATACTTGAACATCGAGGTGGTCATTGGTCTAGTTCAATGAAGTCCTTTTCTGCGAAGTCAAGTCGTACTCCAAATCCTTTGAGTTGTGATTGTGGACGGCATGTCGGTTGTGCTTAGCCATTTTTTTGTTCGAGTGTGATGGGATCATCTAGTCTTTGGATGTTCGTCTTTGTTGTTGTGTATTGATTATATACTGCAAAGCATGATCTACATTTTATAAAATTTTGTTAATTCAGTTTTTTAATCATGATTTTAGTTAGTCGTTTTCACAAAAGCGTTTTTTTTAGTTTGTTTATTTTGAAGAGTTACTCACCCTTGAGTACCTCTTATTAAAAATAGGAGTGTGGTCAAAAAGCGTGGATGTAGCGCGGTGGGTTAGGCCGGCTATAGAGCATGCTCAGGACGTCCTCTCTGGTGGGTTAGGCCAGGAGTGGGAGTATGATTTCATGCTGTTTCTTTGAGAGGTCCTGTTATGTGATAACGTTTTATGTTGGCTTTATGTTGGTCTTTCTTATGTTACTTTGGTTGTGTCCTTCTTCCAAAAATCAAATTGTTTTTGGTATGGGTTTGTCTTGCGACTTTTTTGTGTTTTATTGTTTCTTTCTTTGACTTTATAATAGTCTTCAAAAGAATAAATTATCCAGTTTTAAACTGGGTTAATCCGGTTTGGGTACCGTTGGTTTTCTTTTCTTAGTCATGCTGTTATTTTATGATTTGTGGTGTTTAGTAAGCTGCGTTTGGTTTAGTATATAATTCCTTTCCAACCGGGTTAAAGGAAAGTTGGAAACTTGTTATCGTGTGTTAGAGTTGTTGAGTGTGAAAGCTTGAAACTTAAAATCATTATTTAAATAATTCTTCGTGGGCGAACTGTGCGAGTTTGGATAGAATTCTTGTGCGAGTGAAATGAAAATATTGAAAAAGTTAGTACTGTTTTCTCATTTTGTTAATTTATTGCATAGAATTTGAAGTTTACTGCGTTTTGGGGGAATTTTAAAATTATAAATTTTCATCGTAATTAAGTTTACTGCTTCATGGGGAAATAATTTATAGATAAAATTACTACATTTGGTATGAATTTTATTACATTATTCAGTGCAAGAATTTAACAAATTTGAAGAGAATTTAACAAGTTTGTATTTTTATTTTTATTTTCTGTTTTGTAGATTATCGTGGTGTGAAGACTAGAAATATAAATCAAACATTGATAGAAAATGGTTAGTACTAATTTTAAATTTATTAGTGAAGAGTATTTTAAATTATACTTATCTGTTAACCTTCTGGGAAAAAGCCGGGGTGAAGATGTCGTGTATCATATCTGATGTTGTTAGTAATTTGGCTAGTATTTAGATTTTAGTTTGTAGCAGTGGCCAAAGCAATTGAAGTGTTTTAATGGTTTTTAGTTCTTCGGTGCCTACTGCAAACTCGTAAGGTGTGTTTTGAATGAAGTTATATATTTTTTGACTATATTTAGTATTGTGTATGAATTCTAATATTGGTATTTCAATAGGCTGGATAAATTCATGCGGGATAAGGAAGGGTTTGGATTCTTCGGCATTGAAGGTCTTCTTGATGGGACAAAATATATACATTTGGGTAACTGGGTCATAGTTGCGGAGGATGCCGTGGAGGTTAGTATCTTTGATGCAATATGTAAAATTAAGAAAAAATGGTGACGTGTACTTTGAGTTGAGAAACTGAAAACGATGGTGAGGTTGTCTTGATGGGGTATGCAAATCAAAATGATTTTGTATAAAACGATAGTATGTATATGTGTGGGTTTGTTTAGTGCGTAACATAATATCGTTGGAACAGTGCAAATCGCGTTCATGTGGTGAAAGAAAGTGAAAGGTTAGTGAAAATAACTGAAATTTGTCATAGAAGCTTTTGTATGCTTGAATATCAGCTAGTGATTCTGAAATGATGTGATCATAATTTCTATCAAAAATATTGTGAATACGTAAAATGTGAATACGTATGATGTTTTGATGAAAAATTTTTCTGTTAATTGCGGGTTAGCGAAGCGGTCTTCATCTAAAAATTGGTCTTGATTAGGTCGGATGATATTATGGTCGTAATATTCTTTTGTAAATTGGTTAGCTCGGGGTGCAGTGAATGTTTTTAGTAATTTTTTATATCCTACTTAAGTAAATTGTCGAGGTGTTAGTGTTGTAGTGAGTCTATATAACATGTCTTTGTTCTTTTCTATGCTGCCATGAGTATTAGTTAGTGGTAGGCAAAGGGGGTTAGTAAAATGATAATAAGCTGTCCAATGAAGTGTTGGCATTAAAACATGTTCATCTACAAAATTGCGTGTGTCATTAGTATCGTTAGGTGTGTTTGATGTATATTGTGGAAATGAGGGTAAGGTGTTTGTAAGAAAATTTTTTGTGTTTGTATGTTGCGGGTGATTAATATTTTCGCAGGCTGTTTCGGGTTTGGTCGGGAATGGGTGATTCGGGAATTTTCGTTTAAAAGTGCGATAAGCTCGGTGAGTGCTACTAGGTGTTTCGGTGGATGTGGATGATTGTGTGAATGATGCAGTGTAAGCTGAGGAGGGTGTAGGAGTAGGTGGATTTGAGGATGTTATTGTGGATGATAGTTGATGTATTGTGAGGGTGTTAGGGTGTATTAAATGTTGTTGTAGGGTAATAAAATTATCAAATTCCTGGGAAATTTGGGGGATATCTGGGGAATTTTTATATGATCTGTCGGAATGAAATGGAGAATAGTTTGGGGTCACTTGCGAAGCATAAGAAGGAGTGGAAACGGATGGGAGTGGATGATTTGATGGGATTGGTTGAAAAGGGGGTTTTGAAAAAATTGAGGAGTTGGTCTGAGTATAATTTGATGGATATGGTTCGGAGTCTGCAAATTCGTCAGGGGTTTCTACATTAGGGTTATTAAATTGTGAGATAGAGTATAAAACTAAAATATCTGAGTTAGTATCAGAATTCGTGCTTGATGATTCATTAATAATCGGAAAATCGGGTGGTGGGAAAGCAAAAAGTGGGAATATTGGGAGTTGAGTTTGGACGTTGGCTGGGTGGAAATTTGAGCGATGGAGGGATCCAAGTTGTCGGCTCATCGTGGGCTAAAAAATTGATTATTTTGAGACTGAAAAGTGGTGGTGTGAGGTTGTTCTATAATTTGTTCGTATGTATTATCATTTTGTGAATGATGTGTCATTATATGTTGGATGGGGCTTTGTGCTATATTTGGTCTAGAATTTGGATTATTTGCGATTGCTAGGTTTCGGAAATTACAAGGAACTAATGATAATGAATGGTTTTGTGGTAGGCGTGGCAACTGTGGTGCGGTAGGTGCTATCTCTATATTATTGTGTTCTTCGTCGTAAGCGTTTTGTCTTGTGGATATTTTTGTGTTATATTTTTTTATTTGTGCGTCTAGAAGTATTTTGTTTATTGATGATGAAAAATTCCAAAAAATCCTGCAAACAGTATGCGAGCTACACTTGCTTGTCTGTTTACTTGTGTGTGTATAGCGCATGTGTTATAGATTCCTTTTAAAAGTGAGAAAAGAAATCCTATAAAGTTAAACATTGCGTATAAGATAGTTATTTTTTCTAAGATGTAATAGGGCCGTCCTAGAAAAGCTAGAATTTCATTTTTTAGGGTGACAAAACTGAAAATATTTATAAGTGAAATATCCTGTGGTCTGTATTTTTTACCGTTTAAATATATATAGTCTTTAATGTCTTTAAAATATCCGCTATAATCTTGTGTATAAATATCTGCAAATCCTGCGGTTTCGGCAAGTTTTCTTAAATTTTGGTCAACTGACTGTCTTTGTATAGTGTCCATTTGTGTTAATAATTCTTGAAATTGTTGTGTTCTAATGTGATGTTGGATATCTGATTTAGAATATATTCCAATTGATTGTAAATCAATATTTGGATTACGAGCAATAGCTCTGATGCTTTCGGGTGAAAACTTTTGGAGTGATTGCATTAACGTAGTGTATGGTGTAAGGAGATAGTATTTATCTTTATCAGGATTCAATTGTACTACATTGTGGCTATTTTTTGATCCACATGGGACTGCGGTATCCCAAAAATATGTTCGTCTTGAAAGTGTGTCGACAAAATGTACTTTATTTTTATAGAATATAGGGATACTTTTATAGCAACGTTTGTCTTCAAAAACATATAGTGGTGATACTTTTTTGTTAAAAGTATAAAACCATAAAATATTTCCTTCGTAGTCTAGAAAATTTGATGTATTTCCTGATAATAAGTATCCTGCGTATGGTATTTTTAGTACTGCTAGAGCGAGTGATTGTAGGATTTGTGTTCATTCTAATTCGCATAATTGGTGAAGTGTTTCTAATTCGGAGAGTGACATTTCTTGAAAAATTCGACTAATTGTGTAGCCTAGCTCCATATCTAAGTGGATATCGTAATGAATATTACCGAAATAGGTGTTATTCATTAGTGATAGTTCTTGTAGACGTGCGATTTTACTGTCATGTGGCTTTAGTTTTCCACGAGGTTGACCTGTGCTTTTTTGAAAGTTAACTGAAATGTATGATGTTCCTTCAATTATAGGGTGACTTGTGGCATAAGGGTCAAATTTTATTTTTCCAGTGGTCTTGTTGAAACCTTTTTCGTATTCGACAAGTATTTCAGAGTATTGCGTCTTTTAAAGTGGATTTCTGTATTTGCATGCAATTTCTGTTTCTTGATATATTGGAAACAAGTTAATTTATTTTCTATATCATGAATATTTCTAAAATCATTACTTTGTTTTCGGGATGGATTTACTCGTTCGTATGGAATTGATTCTATAAAATATTTTTCATGAAATTTTATCATTTGAGCGTGTATTTTTGCTACTTGGAATGTTGTGCATGTACCTTCGGGAAACCAAACAATTGTTGCTTGTGTCCGTGTTGTAGGGTCACAATAATCTTGATCATTTTTGCAAGGTAATCTAATTCCTTGATAGATCAATGTGTTATCAGATAAATATCGTGTGAGTTGTACTTTTTTGAGTTGTATTTTCCAATCGAAAAACATTATTTCTTGATATCCTTTATTTTTTGTGTCTGCTTTGCAGTTTGAGGGGTCATTTATTCCAATATGTGGTACCCAGTATTTATCGTGTATGTCATATGTTAATCTTCCGTGTGCGCCGTTGTATGGGTATTTTTCGTCTAGTTTTATATGTCCTTGATATCTTTCAAGTTGTGCTTGGTGTACAGAGTCGGCAAAGACTTGGAAATTTACTATTTTTCTGTCTGTGTTTCTAATTTTTGTGATGTTTAGTCTGAGTAGTTCGTTTTTACAATCATCGGGATTTAGATGTAAAAGTCGTTCTATATTACTTTGATAGAATTATTCGTGATCAAGTCGGTTCTTATTTCCATTGGAGATTTTTGAACAGTGTACTTTCTTTTCGGAAAATATTGCTGTAAATTTATATCCTGTGACTGTTGTTGCTCGGGCTTTTGAATACAATATTGCTATTACATTTGTAGTTTCTATAGCTTGTGGTTCTGTTTCGCATTGTGATACTTGATTTATTGCATATTTGTGTAGTGTTTTTTGTTCGTTTTCTTCTTACTAGTAGTGTGTTACTAATAAATCCTGGGGTCCTGTGCGAGGAGAAGGATTTGTGTTTTGGTCGGAAAATATTTTAAAAAAGATGTGTTGAATTGTTAGTATTTTTAGAATATACATGTGTATGATAATCCTGAGTATGGGTTATAAAATGTGATGTAACCAATTGTGTTATTGGTATATCTATCGTATTTATATATTACTTCAGTTGCTATAAATGGTGGCGATTGAGCTGTTTTATTTGGTGGATATAATGGGTAGGGATGTTGAACAATTTTGTTAAGTTTGATCGTGATTTCGAATTTCAATTGCAGACTATTTTGTTGAAGTATTTGAATTTTGTGTTCACGAATATCTTCGTGGATATCTTGTCTATATTGTAGTCTTTTGAGTGCCCAACTGTGGAGTCGGTTACTATCTTGATGTTGTCCAATCAATGGGGGAGGTGCTACGAAAGTATTCCAATCTAATCGTAAAGGGGTGTTTGCTGATGATTGTTCACGATATCTAGCGTCGAGATTGTTTGGGAAATTTAAAGGGAAAAGCGTCGGTGAAATTTGACTTTATGATGGTGTTGACGGTAGTGATAATGTTTCTGGTAGTGATGATAGTGTTGTATCCGTAGAAATATCTATTGGATCTTTCACTAAGTTTGGTTCACCTTGTGTTTATGAGTGTGTTGCCCAATATGGTAGTCGTGCTGTGGGATTGGGGGGGTTAAAGGGATTTTCACGTGTTTGTTCAGATGTTGGTGTTGAACCTAAGTAATCTGAGGGTATATTTGAGGTGCTCTGTTGTGAAAGTAGTGTGGGAGTTTCTGGCAATGTACTACTTGAAATTTCTGGAGTAGTTGGTGTTGGTGATTGGGGTATATCAAAATGAACTCTAGGGGTTTGAAAACTTCTATTTCGTCGTGGATGTATAATTTTTCTATTTATTTCGACTGTATTTTGGTTTTGACTAATGTTTCTTCTACTTAATTCTTGTGGTAATATGGGGTACAAGTTATATGTTGGTTCACTTAGAGGTACCTGTCGCTGAACTGGTTCTAATAGTTCGGATAAGCGAGCGTGTCGTTCTTCAAAAGTGTATGGATTATCTTTGAAAGAAATTCGTGTGGATGTTTGGGGGTTTTGGGTAGTTGTAGGTATTGTTGGGTTTTCTTGGGATGACGTCGAAGAAGACTGCTTTTGTGATTGTTGGTTAGAACTTTTTGAAAGTGTTCGATTGATTTTTTCTAGTGGGAAGATTTATGTTTATTGTAGTATTCTTCGATGAAAAGAATCAAAAGGATTGTTGCTAAGGCGAATGTGACTTTTGCCTTTTTTACACATTTGCACATTGTCAGTATTGGGGATGATAAAAATATGATGAAAATTACAAATAGTAAAAAAAATATCTGTTCTACTAAAAATTGTTCGTATCATTTAAATAGACTTTGGATTATCGTACCTGAGAATATGATCAATGGTTTGGGAAAGTTGGAGTTATATTTCAAATAGGGAGTAGAAAATTTAAAAAAATTGCAAAAAACTATTAAAATGACTATAAAAGCTTCAAAAGTATCAAATAGAAATATGAACAAAAGTTTGAATAGTATGAAAAAGTTTATTAAAAGGTTTAAAATTGTATTTTTAAAGATATTGACTGATCGAGAGAAGAGCATTTAAGAAATGATTTCTTTGTCGAATATTTTTTGTTGTTTGAGGCAAGATTCAAGTGTGGTCGAGTTATTTATTGATTTTTTGACAAGTGGGTTGAGTTTTGTGAAAAGTTGTTGGTGGCTAATTTTATGGTGTTTGGGAGGTCTTCTTTGCTTCATTTTTATTTGTCGGCTGATCTGGGGTAGTTTTGAGATATTTGTACTTTAGGCCAAATGAATATGGTCCTTTTTTTACTTTTGGCTAATTTGCCATTTTTGGTTGGAGGGTTTTTGAGGTCTGAGTTGGGAAAATATTGTTGATCTTTGCGTTATTAGATAGGGGAGGGTTATAATATTATGCTGGTATTTATTTTAGTTGTCAAGTTTTAGCGGGTTGCTTATTTTTGACCTGGAGGTTGTAAAGTTATAGTTATAGATATGCCTGGAGTTTAATATCTTTCGGCTAATAGGTTGGTGTTAGAGATATAGAAGGTGACGGATTTAAGTGAATCCTATTGGCTGAATCTGAACTAGAATTGTTGCGTGTTTGTCAGCATGTTATTTTGAAAAATGAAAGTTCAAAATTATCCAGAGGTGCAAAAATTATTAATTTTTAAAATCAAAGTTGTTTTTGAAATTCAACTTTCTTTAGTATTTTAGATTGTGGAATGAATGTTCTGTAGTTCTTACGTGGTTGATTTCTAAGTCGTGATAATTCTCAATGTTCTGATTTTTCTACTTGTTCTTGTGGTGAAATTTTTTCTATCATTTTCCGGTTTTTTCTTTCTTTTTGAGGTATTTTTGGGTCTGATATTTTTTGATTGTTTTTAGCTTTGGTTTGTTTTTGATGTTGATTTTCATGATGAACGTTGTCTTGTTCCTTGATTTCTTTTTCTGTATTCAGATGATTTTGAATAACGTTTAAACCTGTGAAAGAATATAATTGAGTTAATTCGCGTAGTGCGTATTTTTTTGGGAAGTAGGGAAATAGATTGTTACGATGTTGAACAATTTCCTTTTTATTTGAATCTGTGAGTTTTTACGTTACGTCAGTGGGTTTGGCAATTATTTGGTATGGTCCTTTTCGAAGGGGTTGTAATTTTTTAGAGATTCCTTTTGTGTATTAAAGTTAGGTATTAAGACAAATGTTCCACTTTTTAAATCTGTGGCTGGTGTAAAGCGTGAATTAATTTGGTCGTTAATATTTTGCCTTTGTAACATTTTCTTTGTTACTTTTTGGTAAATTTCATTGTGATTTTTATCTATATTTAAAATCCATTCAGTGTGTGTGCCGGAGGCTAATTTAAAAATTTGTGGGTGATGAAAATGATCTTCATGATGTGTGTGTAAAGGTAGGTTATAACAAATTGAGTCTTTATTTGGTTGGCAATAACCTTGTGCATTTTTATGGGAATTTGCTGTATTAAAAACCATTTCGTATGGTGACATTCCTAAAGTTGTCGTGATTTGTGAATTGTATGCCAAGGGAAATAGTTTTACATCTGCTGACCATTCTGTGTATTTTGTGTCGTTTCCATTTATGATACATCGGAGATATTCTTGTAGTGAACGGTTCATACCTTCGACTAAACCGTTTGTCCAAGGTGCTTGAGAGGTACGTGGTTTATGTTTGATGTTATATAAGTGGCGTAGTTTGATGATTTCATTATTTATGATTTCTGTGCCGTTGTCTGTAACTAAGATTTCGCGTAGTCCGAAATTAGTTATCCAATGTTCATAAAGCGTCGTTTAAGCATAATAAGCATTACAATGTTTTACTGGGTTGAGTGCTACATAATGTGTAAATGCGTCAACAATGACCATAATGTAGGAGTTTCCTTCAGAAGATGGTGAAATTGGTCCTTTTGTATCGAATGAAATGCGATGGTTAAAATATAAACTTTGTCCTTTAAAATCTTGTTTTGTTGCTATTTATTTTTGATTTGGATAAGGTTTGTTTAATTGACATATTATACAATCATTGCATAATACTTTTATTCAAATTGGTGCATTTGGGAAATAAAAATTTTGTGTAAAATTTGAGTGTGTTTTCTCCGATCCGGAGTGTCCTTTAGTATTTTGTGTATGTGAGATGTTAAAAGCTATTAATATCAAACTTAATGGAAGACAGGGAACTTTTGAATCATTTAAATGATATTCTAAAAGACCTGTATTTTCATTAACTGTTGTGTTATTAAATTTTCGGAAATAACGGAGGAGTATTTTATTTCCTAAAATTGTGGTATCTGCTTTTACGGGCTTAGTTTTGTATTTGTGCCATGATTTTAGTTGTCTAACTACTGGGTCGAGATTTTGATATTGTTTTAAAAGTTCAAGTGTAATTTTATCTGTGGGGGGGATAAAAATATTGTCATATTCCAGTTTTGATAAGGGAATTGTGTCAAGTGGGTCATGGAGGTCAAAAACTTGATTTATTGTGTATTTTGAATCAGTTGTTTGCGGTCCTGATAAATTTATTTTATCGGTTAAATTTTCGTTTTCAATTAATGGAAAAAGGTCTTTTTTATGTAAATGTTGTTTTATTCTTTTTTGTTGAGTGTTATTTTTTATCCATTGTGAGTATGGAATTGGTTTAAAAGTTGATGTGACTAGTAAATCAACTTCGTAGTGATTATTCTGGCAATCTAAGTAGAGTGGAAAATGTTGCAGATTATTGATCTGTGATTGATCAATATCAGTTTTTACTGCATGTTTGCATTCTAGTCGGGGTGATGTTTCATCTTTTGCAAGATAAAATTTAATATTTTGTGGTATTTCAACTGTAGTTTTTCTTGTGAGTAATTCAGGTGGCGTATTTCAACCTAAGGTATCTGGTAACGCAAGGTTTTTTCCTGCTGTCCAAACTATATGTAGGTTTGGAAATTTCATTAGAATTAGTTAAAATCTATAAACTCCATGATTTGGATTTGACTTTTGTGTAAAGAGAAATAAAATTGGTTTGTGATCTGTGAAAAGAACTGTTGGGTGATTTGATCCAAGTATCAGAAATTCATATTCTGTAAGTGTATAAATTATAGCTGTACATTCTCTCACTAGAGTTGAGAGTCGTAGCTCTGCTTGAGTGAATAATCGTGAATTTGCTGATATAAGGTTCATTTTATTTGTTCCACTATGTGATTGTAGCAATGCTGCGCCGATGCCAAAATTTGAAGCATCGCACATTGCGTAGAATGGTTGATTTGGATCTGGAATTGTATTTGAAATTTGTTCATTTAAAAGTTTTTTAATTTCTTCAAATCGTGTTTGATGTTCAGTGGTCCATTCAAAATTATTTTGTTGTCTGAGGATGTTATAGAAGGGTCTTAAGTATAATTGCATTTTGTAAACATACTTACTTAAGAATTTTAACATCCAAGGAATTCTTGGCTTTTCAATTTATTTGTAGGTGGTTGAATTTTTTGAATGGCATCAATGCGTGATTTTAATGGAGTGATAGTTTATCGTTCTATATTATGTACTAAAATTTAACGCGTGCTAGAAAGAAGTGTGATTTATAGGGAGCTGCCTTCAGATTTTTGTTCTGGAGTGTTTTATGATACTGTTCTAAAACTGTAAACATTTCTTCTTTAGTTTGTGATTGCATGAAAACATCATCTAAGTATGTGATTGCAATTTTCTTGAGTGTTAGTGGTCTAAAATTTTTACTCTTTAAGGCTGAAAAAGCTGCTGGTCCTATGGATATTCCATAGAATAAGCGATTGAATTCATATTGTTGATTTCCAATAACAAATTGTGTTAAACGTCGTGATTGTACATCTAGTGGCATTTGATTATAAGCACTATTCATAAATGCGGTTTTGAAATATTGACCATTTATCTTTGTTAAGATAACTTGTATGGGTTCAATAGGCCAATTGCATTTTGATTCGTCAATTAGTGAATTGAGGTATCTAGCGTCTAAAACTATTTTTAGTGATTCATCTTTTGCTAGAATGATAACAGGGTTGACAAAACTGTTACTTTTTGGTTGTTCTTCCTTATTTACTGGTGAGATAATTTCGTATTGTTCTAAGATGTCAAGTAATCTGTTTACTTTGTCATGTAAGTGAATTGGTACTTTACTGGCTCTTTGTTTTTTGAAAACTGCGTCGGGTTTTAACGGGAGGTGTAGTGATAAACTAATTTTTCCAACGTCAAATTTTGATGTTGCGTAGACTGTTGAATATTTTAACAGTTGTTTTGCTAATTTATCAAATTCAATTTGTGTAATTTGTGAACGTTCAAAATAAAACATTGTTAAAAATTTTTGTTGTTGTTTTGTGTAATTTGTTATATTGAATGTTGGTTTAAAATATGGTGTTTTTGTAAAGTAATCTGTGTTTATTTTTTCCTTACTTATTATATTATTTATGGATAATTCTTCGTCAAGAATTGTTGATTGGCAAATATCTAATAATTGGAGTGTATTATTTACGCGGTGGGCTACTTCATTTATAGGTGAAATTGTAGCATTCATTTCACAATATCCTAAAAGTCCTGAGGGTAATGTTACTTGATATGGTGTATTATTATACACGTGTAATGAAATGATGTCAGAATTCGTGTTCTTCGAATATTTTATGGATGAGATCGTAATTTTGAAAAATTTGTGAATAGGTTTAAATTCGAAGTCTGACATGAAAAGTTGTTGTTTATTTTGACTTTTATCATACTGGTGAACTTATTTTTTTGAAAAATTATATATATTCCCTGATAGTGGTAAATGATAATGGGGTAAAATTTTGAGAAGGATGGTGGTTGTTTGTTTAATCTTTGGAAGATTGTTAGGGCTGTATTTTTTGTTTTTGTGTACTTATCTTTGATTGTTGGTATATATTTAGACATAAATGGTATGCCAATGACATTGTGTTTAATATCAGTAATATGAAATATTTGTTTAAATGGTTTGTTTAAAATTTTGTTTTGTTCCATTGTTCTCGTGGGGAGAAAAAATAATTAGAATTTTCCATAATTTACTAATGTTGATCCTTGTGCTGTTGCTAATTTACTAGAGGTTTCAAGAGGTGTTAATTTTGGGTGCACTGTTTTGCTTTCATTCCATGTGGGAATATTAATTGTATTTGATTCTGCTCCTGAGTCAATTAAAAAATCAATTTCAAGATCTGGTGGTTGAAATTCTTTGTTTCCTGGGCTTTCTAAGAGAAATGGAATTGTCCAAATTTTTTATCTTGGTTGTTCTTTTTGTATATTTGGATAAATATGTTTTGTGTTTGAGCATTGTGTTTCGTCTTTTTTATCGGGTTTGATTACCGTGTTAATCCCGTTTACTTCTTGTGTAGTTTGTATAGTATCACTGGGTCCAATATAGTAATTGTGAAGGAGTTCCAATTGATTTTCATATATATATGTGAGGTAAAAGGTTGTTCATATATGATAGGTTCATAGTCGTTTTCGACTGTTATCATATTTACGGAGATGGTATTATCTGTATCACTTTCTGTATCTGACGATTCACAATTTATACGATTTAGTTGTAGTTCGTTACTTCCTGTGTCATCAATACCTGGGTGGTCTGAAGTTGTTTCTTCATTTGTTTGCACTTGATTAATGTGTTTTTGATGTTTTGGTGTGCTACTTCTGTATCGATGTTTAGAATCAGGATAACGGTTATTACTCCTGTGGGGTGACTGGGAATTATTTCTGTATCGATTATTGTAACTTGAGTTTCGATTTTGTGAAATATTTTGTGATCTGTTTTGATGGTGATCGTTTGATCTGTGATAGTTTGATCTATTATAAGAATTATTCCTTGATCGATTGTTCGGGTTATTTTGATTTCGATTGTTTGAATAACTTCTATTTCTATTATGTGAATAGTTTCAATTTCTGTTGTATGATGAGTTTCGTGATTGATTATTGGAATAGTGTCTATTCCTTGGGTTTGATTGGGAACTGTATCCAGAAATAAATTCTGTTGTATTGGAAATCGATCGTGAATAGTTATTTTGGTTATTTTGGCTATTCGATCGATTATATCTATTTTGTGAAAAATTTCGTGTATTTCCGCGTTCGTTTGATCTAACTCTATAACTTGAGTTTTATGGTGATTGATTTCTTGTGTAATTTGAATTGCATGGAAGTGGTTTTCCTGAACTGTTGTTACTATATATAAATTTGTTTGGTAGATTTTGGTCTTTTTTCATGTATTGATAGAATGATTTATTTGGTTCTTTGTACTTTTGAGGTGTAATCTGATTGTCTTGTTGTTTTTGTCTACATTCGGAAATACTGTGTCCGTATTGTCGGCAATAATTACACCATTTTTGAAGGATGGTTTGCATTTAAAAATTGGATGTTTTTCGTAGATATTTAGTTTTTCAGTGATTTTTTCAATCAGGTCTGTGTCTGATTCTTGTATGTTATTTATATGTGTAGTATTTGTTTTAATTCGATTAACATATTGTAGTTTTAGATTTTCTGTTTCTTCGAGTTTCATTGAGATTTCTGCTTGTTCTAGTTTATCTACTAATTTTCGAAAACCTAAATCTGGTTCTCGAATTGAGGAAGGATGAGATGCTCTCTTTTTTATAGCTATTTTCCTTAATTGAGGTGTTAAGGTCATCATTAAAATTTCTGTCATTTTTGTGTTTTTATAGTCATGTTAATTAAGTGAATATGCTTTTCCAACTAGTGTTTTAATACGTACTGCTAATTGTTTGATAATTTCATTTGGTAATCTGCGAATTTCATTACATAAAACTCTTTGGTGTTGTTTGTTTCTTTCAGAGTCAAACAATTTTGAAATTTCTTGTGTGAATCTTTTCCAGTCTGATTTTATTTCAATAAGTAATACTGAAAACAATTTTTGAGCTGCACCATCTAGGGTTGTTTGTATTAGTGCTGTGCGTCTATGTATCCAATTTTGATGTAGTGGCGTATTAATTGGTTCAGGTCCTATATTTAGAACTAAATTAACTGTTACTGCATTTAGATAATCTTCTACAGAATATTCAGGATCTGTTCCTGTGAATACCATCAGTGGTTTATTGGATGTTATTGATGATCCACCCATGAGGTATGGAATCATTGTCATCTGTAGTGATTCTGCGGCATTTGGCATTTGCGAAAAATTTGAAAATTGATTTTTTGTTATTTCGTGTTGCTGAAGGTAATATGGAAGCAGTATTTCATTTTGCATTTGAGTTGGTTGATAAGAATGCATTAACATTAAGTTTTTTGGTTGTATTGGTTGAAAAGATTGTGTGTTAAATGGGTTTTGTGTATGCATTTGTTGTGGATTTTGTACATCTGTTCGGTTTTGTGGATAAATTTTCATATTTTGAGATGGTTGAGATTGTCGCGGTCTCTGTGTGCGATATTCTTTAGTATATGGTGCAAAAAAATCTGGTTGGTGATAATCATCTTCATCAGATGATAAATAGTTTGTATTATATGGTGTATGTTGTTTATTTTTATCTTGTTGAAAGAATGGGTAATTTTCACTATAATCCTGTGTAGGTTGTGGATGATCTGGAAAATTTACTGAATTGGTCGATGTTTTTGGGAGATTCCAATAATGGGAACATACGTGTTTCTGCAAAAGTGTTTCTTGTGAATGGTTTTCGTGTTTTTGACGGTATTGTCATTGTTCTATGTTATTGGACGTTTGATAGTCCATATGTGAATATTTTGCAGCAACCGAAGGTTTTACGGTTGATTGTAAGGTTACCTGTGTTAGTGATGTATTTGTATTCCTTGGTGTTGTCAGATTGGGGTGTATTGGTGAAACACTCTGTTGTGTAGTTGTTGCTGTTGTCTGGACGATTTCTTCATTTATGAAGTGTGATGGTGTTTGAATATCTTGTTGTGTAAGATTTCTGGTTCCATTGAGGTTTTCATTGTGTATGACCGTCGAATTTAAACTGTTATTTCGTGTATCAGGTAAAAATTTATTATAATTCAATGGTGTTGCATCAATGGTTAATGGTACTACTTTTACATAATCTCTTTGAAAAGATATTGTAATTATTGCTTGACTCGAGATAGCTTGTGGGATATTTAGAAATGTTGGATGAGACCAGTCAGGGTCCCAAACCTAATCTGATTGTTCTGAAAGAACAGTGTCGTCATTGATATTTTGAGGTCTGAAATTTTTTCTTGCTTGTGAAATTAAATCTAAATTGTGGGTGAAATAATCAATTATAAACCATGCTAAAATCTTTTGTAAATCATGTTTAGTGTTTTGTGAAACATCTTCTTTAGTGAAATTTTCGCGGATTATATGTAGAAATGTTGAAAGTACTGTGATTTCATTTCGTACTTTTGTATGTTTGGATGTTTCGGTTGGTGATATACTTTGACCTTCTGTTTTTTCTAATATGGATACATAACTATATATTACTGCAAAAACTTCGTTAGTGAATATGGAGTTTGCTCTTTGTGAATTATGATATTAAAGGCTTTTGATATATTCTATGAATACTTTTGAAAATTCTAATTCAATATCGTCTGTTTGAATTACATATTTACGATGGGCTGTATTTGGTGTGCTGAATTCTTTGGTGTAGATTCCATATTGTTGTGTTAGGTTACATAAGTCTTTCAAATAATGTTCAATAATTTGTCTTTTGATTTTTACATCTGGGAATTCAGCTTTGCATGGGCTGATTCCTGGTTTAAACAAATTTACGAGTAAATTCTTGCAAAAATTGTGTTGTCCTCCATCATCGAGTGAATCTATAAGAAAGGGAAAAACTGCTTCTTCATCTGGACTTTCGTCTTTTTGAGTGTGGCTCATTTTTTCGTTTGATGACTGTTAATATATAACTATCGATGTGTCTAGTTGGTTGATTCCAATTATACAGGTGTACTGGTTTGTGTTTATATTGCTTTTTTATTCTTCTTTTTCCTCTTTTTGATGAATTTGAAATTGTTTCTGAGTCGAAAAATATAATTGATCATGGATGGGACAATTTTTATCTATTGATTCTTTTAATTTGTATAGTTCGTCTAAACTGTTGGCTTCTGATTCAGAAAATGCGTTTCTAATTTTTGAAAATTTTTTTCGTGTGATTTGTCTTTGTTTGTTTATAATTTTCCTTTTTATGGTTTGTCGTTTTGTTCTAATGTATCCAACTGTTTGTGTATGGGGTGTGATTACAAGATCGTATTTTTTGTTATCTATTTCACAATTGTGTAAAACGATTGTTTGTTTATTTCGTAAACTTTTGAATGACATAAGGTTTAGGATGAGGGATGCAAGAAGTTGTTAGTTATTTCTATTTCCTTAGACTGTTAGTCCTTACGATTTTTTGGTTAGCTTAACCTGGGTCTTTTTGTTCAGGGTTGGAGAGAAAAGTATATCGATTCCGGAGAATGATGTTCTACTTTCTCGTGGCTAGTATAAGTTAAGGTGTTAACTTACTTAATCTTACTTAGGGGTAGTGATTGTGTTCAAGGGTTGGAGAATAGTAAATTGATCCACAAGGTTCAGGTATAATTAGAACGCAAGCAGTTCGTTCGATACTATTTTAAACTTACTAAGTCTAAGATCTATCCTGGGTCTTGTAAGAGGAGGGTTCAAGTGAAGGATGAATAACCGAAGTTCTTCACTGTTTATCTTAAATTCAATGGTTAGTTTTATTGAAAAAATTCTATTAGTCCTGGGTCTTTTGAAAAGGTTGGATAGTGAATCGACGTTTGAGGTCGTTAGACACTTGCTAAGTGGGTGATGGAGAACAAAATTGTTCTTTTTGATCCAGGGATAGGCCTTGATGATCAGGTTTTTAATTTAGTGAGATAGAAAATTTATTAAGATCCAAGGATAAGCCTTGATGATCTGATTTTTAAAATTAAGTGAATTTTTAAGTTTAAAATGGTTTAATTTTATTTAATAAAAAGATTTATTTTTTCAAAGATATTAGTGAGCTTATGATTGCTGTTATGTTTAGGTGATGGAGCTGGAACAACAAGATGATTTATGATTACTAATTATTTATTGTCATGCTACTAATTTTTATTTTTATTTTCAATAAATATTTTTCAAATATGTTTTATATAATACTGCAGAAATTAGGAAAACGATCTGAGATCTTTTTATCAATCGTTATTGTACATGAATAATTTTTTTTTAGCGCCTGAAATGATCATGAAGATTTACTTCAAAATTTTGTGTTTGCAAATGAAAATCTAAATTCATTGCTAATAAGATTCTAAATACAAAGGTTTGTGTTGGCTTTTGCCGTACAACCATAAAACTAAATGGTAAGTTTCTATGTAGTCGTATATCGTCTCTTGTCCGAGTTCTTCTTCCAATACCGGGTAGTTATAGTATTGTTCGGAATATCGGCTCTGATCTATTGAGTCGTAGAGACATTTCAATTAAATTATTATCGTGTAACATTTTGATAATGTTTTGTCTAAATTCTAATCTATGTTTGGCTAATTTTAAGCTATTAAGGTCTTATTCGAGACTTATGGTCGCACCAGATGAGTTATGACCGATGTGGTTAGCTCATGGAGTAATTTCGGATAGGGTACACCGTCTGCTCGTCACGCTATCTTATTTTCGGCCGGATAGATTCGTGCAACTTCTTAGTCTAATACCGATCCTAATCTTACTCTTATATCTATTAGTCTCAGGGTGTTTAACTAGTCTCTGCTAGGCTCAATAGATCTAGAGTATACTGGCTTATTGCAACTGCTGAAGTTCTCTTGGAGAGGCAACTAATTTCTAAGTTAAATTCAAATCTCTCTGGTGCTGAAATTACAAGTAATTTCAGCACTTACAAATGAGTGGGTTGTTAGTTAGATGGATTATGATTGGTTAATATTAAATATTTTACAGTGGTGAACTTTCCAATTTATCCAATTATAAAATGTAGTTTAGATCACGTTCCAATGCCTTTCGGTTGAAAGGCAATTTAGTCTTGTCTATTATTTTTTTCGTTTTCTAGCTCTGACAGTGGCTGACAGTATAGCGATAGTGCTAGACGCCTTCGTCGATGGACTGGACTGCATGAAGAAGAGAAGAGTGTTCGACTTCAACAACAAAGTCTGCATATTCGGTAGGACACTTTTCTATGCATTCATAACCATATTAGTCAGTTGCGATTCATCATAGTAATCAGTTGCAATAAGAAAAAAAGAAACTTTTTCCATTTTCCACTCACCTTTTCCTGTTTTTCAACCGCCTCCCCCAAACTCATTGTTTTCAGTTTTATATATGTTTTAAGTGTGAAGTAACGTATGAAAAAAGTATCTGTTCACAATTCTACATGTGTTCAACACGACGCAAATGATTGCATGATGACAACAATAAAGTTTAGATAATTTTTAAGATTTAGGATTTAAGATTAAGATACTTAAATATGTCATTTCTTAGGCAAAATAATGTCCGTTGTTTTATACATGATCTCTGCTTGATTTATTTGTTGTTAAACGCCCCCATTGCTTTTTATGATACAGGTTAGCTTAGTCTATTTTTTGTTTTTGAGGCCAGTTTTGACTTTTTGACGACATATGCAACATATTGGATAATTGCGATCATAGCCATTGACAGATGCGTCTGCTTTCTCTACCCACAGAGCTACAAGACGAAGTTCAAGAAGCCAAAAATTGCCTGGACTGTCCTGCTTGTGACCATGACTGTGCTATTCATTCCGTCTTTGATCATGTCTGCATTTGTCGAACTTGAGGAATCTGAAACTCAGTAAGTAGCAATTCAACGTGAAATTGGTACAATTTTTAAGTTCTATCGTACCACATTTGAAATAATTCTAGACTCGGCCTTGAGTCGCAAGGAAAGAATTTCGCTGAATGTGGCGATACAACACAAAAACAGACTATCCCTAGGCATATCTGTTAAGGCATCTTGATAGCTCCTCTAGGAAATTCAGAAACCGCAATTAGTTTTATATTTTGAAATCTTGTCAGTTATAGCTAATCGGTCAACACTGGTAAACTTGAACCGGCGAACATATAAGTAGAGGGGTTTTGGTTAGTTTCGAAATGAACTGTTTTTACTTTGAATGCTGACAAAACTGTCAGAGCGAAGCCCGGTATAACTACGAATTAGCCCTGGATTGATTGATACTAATCGATTAAAATCGATTTTCATGGCCAAAGTTTTGCCATTATGATTGATACTAATCGATTAAAATCAATTTTCGTGGCCAAAGTTTTGCCATTATGATTATAATTACACTTTGGGACCGCGCAATCAGTTGTAATCCACAATAATCTCTTATTGTTAGAGAAATTAAGTCAATTATAATCCATTTAAACTGCATTACAGTAGTTTATAATGGATTATAGTCTCTATAAAACTTTTTCATTTTTTCTGCAAAGTTTGCAGCTTTTTCTGCATTATTCACAGTCCTAGCTGGTCAATTCTTAAATCGTATCAACTTATTTTTGCAAACCCATACTCCTTACAATTTAAACCCAGCTCTTCTCAATTTTAACACTCAAGTTGAACACGCCAAATTTCACTTTCATCCCCAACCTTAATACGCCACCTACCCCTTCACCCAACCTTCCCTCACTCCCCTCAATTATAATGAATCAAAGTGATCTCTAACTTATTTGTTTTTATTAATTCTTTATAATAATCGATTATTTTAGATGTTTTTTTGGAGAGGATAAAAAAATCCTTAATAATTGATTTTTATCTATGGAACTTCAATGCGGGGTACAAATCCCCACCTAATTTATCTGCAGGGGAACCTTATATGTAGCCAATTGAACAATTAAAAATTTATTCTGCATATAATATGTTGTTCGGAAGAGTGCAAATTAAGTTGGCTTACAAATCTGATGTGAAATTGCATCTGTATGTTATGAATTGCCCAAAATCAAAACTTTACTGTAAATATGAAAATTGGAGGTCATTTTTTGAAATTGCTAACTGAAACGCAATTTTCACCAAGTAAACCAATAAGGGTGCATCCCATTATAATGTTTTTGGAATACTGCATTTTAAGATAATAATAGGTTTTACGGTTAATGAAAGTTTAAATTCCAAATGAACAAATGTTGAGAGTTTTCATGTTTCATGTTTTGTTTTTGAAAATCGATGTAAAGAAGGCAGCTCGTAACAAGGCAAAACTTTGAACTGAATGTTCCAACTGCCATTTGATTTTTCTCGATTAAGGTAAAAATGTAATAGAGCGTGTCCCGAATAAGATTCTTTGGGCAAATATAATTAGATAATTGGGCAAATATCGCAATTAACTTACTCAAAAGGCGCCGGTCGGTTCTTTTTTAATTTTTTCTCAAAAGTATATAACTTGCCTCATTCGCGTAAAGTTAAATTGGCGCAAACATTCGCGTAAACATCATTCAATACTTAAATTGAAACTATCAAAGCACGAAAACTTAGCAAATTTCGTTTTAAATTAGAAACCCGTTTAATTCCTGGGAAACCTTCTATTACACTTGTACTTTCAAGCGAAT